>NW_024039740.1:977500-1385662 GCF_016077235.1 Cyprinodon tularosa | reverse complement strand
TTAAGCACTGTTGTATTTTTTTTGTTGCCCCCTTGTGCTACTCTTTTTCCCCCTAGCTCCCTTTTAGTTACTTCTAAAAGGGAGGGATGTAGGTGTGTTTGTTGTGGTGGGTGGGGGGTTATTTGGTCTGCTTGGGTTTAAAGTGAAGATAACCTTAAACTATAAAGCAAACTTTAATCCGAGTGAATTTTGAATATGGAAAGCAAATTGTCATAATTATTGTAAAAGCATGTGCTGTGATGCAAATGTAAAACCTCTGAAAATACTTCTAGTTTTTTCCCCTAGAGTACCCTAAGTAGCAGCTGTGGTTGGTCTAAATCAGGGGTCTGCAACCTTTCATATCCAAAGAACCATTTTGCCCCGATTCCGACCAAGTAAAAGTTGTTTAGAGCCGCAAAGTTGATGACTTTTTAGAAAAACAATTTGTTTGTTTCTTTATTATCTAGTATAGGAAATTAGTTGCAATCTGAAACAGTCAACAATGTATGTATTTTATCTTTTAAAATAATATTAAAACACATAAATTCCAAGATAATTAAAAGGAAAGTGAGTCTAAAAACATATTTCTGGTTCTTTTAATGTCCTTCTTATCCATTAAAAAAAAAAACACTAAAGCTTTTAACTGGTATTTATTTTGTAGTACATTATTTAGCTCTTTATATACATTTTAGGTACTATTAAGAGCCGCAGCAGAGGGTCCAAAGAGCCACATGTGGCTCTGGAGCCGTAGGTTGCAGACCCTTGGTCTAAATGAAAACCTAGCAAATTACAAATAAATGAAGTTATATTTGCAGTAGAAGGTTCTTAGAAGAATGCAACAAATATAACTAAGAAAAAATGCAATAGAAAAAAAAGGTAGTTAATAAGAACAGTGGATGCAAAATTAAGATCAGGAAAGATATTTTAGAACAATAAAAGGTACTAAGGCTGTCTAACAGTATTTTCAGATTATGGCATCTATCAAAGGTATTAGAACAGGGAAAAACTCTTTAAAACGTGGCACCTAATGCCCTTTGTAAACAACTACTTTTGCCTATAAACAAGAGTTTTTACACATTATCAGAACAAATACCCTTAAAATTTCATGCTAGTGCATCTATAAAACATTGTCAAGCTTTAAGAAGCAACAGGATGTATTATTTACAATTAGTTTGAAATGGCTCTCCATTTTAAAAATCAGTAGAAGGCTATGGGTATCTTATGTTAGAAAAAAATATATGGTCAACAAAGCCAAGAGAATATCATTAAAAACTTGTAGTAGTGTTGATTCTCTACTATGACCTATTAAACAATTATGAAATATGTAACAATGAAAACTGCTTAGTTTGCCAAGGTTGAGTGATTTTTCCTTTTATAGCACCGCTATGTTTGTAAAATTCATTTAATCAGTTAAAAATCATTTAATTGTTATTGCAGTTTTATATCTTGGAGCTGTTAAAAGGGATTATAGACTAGCTTTACTAGCTGGAAGCTTAGGTGTTTTTCAGCTTTTGGTGCAATTAAAGTAATTCAGCCATGACCAGACTATTTATGATAGTTACTGTTTACGTTCGAGAATTTTTTTCAATTCAGGAAGTTATGTTTTATTGACCACTGCAGCCTGCAGCAGTGCCTAGAAGCAGTTGCTATTGGGAACCAAAGAAAGTTGCTTAAGGAGCTCTGTTTTGTCCCTAAAGTCAAGCTTGCTGTTTCAGAAGAAGAGAGTTCAGTTTAATTAGTGAGGCTTAATCCTATCTTTGTGTGGCTTGAAAGAGCTTCTCTTTACCTTCTCGTTCTGCATATTTATGAATCCTGCTTTGTTCAAAAGACAAAAATGATGAACATTCAGATCAGAGCTCTGAGGATAAGATGATATAAACTAGTCCCTCTTGTAGTGGTACATTGTGGAATAATGTGTCAAACAATCCAACCACCATTTCATGCAGCCCAAAGTACTGATTTGCTGTCGCAAATGACAGTACATGGAAATTTAAATTCTCATTAATTGCTGACCGAGTGCTAAAAGGACACAAGGTTCTCCCAATTTAGTCCAGCATAGCAGAGGCATCATTTTGATCTCCTGTCAAATTTTCAATTTTAATTCCAGAAAAAATCTCCCCTATCATGCACCTGTCAAAGGCTGTTTATACTGAAAGGACATGATCTCAACTATTCTTAGAATCTGTCCTGTGTTTCATCATCATCCTAAAATATGTTGACACAAATACAAAATAAATGCTCAAGTTGGGGCAGCAATCGCTAGACACTGAAGACACCTAATACCAAATCAACAGACATATGGAACAGTCAGATCGACAGAAGGAGATTATATCAACCTTCTTTTAATCTTGTAATGATAATATTAATGTGTAAATCTGATACTTAAGATGGACATTGTTATCTTATTTAATACAAATGACAACCTGGATGTAATTCCAAACGATTCTTATAAAATTGAACTTATTGAGAAAAGGAAATGAGAAAAAGAGAGCATATGTATTCCATTCCCGTAAGTTAGAACTTTTAGAGAGATATACATTTACTCTGGAACAAAGAGTTGAAATTTGGTACATCTTAGTACATCTGGCCAGTCATCATATAATAGTCACAAAACAAGAAATTATGTCTCCTGATTTTTTTTGTAGTGCTTTAAGAAATGTATGATCTTTATAAATATGTTTTCCCTGTTCACCATCTCTCACTTGTGTAGTTTAATTTCCATTTAACTCACCTTCTTCGGTTACAAAAATGCCCTTTTCTTCTAGAAGGTGATTTTTTACAGACCACGCCAAATTAATAATCGTCAGTGGTGATGTCAGCACTGGCTCTGATAACTGATGAGTTAAATAGATTAAAAAATAATATACTCATTGTCAAGTTAAATGTAACCAAGTAACCAAGTTGTGGTTAAGGGTTATTTGGATTGATTATACTGTAAGTCATAATTATATCTCATTAGAGTAAGGTGGCTCAGATGGAGACAGAGTCCAAAATGTACACTACCGTTCAAAAGTTTGGGGTCACATTGAAATATCCTTATTTTTGATGGAAAAGCTTTGTACATTTAAATGTAGATAACTTTAAACTAGTCTTAACTTTAAAGAAATACACTATACATTGCTAATGTGGTAAATTACTATTAGATGTATCTAATGTGTACAATGTGTTTGCTCATTGGCTCAGAAGGCTAATTGATGATTAGAAAACCCTTGTGCAATCATGTTCATACATCTGAAAACAGTTAATCTCATTACAGAAGCTACAAAACTGACCTTCCTTTGAGCAGATTGAGTTTCTGGAGCATCACATTTATGGGGTCAATTAAACGCTCAAAATGGCCAGAAAAAGAGAACTTTCATTTGAAACTCGACAGTCTATTCTTGTTCTTAGAAATGAAGGCTATTCCATGCAAGACATTGCTAAGAAATAGAAGATTTCCTACAACGGTGTAGGAAACGCCTCACAGGTCCCCAACTGGCATCTTAATTAAATACCGTAGTACCCGCAAAACACCAGTGTCAACATCTACAGTGAAGATGCGGCTGTGGGATTCTGGGCTTCAGGGCAGAGTGGCAAAGAAAAAAACATATCTGAGACTGGCCAATAAAAGAAAAAGATTAAGATGGGAAAAAGAACCCACATATTGGACAGAGGAAGACTGGAAAAAGGTGTTGTTGACGGATTAATCCAAGTTTGAGGCGTTTGGATCACAAAGAAGAACGTTTGTGAGACGCAGAACAAATGACAAGATGCTGAAAGAATGCCTAACGCCATCTATTAAGCATGGTGGAGGTAATGTGATAGTCTGGGGTTGCTTTGGTGCTGGTAAGGTGGAAGATTTGTACAGGGTAAAAGGGATTCTGAATAAGGAAGGCTATCACTCCATTTTGCAACGCCATGCCATACCCATTGGACAGCGCTTGATTGGAGCCAATTTCATCCTACAACAGGACAATGACCCTAAACACACCTCAAAATTGTGCAAGAACTATTTAGAACAGAAACAGGCAGCTGGTATTCTATCGGTAATGGAGTGGCCAGTCACCAGATCTGAACCAGATTGAGCTGTCGTGGGAGCAGCTTGACTGTACGGTACGCAAGAAGTGCCCATCCAACCAATCCAACTTGTGGGAGCTGTTTCTGGAAGCGTGGGGTGCAATTTCTGCAGATTACCTCAACAAATTAACAGCTAGAATGCCAAAGGTCTGCAATGCTGTAATTGCTGCAAATGGAGGATTCTTTGACAAAAGCAAAGTTTGATGTAAAAAAAAATCTTATTTCAAATACAAATAATTCATTCTAACCTTGTCAATGTCTTGTCTCTATTTTCTATTCATTTCACAACATATGGTGGTGAATAAGTGTGACTTTTCAGGAAAACACAAAATTGTTTCGGTGATCCCAAACTTTGGAACGGTAGTGTAAATAAAAACAATATTTGAGAATTATATGTTAATCTATCTCCATAATTTCTATATATCTTCAACAGTCAAGATTCTGGACCAAGAGTGTAAAAGGTTCTTGAGTAGAAAACTGCATTCTACAAATAAGTTGCTTTTGAATCCAAGCTGGTAAATCTAAGAAGATTGAGACTTGTTTAAATGAGAAATAATACAATCAGACTTCTCTTTGTGGCAACTAGAGCAAACCATGCTGATTGCTATTATATGATGCCGAGGACAACTTGAACTTTGAACTTTGTAATTATTGTATATGTATGTTAAAATATTACTGACATTTTACCGAATATTTGTTTGACTTGTGGCAGATTCTACCCTTTTGAGAAATGTGTAAATAATTGGCATTAGGAATGCTTGGTAAATATATGAACATTCTTCATTTTAGGCCTTAAAGAGAAATTTGAATTATATGAAATCAGAAGCTACAAAATGTATTGGTGCCTTTCTACTTAATTTCAGTCCAAGCTAACCAATGTTAAAAGCTTTATATTGAATTATTTGTATTCTTTCTTAACTTTGTTGTATTTCAAACAGTTTCCCTCTTGTTGTCCCTAAAGCAACATCTTTATCCACATTGTTTCATACCCTTAATGGTGTGGCATGTCATGTGTCTTCCTCCTTCCCTGCTTATCCTTGTTCTCTTCAGGTGGATGAGACAGTCCTGCTGCGGTGCTTTGTACCAATCACTTTCCCAGATGGGTTCTATAAGAGAATGTCCATTTTTTGCCTGGGGGAGAAACTTGGTTGTGATATGTGTTTCTAAGCTCTGCCTCAAAGCTCCTCTTCCAAGGACTTCACTTCTTTAAATCCTTTCCTGGACTCTTGAGTTTTCTACCACCTTTTAAGACAGTTCAAACAAAGGGGCAGAGGTGGACAATTTAGGGGAGACTAGTGGCCAGGTGGAAATGTAAATTTATTTTGTACAGTAAACATTTTAAAGTATAGTCACAGTTACATTTTAATCCAAGCTACAATTTCTCAGTTTCTATCTGCATTGTGGCAACAAAAAAAAAGTATTATTAATCTTTGGGGCAGGGCTTTCTTGCTTTACCTAATATATTGAAATGTGATTCCAAGCTTCATTTTAAAAGCCCATTAATGCATAATTTGTAACAGAGCCTTTATACATCACAGATATAAGGAGCTGGTAAAAGGGAGATGCTTTCCACTCCATTATATCTTATTAACTGTAGGCTACTGCGATAAAAGGCTTCAGAGAGCAAGAGGGTGACTTACTGTCCTTTTTGTCTTTGTGTCGGGTTTTACATTTGACCTGCTATCAGATCTTTTACCAAGAGTATGCTCAGCACCACACTCTGTCACTGGCCTTTACCGTTTCACATGAAGTAGGATATCATTCAGTGAGGAGGCCAGACAGCAGCTTCAGGTCCCTTAGGGGGTCATTACGATAGAGATGAGCTGCCCAAAAGAAGTTTATGATAGACAGTGGAGTGACAAGGCACATGGGTGTTAAAGGTAAATTGGAGTGTGCCAAATTGAAGTGGAGCGTCTCTCTCTCTCTCTCTCTCTCTATATATATATATATATATATATATATACAGAGGGGCAAAAAAGTATTTAGTCAGCCACCAATAGTGCAAGTTCTCCCACTTAAAAAGATGAGAGAGGCCGGTAATTTTCATCATAGATATACCTCAACTATGAGAGACAAAATGAGAAAAAAAAATCCAGATATCACATTGTCTGATTTTTAAAGAATTTATTTGCAAAATATGGTGGAAAATAAGTATTTGGTCAATAACAAAAGTTCATCTCAATACTTTGTTATATACCCTTTGTTGGCAATGACAGAGATCAAACGTTTTCTGTAAGTCTTCACAAGGTTTTCACACACTGTTGCTAGTATTTTGGCCCATTCCTCCATGCAGATCTCCTCTAGAGCAGTGATGTTCTGGGGCTGTCGCTGGGCAAAACGGACTTTCAACTCCCTCCAAAGATTTTCTATGGGGTTGAGATCTGGAGACTGGCTAGGCCACTCCAGGACCTTGAAATGCTTCTTACGAAGCCACTCCTTTGTTACCCGGGCGATGTGTTTGGGATCATTGTCATGCTGAAAGACCCAGCCACGTTTCATCTTCAATGCCCTTGCTGATTGAAGAGGTTTTCACTCAAAATTTGACGATACATGGCCCCAATCATTCTTTCCTTCACACGGATCAGTCGTCCTGGTCCCTTAGCAGAAAAACAGCCCCAAAGCATGATGTTTCCACCCCCATGCTTCACTGTAGGTATGGTGTTCTTTGGATGCAACTCTGCATTCTCTCTCCTCCAAACACGACAAGTAGAGTTTTTACCAAAAAGTTCTATTTTGGTTTCATCTGACCATATGATATTCTCCCAGTCATCGTCTGGATCATCCAAATGCTCTCTAGCAAACTTGAAACGGGCCTTGACATGTACTGGCTTAAGCAGGGGGACACGTCTGGCACTGCAGGATTTGAGTCCCTGGCGGCGTAGTGTGTTACTGATGGTCAGTGTTGTGCCTGAACGCGTTCATTGAACGAAAGTTCATGAACTCGTTCATATTTTGGGCGAACGTGAACTGAACGTACTGCATTATTGCCTGATGAACGTTATTGTGAACTCGTTCATTCTGGTGTCTGTGAACGGCACGCTCTCTCAGTTCAACTCCGTTCAATAGGTTGCCAGATTTCTATAAAGCCCTCCAGGCGAAACCCCGGCTAAATCACACCGTAAACAGGCCTTAATATGTAGCGGGAAAAACACCCAATCTGGCAACACCAGCTACCAGCCTCGTAGCCTACAGCCGCGTGCGTCATCAAAACAAAATGCAGCGTGGAAGCCACAGCAGCGTGTAGGCGACTTAAAACAGGTTTATGACCAGGTGGTCGGTGAGGATGATGGCAACAAGTTTGCCCGCCGGCTTTCAGTAAAAAAATCCGCACTTCAGTAACCTTAAATTCCTACCTCAGCCTGGTCCCTCAGTTTGTATTAGTAAAATCTTCTTGAGCAGAGGTCTTCAACAGGGGATCCGCGACCCCTAGGGGGTCTACGGAGGTACTGCATGAGGGTCTGCATGGTTAGTTGATATTTTTATATTCCCCCCCTGCATTTATTTTCCCCACTAATTGAAATGTCTTTAAATACTCATTAACATGAAATCAACACACTGTAGTAAACAGATAAATGGAGACAAAAGATGTCTTTCAGTCATCAGTGCTCACATTCAGCGACACACAGGAGCTCTTTCAAGCTGGGCACCGTTTCCTTCACAACAACCAGGAATCAGAATCAGAAAAACTTTAATAATCCCAGGGAGAAATTAATTTCTTTACATTACTCCATCTGTAATAGAGTGACTATAGGACACAATTTCATACAATATATATAGTTAGGGGGTCCCCGCTCCATCTCACCATCAGTTTGGGGGTCCTTGGTCTGGAAAACATAGAAGACCCCTGTTCTTGAGGGTTTTACTATCCATGTAACTTGTTTGTTAAACCTGCCTGGTATAATTTTCCAGGATTCCAGTATTACATTTAGTATGTATTGAAATGGAATTTCAAATGGAAAAAATTATCAAAATAAAAAAAAAACATTTGCACCTTAAAGACTACTTTCCTATTTTTCTTTTAATAATTACTCATAAAAAAGACGATTCAAGCAGCACATTTTTCCTGATGTTTTTGAGAATATACTGTAAGGGTGAAAGCTGCAGCTGCTACTAGTGTGAAGTGAATGGACAGCAACAAAGCATTAAAACAATGGGGAAAAGCTGTCCCCTCAATGCTAATGTAAACCCTGGTTGGATAAGGATTCAAAACTGGATATGAAGATGAAATCTGACGCACAGTTTCAGTTACAACTGATAAAATAATTGCTGTCTGTGGTTCTACAGTAGGCTATGGTGTAATTGAGCAATATATGAAAAAAAAAAAAAAAAAAAAAAAAGAACTATGAACTAGTTCGTTTTCTGGAATTGTGAACTATGAACTGAACTAGTTCATTTTAAAATGTGTGAACTGAACTTTGAACTAGTTCACGTGGAAAGAGAACTTTCCCAACACTGCTGATGGTAGTCTTTGTTACTTTGGTCCCAGCTCTCTGCAGGTCATTCACTAGGTCCCCCCATCTGGTTCTGGGATTTTTACTCACCGTTCTTGTGATCATTTTGACCCCACGGGGTGAGATCTTGCGTGGAGCCCCAGATCGAGGAAGATTAGTGGTCTTGTATGTTTTCCATTTTCTAATAATTGATCTCACAGTTAATTTCTTCACACCAAGCTGTTTACCTATTGCAGATTCAGACTTCCCAGCCTGGTGCAGGTCTATAATTTTGATTCGGGTGTCCTTTGACAGCTCTCTAGTTTTGGCCATGGTGGAGTTTAGAGTGTGACTGTTTGAGGTTGTGGACAGGTGTCTTTAATACTGATAACGGGTTCAAACAGGTGCCATTAATGAAGGTAATGAGTGGAGGACAGAGGAGCCTCTTACAGAAGAAGTTACAGGTCTGTGAGAGCCAGGAATCTTGCTTGTTTGTAACTGACCAAATACTTATTTTCCACCATATTTTGCAAATAAATTCTTTAAAAATCAGACAATGTGATATCTGGATTTTTTTTTCTCATTTTGTCTCTCATAGTTGAGGTATATCTATGATGAAAATTACCGGCCTCTCTCATCTTTTTGAGTGGGAGAACTTGCACTATTGGTGGCTGACTAAATACTTTTTTGCCCCACTATATATATATATATATATATATATATATATATATATATATACATTCAGAACATACATATACAGTTAAGGAATTTGTTATGTTGATAACTTCCTCAATATTACAGAAAAATAAAGCATAGGGCAGTAACCTATGTAATTTGTGCTGCTCATAAATTGATGTAGTTTGGACATGCAGGAAAATTCCTATTAGGTAGACAGTATGTACCCGAAACAGTCCTCCACCAAACAAGCTGTTATGGTTTTCCATGCCATGTTTGTAAAGATACCAGCATTAGATAAAAGCTCAACCTCAACCGATGGACTGCTGCAGACTGCTCTCAGCAGCTTATACAGTAAGTGACAACACAGAAAAGGAGCAGATTGACAAGATAGCTCATTGCCATTTATTTATTCTGTTAACAATAATAATACAATTATTTTTATTCTAGCTTAGCATTATAGCTTGTAAACACATGCTTAAAAACTAAGCAGTCTGATATAGCGCTTTTTCAAGTCAGAGGACTTGACCAAAGCTCTCTGCACCACATTCAGTCATTCACCCATTCACTCCAAACTGATGATGGCAAGCTACATTGTAGCCACAGCTGCCTTGGGGCTCATTGACAGAAGTGAGGCTACTGTACACTGTCCCTCTGACCACCATCAGCAGACAATGTGTCTACCAGAGCAACAATTAATGCAATGCTCGAAAACAAAGTAAAATAACTATTGCAGTTCATCAGTATAACTTGGTCTGTGTTATTATTATCGCGTACCTTAACTTAACTAACCCTATTACAACTCAAATCATTTTTTTTTTTGTTACAGCAACTCTATAAGAGGGGGGATCTGTCCCCTCATGTATGTTGTTGTACTATAGTTATTTGATTTCAGTGATATAAAAAAATCACATAGAAGCAGTTACTATGATATTCCTTTTCATTTTTCAAGAATTCAATTTGTAGCAGTTTCCTTGCACTTCGAAAACTTTGATATTGAGCATTACAACTTTAAGTAGTGATGTATGCAGCGTTGTGCAAAATAAAATTGGGAAATAGTTTAGCACTGTTTTAGATCGTTTTGGACGGTCCCTGTTTTAAAATATGTCCCTAGGGGTGTCAATTATAGACAAAACAAATTTAAGGAAAAAACAGAGATTTCAAGTTTGAAGGCAGATGCTGAATTGTTAAACCTAAAATGTACGTTATTAGGTGTTGGGTTGATTTCGTTGGGGACCCTAAAGACTAACAAAAAACATGAACCTATTCAACTAATTTTCTTGCTATTACCAAAACGCTATGGGCTGTAATATGCTAAAACTATATGGCTTGCCAGAATAAGCAGGTTAATTTGTGCACTCACAGAAGTGAATACGTTTACAGCACATTTGTTTATTATTTGGGTTGTAATTATTTAGAAACTCTCATAAGTCTCATGAAACTTTTTGGAAAATAAGCCTGACTTGATCTCTAATTTCTCGGTTTGGGTGTGTGTGGCCATGTATTTGTTACCTGGTGTTGAAAATTTCCAAGGAATATTCTACGTTTTGACCTCTTGGTACTTGTTGATAGTTTTGCACCAATACTAGTATCAGGCAGGGCCCCGATCCAACACTAAAATGGTGATATCGGTATGGGCGAGTACCACCAAATAGGGCACTGATACCATTTTGAGAGCCAAAAGTATATTCAACTATTGTCACCCATTCCAGGTAGGCAATAAAAAGTTATACTGGATTCACTTTGTATTAGTCTTTTCCCTGCTTCACAAAGGTAGGCAGCAGCTTGAAAGAGCCATGATGGCAATTATTTCACATCCAAGTAGTATGAAGTTCTTCATATACTGTATACACACACACACATCAATTTCAAACAAACGGTATTGGTATGGTATCGGTATCAGCCGATTCTGCACAGCCAGGGTATCGGTATCAGGGCCAAAAAATCGCATCAGTGTAATACTAGTACTTGTAAGGACCAACTGCCCCATGTGGAGAAGTCTCTTCTTGGAAAACGGCTAGGTTTAGGGCTTAGGTGTGAATTGAGTTTAGTTTAGGTTTAGAGTTGTGTGTATAATGTTTAGGGTAAGTTTACAGTTACGCTGTAGAAATGAATTCAATATGAACAGAACTAAATGGAAAGTTCCAATAAGGACAGTGTGACACAACGTGTTTGTGTGTGTGTATTGCATGTGTGTTTTGTTTTTTTTATTAGAAGTACAATAAATATGTGATAGGCTGAGAAGGACAGACAGTGATTATTTAAAAAGGCATTAACTGAAACCATGCGGATCTGCGGAGGCTGCAGGACACAACCCATCATTGGAAAATCTGGTTTGACAGTTCAGTCTACCTCCATAGAACATGGTAGGATCCAGGTGAAAGGCTGCAAATAAGATGCAGTGGGCATCCTCCAGAGGGAACCAGATGCTGCAGTCCCAGAGTGCAGGCATGAGTCTGAGCCAGGTTAGAAAAACGGATCACAACAGGAAGGCTAAGAGGTCCAAGAGAGGGATTCAGATGAGAACAAGAACAGACTGGTCCAGGGTTCCAGGAGTCTACAGAGAGTTCAGACAGAATGTTTAGATGGGAACAAGCAAGCTCAGTGATTGAGAGGCAAAACATGGCAGGATATTAAAACAGCTAAGTAATCACAAACTCAGTGATCTGGCTCTGAAAGCTGGGAAGTATATAAAGAAGCAGAAGCAGGTGAATTAGATTAATTGTAATTGGAAACCGGGCAGAATTAAGCTGGTGAATGAAATGAGCAATTGAGCCAGCTCTCAGAGTCATGATAATGACAAGATATTTATTATGGCAAATTGGGGATTACAATTAGTCCTTGGAAGCATGGACAAGAATGTAACTTTGTAAGATTCAGATTTGTATCAGGGGATCAGAGGATTTTATTGCATATACAAAGATACACCAGATAGTTGCATGCTTAATCCAATGGAAATTGCTAAAATGTGGTAGAAAACCCAAACCTGAGTGCTAGCACCCGGTGTTAACTGAACCTTTCCATTTAAATCATCATTTCAAAATTTATTCTCTTCTTATATACAAGCCTTGTTACTGAAACTGCAACCAAACATGCAAAAATATGTTCCTGTTTTTCGTGTATTTGGCAGAGTATCCTTATTCTCAATGCCCTGCCAACCTTTCATGCCTGTCAGATTACATCCTAGATATTTGGCCCTGTGGTGATATGGAATTGAAATGTGCTGTTGGGATTTGGTAAAGAGAGATTGCTTTGTGTGAATGGAGCTGCACTCTCAGACTGCATAATACTTTATAGGCCTCCATTTTTACAGTTTTAGAACATATCAGGTATGTTGACAGTTTTCTGTGCATGGGCTGTGAATTCAGTGGCTATGCGGTGCCATTCAAAAATATCTACAGTATATCCTTCAAATTCATTTCCAAACCTTCATATTACAAACATCAGTTAGTCTTTAGGACATATTAAGTTTATAATTGTATTTACTCCATTACACTACACTAAATTAGATTGATAATGTTAGTAATACTGATCCTATCTATAATCGTTATGTAATAAACGTGAATATAGATAGAATACATTTAATAACATTTTATATCAATATATTGATGTCTGTTCTTTATTTTAATTGGATATTCAAAAATATTTTAAAATTATTACTTAGAACAATTGAAGGCAAAAAATATATATATATATTGATTGACTGATAGCAAATTTATAATTTTATAATCTTAATCACTGCCCAGTTTCAGGAATTTTTGCTTTCCTTTTCACTATACTCTATGGTTAGTGTTAAGCATTCTGCTGATGAGATACACTATTTAACATTGTTTTTGTTTATAAATGTTTGAATCAAAGACTAAATTAATTTTTGTTGTAAAAGAGGGAATGCTATCCTGTGTTGATTAAAAAAATAGACATTTGATTTTGAGCCTGTATCCATAATAGCAGATAAAAAACAATTAATTTGAATATCTGGGACACTGCCTTAACCTGTTGCCCAGTCCACATGGCACCAAAACTTAACACCCCCTATGTCTCATAACTCACACAAATGGTGCCTCCTTTTGTTTTTTTAAACTAAAATGTGCAAAAACCCTGGGGCCAAAGTTCCACCACCAGGTGATACGGCTGGGCAACACTTAATGTTTTCTTCTTAGCAGTGCTGCTTTTGTAATCTCTGATCATGGACAGACAATAGAAGTGGGAACTGGACTAAACTGAAAAACAAAAATGCCACTTGCTATTACATAATTTCTCATTTCACATAACGTTTGACTGATATTAGTTGATACTGCTCTGTAGCACTATTGCAATGCTCATAACTAAAGCTTATTATTTTTATTCCAGGTTGACAGATTCATCATTTGATGATATTTAATGGTTTGCATACCTCAGCAAAGTCACAAAAATGCATAAAAGTTAACCTTAGAAAGAAATATCAATATTAAACACACATAAATATTAGCTACCCAATAAGCATTTGGAGGGTGGGATTTGATACCTGTTGGATAGAGGGCCTAATACGCTCTAGTTTAAAGCAACTCATTGGATGGTCAGAATAAGGATTATCACCACAAACAAACTGTGGTCAATTCCCAAAGATTATTACCAAGTTTAGGTACAAACACAATATTCAGGATTCACTAAAAATGAAAGATTATGGTTTCAAATACACTGCAATAGATACACGGGTTCTACATTCACAAATGACAAATTAAAAACTCAACCTTATCGTGGATTGCCATTTAAGATTATAATATATGCCATTTAAGACACAAAAGAGGTAACCTTTCAGTGAGAATATTTATCTGTGTCTGTATCAAGAGGCCAGACCTAACCAAATTTATTCCACTATACTGCTCAGGAATAAGTGGACACTAAGAAAAGGTAATGTGTTAGCACAAGGTTGTATCTGCTTTCTTAGACAGTTAAATGAATTGTGTCATATGATGTCATCTGTCACAGAAATAGAATAGGCTTGCGTTGTCAGAGCCACTTGATGTTAGAGACGGTAAGTGAATCTGATTGAATATGAGTGACAGATTATTGCTTCAGCGTTGCATCAAATAATACAAACCAAATAAGGCTGAATACATTTGTTTCTTATTTGTTTGTTTGCAGTTTTGAAACTGGAGCATTTTAAGCAGCTTAAGAACAAGCTTTCCTACTTCTTGTTTTTAACTGTTATAATTCTTTATTTTTAAGCCTCTAATAACTATGCAGAGTGATGAAGCTGTCACTTCAAATCTTTCATGTTTCCAAACCCTTCTACCTGAAAATTTCTTTTGAAATATTCCCAAAGCTCCAATGTCAATTTCAGATGGATAACTTCTTGGAATAAATGCAGTGCGTCAGAGTGTTCCGGAAGTCTATTGTCACTCAAGATCTGATGTAATCAGGTGCAATGTGTCAATGAAGGCCCCTTGAAATTATTCCTCTTAATGGTTTATGGGTATGAATAAGTAAGATGCTTTAAATAATTGCCAGGCCTCATTATGTGGGGCCGCACAAGTGTGTATTGGACTATGAGTTGTGGATTGACACAGCTGTATATTATAAATCACTACACTTATCTTTAGGCAGTTTTATAGAGGATTGCCACCTAGTCAGGGTATATCCTTTTTCTAGTAATAGATATCTGAAGGTGGGTACTAACCTACAAGGGAAGCTATTAAGGCTAAGCATAAATGCATGTGCAAGCCCAAGGCCACAGATAGGTGCAATCCACTGCTGTCTAAATAAAATGGAAAGCACATATTTTACACATCCAAAGATGCAATGACTTAAGATTATAACTATTATGACAGGAAAATTGTTGGATGGGTAAAATGCAAACTCTCTATTTTTCCAAAATATAAAATGTAAAAAATGTCAAAGAGGCAATGGCAAACTAGCAAATTTTGTTGAATCGAACTCCTTATAACCAGACTGTAACTACGTATATCTCCCAGATATTATGACCATAGATATTATAAAAGATATTAAAACTATGATAATACATTTGAATTGAAAATATTTGTATGCTTTAACTGTGAATTTTGAATCTCAGAGAGGAAAGAAATAGTTTTCTTTTATTTTAAATATTTTTCCAACTTTCACAAATTTATACATCATCAATTTGTTGATTACTAGTACACAAACTGTTTTTTGTGAGTCACAAATGGAAAAACCTCTTACATTCTCAGTTTTGCTCTTATTAATCTAAAACAATTGTTGCAAAATATTCGTACATTGTAATTGAGGAGTTTTGTAATTGTGGATTTGTTGTATCTTTTACATTTACAAAAAAAGTAAAACAATTTCAAATTCTGAGCTACCAGTACACAAATTGTGCACTGTGAGTCAAATATAAAACATTGTTTGCAATGTTGCAACGCCTGTATAAAATGTCTTTATGGCATCATCAAGAGATTTTTCTACAAATGTCATGCTGGAGTTGATAAAAAATGATCTATGGCTTGTGGGTAGGTCAAACAACTATAAAGTAGAGGATACTGCTGATCAGTGCATTAGGGCATTCACCAAAAAGCTCACTTCTCGAGTCAACATTGGTGGATAGTAATTTACATCTACTATTTACATCAACTTAAAAAAAAAAAACAAAAAAAAAAAACAATAGGATTAGTTTTACAGCATTCTACTTTTTACTTTTACTTAAGTTAAAATATGATAATCACTATTCTTACTTAAGTAAAACATCAGGCAACTCATTGTGGATAACTTCACTTAATCAAAACAATTATTTTTTTCAATAAATATACACTATATTGCCAAAAGTATTTGCTCACCTGCCTTGACTCACATATGAGCTTAAGTGACATCCCGTTCCTAATCCATAGGGTTCAATATGACGTCGGTCCACCCTTTGCAGCTAGAACAGCTTCAACTCTTCTGGGAAGGCTGTCCACAAGGTTTAGGAGTGTGTTTATGGGAATTTTTGACCATTCTTCCAGAAGCGCATTTGTGAGGTCGCACACTGATGTTGGACGAGAAGGCCTGGCTCTCAGTCTCCGCTCTAATTCATCCCAAAGGTGTTCTATCGGGTTGAGGTCAGGACTCTGTGCAGGCCAGTCAAGTTCATCCACACCAGACTCTGTCATCCATGTCTTTATGGACCTTGCTTTGTGCACTGGTGCACAGTCATGTTGGAAGAGGAAGGGGCCAGCTCCAAACTGTTCCCACAAAGTTGGGAGCATGGAATTGTCCAAAATGTCTTGGTATGCTGAAGCATTCAGAGTTCCTTTCACTGGAACTAAGGGGCCAAGCCCAGCTCCTGAAAAACAACCCCACACCATAATCCCCCCTCCACCAAACTTTACACTTGGCACAATGCAGTCAGACAAGTACCGTTCTCCTGGCAACCGCCAAACCCAGACCCGTCCATCAGATTGCCAGATGGAGAAGCGCGATTCGTCACTCCAGAGAACGCGTCTCCACTGCTCTAGAGTCCAGTGGCGGCGTGCTTTACACCACCGCATCCGACGCTTTGCATTGCACTTGGTGATGTATGGCTTGGATGCAGCTGCTCGACCATGGAAACCCATTCCATGAAGCTCTCTGCGCACTGTTCTTGAGCTAATCTGAAGGCCACATGAAGTTTGGAGGTCTGTAGTGATTG
This sequence comes from Cyprinodon tularosa, assembly GCF_016077235.1. Lineage (NCBI taxonomy): Eukaryota > Metazoa > Chordata > Actinopteri > Cyprinodontiformes > Cyprinodontidae > Cyprinodon > Cyprinodon tularosa. The sequence continues at coordinate 1,368,901 of NW_024039740.1, read as the reverse complement.
ACTCTGCAGAAAGTTGGCGACCTCTTCGCACTATGCGCTTCAGCATCCGCTGACCCCGCTCCGTCAGTTTACGTGGCCTACCACTTCGTGGCTGAGTTGCTGTCGTTCCCAAACACTTCCATTTTCTTATAATACAGCTGACAGTTGACTGTGGAATATTTAGGAGCGAGGAAATTTCACGACTGGATTTGTTGCACAGGTGGCATCCTATCACAGTTCCACGCTGGAATTCACTGAGCTCCTGAGAGCGACCCATTCTTTCACAAATGTTTGTAAAAACAGTCTGCATGCCTAGGTGCTTGAATTTATACACCTGTGGCCATGGAAGTGATTGGAACACCTGATTCCAATAATTTGGATGGGTGAGCAAATACTTTTGGCAATATAGTGTATATATATATATATATATATATATATATATATATATATATATATATATATATATATATATATATATATATATATATATATATATATATATATATATATATATATATATATATATATATATAAAAACACAATTCTTTTTGTACTCAAGGCTTATTGAATAAATATCATATTCCATCTGCTGAGTCGGCCATGTCATTTGGAGGTTGAGTAAAAATACAGTAAACAGTATGCTGTAATTTAACATATTCTACATACTGTAACTATTTATTTAGTTTTAAAACTCAAAACAATTATACAACAGTAGGTAGATCAGTTACTCAGTACATGAATGCCAATTTTACCAAATGCAATTTTTCTCTTACTTGAGTAATTTCTTTAAATGCTACTTATTACTTTACTGGAGTAAAAATATGATGAAGTAGTGCTACTTCTACTTAAATAAGATTTGTGGGTACTCTACCCACCCCTGCAAGTCAACTTAATTAAGCTGAGTCGACTCACATCTGCACAACTCAAAAGTAATATTCCTTCTTGTTTCACCTAGAAGTTGATTTATTGCGCATTGATCGTGGTTTGCTTTGGACCCAAGCACAAAGGACTGGGAAATGCTGATGTTTATTCGTGAGGGATATTTGCTTTAACCTTTCTGCCAGGTGTGACATGTTACACATCAACAGTTGAGTTAAACCTCATATTCTGCCAGTCTTATGACACTTGAATGTTATTCTAGAAATTGTTGCCAAGCCTTTGGCGTGTAAAATTAGATTAGCTTTTTGTTCTTCACCCTGTCTCTCTTCTTTTGTAGCCATGCGCTTTTAGCCTATCACATGCGGTAGCCCTTGACTAACGGCTTCCCATCTCACTGTTACCGCGTGTGGTTTATGGTTCATTGTCATGGGAGGTGTTTGCATCCCTAGGCTAGAACATAGCGTACGCATGCCTGCTTGCACATTCCAAATAAACCAGAAGCTGTGATTATTTCATACTTGATGCTTGTTTGTGAGATTATTACTCAGTGCTGGACAAAAGCTAAAGCTTGATCATTTGTTTTAAATCTTTAGAGACTGTTGTTACCAATATTAATCATGTTAGCTGAGTCCTAGTTGTTTTCTTCTTATTGTAGATTATGTTTTTTAGTTATTTAGATGTTATTAGCTTGCTAGATATTGTGTTTACTAAATATTAGCAAAGATAAAGTGAGATGTTAGTGATGTATTTGAAGTGATCTGCTGTTGTAAATGTTAAAAGTCAACAGCAGGTCTAAACAACCAGATCTGCTGGTAATTTCAGATAATTATTATTAATTGGTTATCAAAAGTGTCTACAGCTTCCTTTTATTTCAAAACTCTGATGTGATGCACAAAAAAGATAATGGATAAAGGCTAATAATATTTTAAAGATTAAGTTGTCTTAATCAATTAATACGTTTTTGTGTTATAATCCTGAAGCAGACAAAATTTCCCATTTAAACTCAGCCTGACATTAACAAACTGTTGTGTTCTTCTGCTTATCAAGGACTGGGTCACAGTAGTTTCAGCAGAGACTCCCAGACATTCTTCTCCTCAGACACCTCCTCCTGCACTGGAGGATGCCTGAGGTGTTTCCAGGTCACGCAAGACAGAGCCCCTCCAACATGTCCTGGACAATCTCTTGGGGCTCCCCGAGTTGGGACGTGCCTGAAACACCTGCAGAGGGAGAATTCCAGGGAAAATCTAAACTAGATATCACACCATCTCAGCTGACTTCTCTGGATGCGGGGGAGAGCCTGCTCTACTCCAAGTATTTCCTACTGTAGACAATCAGGCTCCTTACCCTATCTGTAAGGGAGTGCCCAGCCACCATGCAAAAAAATAGATTATTTCAACAGTTTGTTTTGTTCTCTCTGTCATGATCCAGATTTTATGACCTTAGGAGAGGATGGGAATTTAGACCGACCATGGAATCCAGAGCTTTGCCTTTTTCTCAGCTATCTCTACACTACAACAGGCTGGTGTGACAATACACCTTAAGAAAGGAAAAAAGATAATGGCGAGAGACCAACAGCATCCTAACCTGGCATAGGCAGAAGTGATATGTGTAGTTCAATTTGAATTCTACTCAGTATCCATCTAAAAATGCCTCTGTTGAAAGTGTTCGCAAAAGGGAGTGTTATTCAGTACAATGCTTTGAGCTGATAGGGTAAATCCCCAAGTGGCACCTACCTCTCATGTTGAGCTAACAGCTTGACAATCGCAGCACCAATAGCAGCTGTGATATATCATATTCTTGATTTATTGCACAAATAGCGGAGGGAACTGATCAATCAAACTCTCATCAAATCTGGTAGGTAGGAACGCAGAAAGATTCAATCGTGTCTTTTTTGCTTGTTTAAAAAAAGACAAAAAACTGAGGGTTTTCCTGCTAAAAGTGACACAGCCATGTTTATTGTGCTGAAGCCTGCCACTTCTGGTTGACATCATACATGTCATTGCTTTTCATTGGTCCAAAACGTTTTGTTATTCTATGGGCTGTGTGTTTTCTGGAGTGTGTGAGTTTTCAAATCTTGTGACAATTCATCTTGCTTGCAAGGTACACAACATCAATCAAAGTACGCAGATCATTCATCTTGGATCGTCTGGTAACTGCTTCTCCACATCTCCATTGTGTTTCTCTGCGTGGACCGCCAGCTTCTATCTGAAGCAGATTGAGCCTAACACCAATTTCCCTCTGGAATGGTCCATTGTTTCAAGAATACACAATCGAAAATCCTGGATCAATTCATCTCCCATAAGCAAAGATCTATATCCCCTGTTTCTCAGTTACTCATTGTTCCTCAGAGGTCGTGGTGTCCCTGTCTGTTGCTCCCCATTTCCGTATCATTATTTTCACATTCACTTTATGAACAATAAACTTGATTTTACTGATTCAACTTCACCTGGGAGTCCTACCAGTATGTTGGTCAGAAGATTAGAAAAAAACCATGACAAAATAATTTCATGTCAATTCTATTTGATTTAACTCACTTCAAACTCATTAAATTCAGTCAATCCCAATTGAAGAGAAAAATAACACAAAGCCAATACTTAATCAAACCCATCTGAGTCAGAGTTGGAGGTCATGAAGCCATTTTATTAATTTCAAGCTTAATGGTTTTAAGAAATAACATTAGAAATAAGAACATTTGAAACAAATTCTTTAAAAAGTAAAGATCATTAAGAGCATAAAATAGTAATAACTCTGACTTAAGATTTCAATACACCTATTATGGTTTCCTTCTGTAAAATATTCTTCTTCTCAGTATTTGGCCATACTACTGTAGTTTACCAAGCACCAGGGTTCCTCCCACATGTTTCAAGAGTATTGAATCTAGTACCATGGGAGACACAAAAAATAGAGCCTGTGAAAAATCCTAATCACAGTAATCATAATAACACATTTAAAATGAAACATGTTAAAGCATATTATTAGATATAAGCAATGCAAAAACCTATTATCAACAAAAAGATGGACTTATCTCTACTCTTTCCCGTGGTGCCCCTCTCCGTGAGCCCAATATGTAATTAAGTGTTGAAAAAAGCTACAATACAGATGATACTTTAAGAAAGTCATGAGTTTATTTATCTAAACATCTTGGCAATGGAAATATTGAAAAAAAACTTGCAATTAAGGCTATCAAAGTGAATGTGCTACTGCACATTAATGCAACTTCTTTTTTTTAATGCCATTAATACACACGTTTCTGCACATTTTGGACCTCATCTTCACTGTGATTATACATGTTTTGAATCCTGTTTCAGCTTTTCGACTGCTAAACTTAAAACGTCAGAAACAACATAAAGCATGTTTTCATATTCAGTTATCAACCACCAAAGCAACGTCAAACGTCCAAAAAGCATTTATATTCTATCTGAGTTTTTTTTCCCAAGAACTCTGTTTTGCTAAACCTTTGTTGCACGCAAAATAAATGTAAAATATTCAAACCATCTTTTCATTTTTTCATTTTTGTTTTGTTTTGTGACTTATGAATTTGTACCCAAGGTTGTTAAGCAACAATACTTTTATAAACCATTAATAACTGATAGTTCGGACTCAATCAGGATTCTTTGTTTCAAACTGGTGTCAAACGACAGAGTGACATTTTAAACATCCTTTTGAAGATCCTAAATATTCCAAAAATATTCTCTAACCTTCTGCTCTCTCTGCTTTTCCTCAGAGTAGCTTTGCCTCGTCTGTTCCTGTTTGGCTGTGACGTCATCCTGGAAAAAAACATCAGCTGTGCTGCTTCTATCAACACCCTTGTTAATAGATGTTGGAGATCGGCCTGTTTTCCAGTGTGGTCCTGTTTCTCTGACCGTGACTGAGTGGATGTGCTCTCTTCGTCCTCTGGCATGGGAGCTGCCTTGGAGCTCGTCTGCCTGGCTGTGTGTTTCCTGGACGGGGCCGCCTTTTACAGCTGCTTTTTGTATCTCTGCTTCTGTCTCCTTGAACCCCAGTCGGCCTCGGCAGATGGCCGCTCACACTGAGCCTGGTTCTGCTGGAGGTTTCTTCCTGTTAAAAGGGAGTTTTTCCTCTCCACTGTCGCTACAAGCATGCTTAGTGTGGGGGATTGTATTTGAGTCAATGAGTCAATGCAATCAACTGGTTTTCCTTAGATAGAAAACTTTGTATCAATTTGACTGTATGATCTGGTTGAACTGTAAAGTGCCTTGAGATGACATGTGTTGTGAATTTGGCGCTATATAAATAAACTGAATTGAATTGAATTGAATTCTTTTAAACTTCATTTATAAAATATATTATCAAATGAAAATCCTTTTTAAAAAATGTACAAATGATTGCATGGTTAACCTTATGAGTGACTTCTAATTTACCACTGATTGCGATTCCTCACTTTAAAAATTGTAGAATTAATGTTTCTTGAAGTTTCTTGTAATGATTTGTAATTAATTCATTGATAACAAATCTCTAAATTAACTATTGCAATGAAAAGTCAATTATTTTCTTATCTGTCTCCATCCCATGTCTTTTTTGTCCCTTTTTACTTTAGTAATATGTTAAGTCACAATTTCAATGTTTTATCCTCAAAGGTGTAGACTGTCAGATTTCTCTAGTGCACACTACTGTTCCTAGAGTTTTGAAAACTGGAAAGAGTTTAGAGAGGATTAATTAAGTTTGTTTGCATAAGTTAGATGTCATACTAAAATTTATTTTTTGTGAAGTTTTTGAAGATTTCACTGAGAAAACACCTTACATCTGAGTGTGCATGGTGACTGCAGCTGTGCAAACAGATGCTCTTAAAAAATATATAATTGGCTCATGAAAAACATGTAATTTATTTCAACTTATTATCATTCTACCATTTTTTTTACTATAATTTATGCCAGTGCACACCTACCCTTCCAATCCTCTTCATCTTGTTTCAAAAAGATCAACTTATCCAGTATAATTATTCTGTTCACTGCTGCATAATCCCATTTCTGTCCAATGTAATCTGCTGGAACAATTTGGTGCCTGCAGTGAGTGACTATGACTTTGTAATGTCACCATGGGAGACAAAGTCATTAGACTTGTCATATTACTGTGCTTAATGGCAGTGTAGCTGTAAAACTCACATATTTTTGGTTTAAAATTTTCATCCGAAAAATAAAATCTCTGAATTTATAACTGCAGCCGAAGGGGCTGCCACACACTGTCACATTAAAGTCGTAAAGTCATGGTTTAATATAGACTAAAATCCTTTAGACCATGATAAAATTAGGTAATATACACCAAATTTCTGTCTTGATACTATTTGTTGTCATTTTTGTATGGGACAGTCTGGATTCTAAAATTACTATTGTACACCCAGTGGTGCTGACGTGTTCGACGCAGGAGGCTAGATCCATTCTAATGCAAGCTACTGATCTGGTCAATGATAGGCTGGTAAATGAGAAGGATAGGATGCAATAGCTTTAGAGAGGCTGGTGACTAGCATGCCTAGGTTGGTTACTCCCTGGATTGTCTACTTACTCTGCTGCCTCTTAGCACAAACGGGCTGGTGATAGCATTAGACTGGCTGGCGTTACCATGGGACATGTAGCCTTGGCTGATCCTCCACAATAATAGACAGAGCACATGACCCATATACCAGCTGTGGTAAGTTCAAGTCCCGGCCTGCTGACCTTTGCCAAATGTCTCCTCCTTCTCTTGTAACCAACTTTCCTGTCAAATAATGGCCACTTATGTCAAAAAAAATAAAAATAAAATTCAAAATAAGACTTTTCAAACCCACTTATATATATATTATTTTTTTTTTTACTTTTTATTTTATTTTAATAGTACTAGTGGCTTGTTTTTCTGACAGTAGGCTGACAGAAAAGGTGGTATGAGAGAGGGGGAGAAACATGCAGCAAAGGACGACAGGCTGGATTCGAACCCGTGTCGTTTTTTATACAATGCTTTAATTTTTGACCATTTTTGACAAGCTATGTGGTTATGTTTTGCACAACTTGATCTAGACACTGCACTGCATTATTGTGCCCGTTGCTTACAAAGCCATGAATTTCATTTAGTTATTCATATGAATTATTTTTCCTCTTCACTATTTAATTGCTTTCCAACCTTTGCTAGTAAATTCACAGCAATAGACAGCTGCAAAAATACCACAAAAATTGTTGTGTAAAATACAAACAAAAATGTAAGTGTAAAAATGTCAAGCAAAAATGCAAATCTTTAAAGTTAAAAGAGAAAAAAGAAAAATATAAAGCTTAAAAAGCAGCTGCAATGTGGGAGAGATTGAGACAAAAGCTAAAACAGTATCAATACAAATATATATATTATTATTATTAGACCACATTTGTTTTCCTTCATTTTTGTTCAGAGCAACATATCATGGCATTTACAAATGAACTGCACAAATATTCTGAAGTGCACAGTGAAACATGTTTGTTAGTAAACAGAATATTTGTAATGTAATAACATGAAATGCATTGCAAAAACAAAAAACAGCTGGACCCAGTACTTAATAACTACAAGAACAATAGTAGCACTTATGTTCAACCATCATATTAAAATTATTGTCATTCGTAAGAAGCTAATGAGATGGGCGTGCTTGAATCTAAATATAGTTTTAAAATGTCTGACTTAACAGAGGATAACTTCAGTCTGAAATCATCTTGTGCGTCTTCTGGCTCTCTGGTTAAATTTTATCAGGGAAAAGGGATAAAAAGTAGAATATAGATCAGTCCCAGAAATCCAACCCACCCCATGACAGGTCTGCAGATGTAAAAGCTGACTTGACCTGATGTGAAAAATATTTAATATAATGCAATACTGACACAAAGAAAGCTCAGTTTAACAGGCTCGGCATTTATGTATTTCATACTGACCCAGAGCAGGTTTAGCGCAGATATGTATGCTGTGTAAATCAAGCGCAGGTGTAAGAGATCCAAGAAAACTCATATGCACTTCCTGTTAGCGCTACTGCAGTTCTGGGATGGGCTCATCTTCAGAACTTTAAATGCATCCAAATCAAGTGTGATGTTGATGAGAGATTAGCATGCAGTCGTCACATGCACACTGCATGCATGCTCTGCTCCTGTCTAATTAAACCCTGTCTGCTTAACCAGATTTTCTCTCTAGCTAAAGAACTAATCCTCTATTTTATGATAAGTGTAACCACATTTAGTATCTTCACAGCAATACAATTGAATAAGCTTATATCCCATGAAGGAAAAAATATCTAAAAGTCTGATCCAAAAACAGCTGTCCTGTTTGACATCAAGCCCGACCGGTAAGATTTTCAGGTGAGGCTCGGCCTGAAAATCTATATTTTAATGAGAAGCCTTTCTTGCATAGATAAGTAGTTTCATAAGGCAACAGAGGTCACAGAAACTTCATAGAAAAGGCAAGTTAAACATTTTGTCTACATCCAGAATTTCATCAGCATTTGTCAGCAAACAGCTTGCTGCTCAGTGGTGAGTGGTAATGGTAGCTGGAGAGAGCAACTCAAGAGCGATTCTTTGCCTTCTGTTGATAAAATGTCCAACAACACAAAAGTTGTTAGATTTGCCTCCAGTTGCTTTAGGGAAAAAAAGAAGAAAAAAAGTCACCTGAAAGATTAAAAGTTGTTAAATAACATGAAAAAGTCATTTTGTTGGTAACAGTGCCCTTGCATAAATTAGCCTATAACAACTGTATCAAAATGTGTTAATTCAATTCGGTTTATTTTCAAAGTGTCAACTCACAATACATGTCATCTCTAGATAGAGATAACACTGTCAGATTGGTTTGGAAAATCTGTTTATTGCATCCAGTCATTAACCTGCAAGATATGCTCCTCCTGGATGGATTTCGCTTGTATTTTGTCGTTTACTCTTCTGCACCCCCTCACACCGAGGATGCATATAGCAACAGTGGAGAGGAAAGATTCCGATTTAACAGGAAGGCAACTCCAGCAGAACCAGGCTCAGTGTGAGAGGCTATCTGCAGAGGCCGACTGGGGTTCAAGAAGACAGAAAAGGACATACAGAAAGAAACAGAGATACATGGTAACTGTTAACTGTTGCCACCCCTGGCCCCATCCAGGACACAGCCAGGCAGCTGAGCTCCAATCCAACTCTTTTTTTTTTTTTTACAGGATGAATAATGGCAAAAGCACAGCTGATATTTCAATCCAGGATGGAGTGACAGCTGAACAGAAACAGACCAGATGAAGCTACTCTGATGAGAAAAAGCAGAGAGAGGATAAAACTATGAGTGGAGCTTGACAAATACTGGAGGATGGGAGAATAGAGATAGAATGAAGCAAAATGAGGAAAAATTGTGTTAGCACAACACAATAATTAAATCAAGTTAAAATCAATCACAATACAGAAGTTTCACAGACATAAAAAAAAATCCAGTTTTTTAACTAAATAAAGCTCAATCCTACAGTTCCAATAGTTTACTTTTATTGAAAAACAAAAATGCTGTATATATTAGTTTGTTTCTGTGTTGCTCTGTGAGCGACCGGCAGCCTTTTCAGGGTGTAGTCCACCTCTTACCCATAGACTGCCGGAGTTAGGCACAGGCCCCATGCAACCCTGACAGAATGCGAGAGGAATGGATGAAAAAATTATACTTTTAAGCTGTATATTGTACTTACTCTTATTGTGTTTATCTGATGTTACAATTGTTTTTGATGGTCAAAATTGTTTATTTGGGGAAAAGAAAAAAAAAAACACACAAATAGCAGCAATCTTTGAAGAACTTCCTGATGCACAAATGGTTGAAAAACATCATGATAAACCAAAAGGCTGTGACAGTGTTTATACTATTCTCCTATTTAATTCTGCCAAGACAGCTTGATATAAATGAGGAAATAAATCTTGAACTGTTGCCATAGTTTCCAAAATATATGCCCATATTAGTGTTGCGTTGATTCCATTTTTTGGCCCCAATACCGATACCCGATACCTGGCTGTGCAGTATCGGCCGATACCAATACCATAATAATGTAAAATAATTGCCATCATGGCTTAGTCAAGCTGCTGCCTACCTTTGTGAAGCAGGAAAAAATCTAATACAAAGTGAAACCAGTAGAACTTTTTATTGCCTACCAGGAATGGGTGACAATAGTTGAATAAACTTATTGCTCTCAAAATGGTATCGGTGCCCTATTTGTTGGTACTCGCCGATACCGATACCACCATTTTAGGGCAGTATCGGCGCCCCGTCCGATACTGGTATCGGTATCGGTGCAACACTAGCCGATATACCATATGTGTGAGATGGGGTTTGATGTCATTTATTTCTTTAAGACCATAACACTAGTAATAATAATAGTAGTAATTTCTGCAATTGAAAGTGTTTTGAGAATCATGGATTTTTCCTAAACAAAAATAATGTGGGTTTTAAATGTAAGGGGAAAAAATCATTAAAGATTAAAATTTTGGTAGGGCCAGTTACTTTATTTTTAATTTAAAGAAATGTTTAGACTCTCCCAGGAAACCAGCTTTACAAAACCTGATCATTTAAAGATTTTTCTACTGATTGCTGCAACACCTTCCCCCATCAATGTGTGTCTACAGAAGTTTAGATGCAACCGACTGCACTGTCATTTTACTCAATGCACTATTTCTTTATGTAAAGATGTTTTACAGATCTGTATTACAACATTTGTGTGCATTTAGAAGAAAAACACCATTCAGCTGCAAAAAAAAAAAACAGCAAGTGGGAAAGGTAATGGCCCTCGTTGGAGTTCAACTTAGAGAATCAGAGAACCATAGTTATTGTTCAAAGGGATAGACCAGGAGGAGTGAGCGTTGGAGGGTGAGTCAGGTTTAACTAGTATAGACTCTATGGAGGAAGGGAGCAGAGCATTGCTAGCTAGGACAGAAGACCAGAAGAGATTTTCTAAACCTGAAATCAGTGAACCTGAGGATTTCGGTTTCACAAAACAAGTTTATTTATCTTCTGTTTCAGTCAGAGCTAACCTGGTCGGGAGCAGGTTTTGTCCAGTAAATTCAGAGTGTACTCTCTTACCGCTCTCCTTACAGCCAATCAGTTTTATTTCCTGATTTTGTCAGGATATTCTTGTCATAGCGTTGTGTATTCAAAAAAATAATTCACTAGGTCTGTTAGACACATTAGGTTTTAAAGAAACCAACATTGCATGTCCATTTGATGAAGATCTTATTAAAGTATGATCACTGAAAATTAACATTTAAATGGAGAGGATTCTACTACTCAGTTAACAGGATATTACATGTATTTGTTTTTGGATTGTTTAATATGAGCAACATGCAGATCTTTTAATTTTTATTTATTTATTTTTCCAGTACATGAAGAACTACTGAAATTATTTTGAGATTAAACATACATGTGGCTACCAGGGGCGCTAGATGACCCCCTATTGGCCAAAAGTTACACAATGTCCTTTTAAGGTATGCTTAATTAATACACAAATAGTAAAAAGCACTCAATGAACAACAACATTTTACACCAACAACATAGGCTATTTGTGTGACTACATTTTACTCAATGAGTTTCAGCCACTTAAGCTAATTAATTACTTCCAACATTTAGGTTATATACATAACACTGTCCTATGTAGGATTATGACCCCCTAAAATGTTTGCTGTATCTGTCTTTCATGCCCTTTCAATAAAAAATAACAAAAATAATTTACCCCCCTTAGAAAATAAGTAACGTCTGCACTAGGTTTGATAAGACAAAAAGAAGTTGATTACACTCATAAAAAGGCTTTGCGTTAAACTCTTCCAAAGCACATCCACAGATCCCTTTTCACATTGGTCACTGGAGAGCAAGGTAATATTTATGATCAGTCCAAGGTATTCTGCATTAAGTGGACTTACCATCAAAAGTGAGACTTCAACTGTTTAAATAGAAAAAAAAAAAGATTTCTGTGCTGGGCTTTCTCTATGCATTATGAATGAGCAGCTATGTTCCTTTCCTTCTGTCATAGTGTTCACAACATTAAAAATTCTTCGGAATTTAAGCTGAATAAATGCACCTCAACACATGTACACCTGCCCCCAAGACCTACAAAATTAATAAAAGTCATAAGCAATATCCACAGAAACCTGATAATATAACCTGCTCAGTGTAAATGTTCCAAAGCAGAGCAATCTTTGTGAAACTGCCATTGTTTAGGGATAATTGCTTCTGGAAACAAAGAGCTTTGAATACAATGATGAATGTGTATGCTTCTTCTCAGTGAACAAGGGAGTCACAGACTGACCCACTTAAAATTCTTATTTGAAGGTGATGTATGGAAGAAGCTGCAGAGAAAAAGATGAAGAAAATGCATGACGAAAAACAACTGTACAAATAAAAGGAAGAAAACAGTCAGAACTTATCTATACTATAAAAAAAAATCCACTGGATCATTTACACTTTCTGACTAGGATATGGCAGCTACAAGTCTTTCCTTATTTCTTACTCTCTTGCTCATTCCAGATCGGTCACAAAAAATAAAAAACGTAACAAAGCAGGATGCCCAAAGGCAGACCTCAAACAGGTGCATCTAATTTAGGATAATAAATGAAGTGGAGTTGGACATTTTGAGGACAGATTAACAGCCTTTGAGGGACAGAATTCTAGCAGATAAACGGGTGTTCAAATACTTATTTGCAGCTGTACAGTGGACATGCACCTACGATGACAATTTCAGACCCCTCCATGATCTCTAAGTAGGAGAACTTGCAAGATCACAGGGTGTTCAATTACTTATTTTCCTCACTGTAGACATCTGCATCCAGTGTTTCGTTTGTCGAATGTTCTCTAAGGAATATTTGCCTAGTTGCCTGAAGGAAGATAAGAAGGATCTTTGAATTTGCTTGAAAACAGTATTTCAAACAAACTGAATGTATTAAAAAGCTGAGAGCTGTCCTCTCCTACTGATCTTGATATTTTTTTAACACAAAGATTTTATCATTTTTGAATCTCTCTTTCTGTCCTTTGCTTTTAAGATGTCCCCCCCCACTCACCCCCCCGTAGGGTTAGCCTTGATGATGTCACAAGTGCGACAGAAATCTAGAAAGTAAACAATGGAGAGCAACATGTATGAAAGGAGGCTAGGGTGTAGTAAGTGTGCTTCATTGTTACACCCTTTTATCTGTCCAGATCTCTCTTTCCAGTGCTGCGCCATGTTTATCGAATGTAAACAGTGTTGTTTTGGATTGTAAGATCAAAAGCATCTGGCGCCATGTGTTGTTCCCGGGTTTAAACACGTTCTTCAGACAGTGGGAAAGGGGTATAAAATACGTGACTGTAGTCGTGGGGAAATGTTAATAAATGTACCTTATGCAACAATAAATTTTATTTCAGATGTAAAATGCAATGATTTAATTCCAACCCATAACACAACTCACTACATTACTGAGTTAAGTTATTCGCCCAACAACACCTTCCTCTTACAGCTCTATTCCCCATCTTCCATCCCTGCTGGGAAACTTGTTACATTTTGCCATGCTGCTCTGCTAAAGTAGCCACAAAATGCCTGCCGCCCTATAGATATAGAGAGGAAAATATGGAGCCTGTGAATCCCTGCTGTGGGTCAAACAGCCGCTCTATCTCTTTGATAAAGAATTGGAACCATTCCTCAAGCCGCAGGTACAGCTTTGGTTTGCTTTCATTTACAGACAGCCTTCTCTCAGTTGGAGTTGCTCTTATGTGCTTACAAGTTCTTCCAGCAACCCATTCTGTTTATTTGCTAGACGAGGTTATAATTACTGTAAGATTGGTCTAAAAGTTATCATTAAGAGTTTGTAATCTTTCTGTATTCCTCTAGACTGTCATAAGTACAAGGAACGTTTACCACTGCACCTGCTGAATCAGGCTGAAGGTGCAGTTATTACAGTAAGTAGAAGGTCCTTCTGTAGAACTTCAACTAAATAAAATTCTGACCATGACATGATGTACCTAAAATCTAAACATGTCGCTCAAGCAAAAGCCTAAGAATTAGACCCCTGCCTGTATCGAAATTCAATTTCATAAAAATGATTATAGTGAGTAATGAACACAGGTTAACATTTTTACCAGGAGAATTATTTGAGCTCTGAGTATCTATCTTTCTATCTATCTTGTAGTTTTTATGTGAATGGGAATCTTTCAGATTAAAATGAGAGGGTCTTTTAATCATGTTTCACATTTCATCTCTATAAAGCCTCAAACTCAATGCTAATTCAGACACTTTGAATTGAAAAAAAGCTTCCTAGATGCAAAGTTAAATGTCTTCAAACTTGGAAACAGTCCAGTGGATTGTTTTAACTTTTATGGAATGACTATGACCTGGATGACTGAGAATCTTTACTATCCTAAAGATATGGCATTTATGATATTTTTTGTTGTTATTTTTTACTTATATTTTGTCTTTCTCAATCATCAAATTTGAACAACAATAACTGGTTTTGTGACCAAAATTTGGGTTGCTGTGAACATGTTGAATACAATGCACTCTTTTGAATTTTAGGAAGGTATGATTCTGTGATTTCTGTAATAACTTCTTTTAAGTTGAATCATAATACATGGTAACTGCAGTATGTTTTTTGTAATTACAATCACCTTTCAGATTCTGAGTATTTTGTTAAACACTAGTAACTATATTATTTATCATATGTATATTTTTTATTTTAAATAACATAATTACACATTTAATTACATCAGACCTCAAAACATCAAGACATTCTTTCAATGACCTTTTAATATTTTAAACAGCCACATTAAATCTGTCTTTTTAGCTTTTATTTTTAGATCAAATTTGTTAAGCCACATTTCAGCGGTTTGTGCCTCATGAGCATCCAAATGGAGAATATGGTGCAAGGATGATAACATGCTAACTCCCTTGATCTTACCCCAGCTAGGCTCCTCAGTTGAATCTTTATGTAGTAATGGATGCTGCTATTTTAGACAAACCATAGGGGATGCATCTAGTTTGCATTAAAACATTTCACTTTGACAAGTCTCTCAAGGATGCTGACAAATACAAGTTTCAGAAGCTATATACTTGCATGCAAAAACATTTGAGATGAAAGACAATTTAATCTCTCAATAATTGAGCTTTGGATGAAACTTTGTTGTTGTTTTGGGGTTTTTTTTGTTTTTTTTTTTGGGGGGGGGGGGGTAAACGCTATATATATACAACTAAAATGGCTGGCTCTCTTTTTAAAAAGGCATTGGTCACACCTCAAACAAAGAGACAATTACTGCCTATAGTGCTGTTTCTGATAATTTCCTGCTTATGTGGTTAAAAAGGCCCTAAGCTGAAACTTCAAAATCATATCCCGGTCTAAATATAACCCTCTCAGTCTTACCTCTCTTTATGTAAACAGGGAAACACAACACCAAGGAACCCCTGTGGGTTCAAAAGGCAATTATTTGGAGAAAGCTGCCATGTTTCAGGTTGAGGGAGGGATGTTAATTACCTTGGTGGATTCACTAGATGCTGCCTCTTCCTTTTCCTTTTGTTTAGTCTCTTTATGGGCTAATTAATTATGAAACAATGCACAGGTGATTCATCTGAGAGAAAGAACATTTTAAAGCTTTCTCCTTCCCTTCACAAATACACAACAGGAGCAGAAAGGCTTTTTATCATATGTCAGAAGCACACCTACAACTCCACATTATGCAGGCAAAGATTTTAATGCACCATCTAAACACAGATGGAGGACTCACAACTCAGGGAAGCTGGATAATTTGAGTCAAAGATCTGCAAGATGCAACAAACTCTTGTTTATTGGGTGTTTTCAGGTAAAGTTTATATATTTCCCTGTGCTATACTTTAATTCTCCCATTCTACATTTGGATATTCTCTCAATCGTTTCCATCATTGTTGATGTTGTTTTTCTCTCATTGCTCACTTAATCGGGGTTTCTGATAGTAGCCAGGGTTTTTTTCCCTTTGTAAATACCTTTTATCTAATTTGTTGCTTACTGTTTGACTTTACTTGCTTCATCAGCTACAGCCAGTAACTTTCCAAAGTTTATATTTGGGTTTCATAATTCTGCCACCCCAATTAGGCTACCGCAACTTTTTGAGTTCATTACAATGAGAAGATTATTTTGTTTTTTTGTTGCTCCTAATTTATACATGTTACAATAAATACATTTTAAAAAATCATATAAATGAATATAAGCATATGTTTTGGATTTGCAATTACAGAAATTGTAAAAAAAAAATAATAATAATACTGCAAAAAGATATCTGCAAAAGGTCTGCTTCAGTTTAAGGAGTGCAAATAATTCCTGGGTGTATTATAAATGAAAAATAAAAGGAATACTCGTTATCCTTATGGTTAGCTTAACAGTGATGTATAAGATATAAAAATCCAAAGCCCACCCACACACAAAAAAAGGACATAAGAAAAAACTGATGTAGTTTTATGTTCTAGAGGTTGCCAACTCTTTCTGTCATTCACAATGGGGCTGTAACACTGTGGAGTGCACAAACTAACAGGGGGATGATGTGTCCCTGGAGACAGGCATGTTACGGGATGAGATAGTTCTTACTCATTGGGGAACCAGTGCTGTGGTATCTTTCTGTTGTTGCCAGCCCCATTCTCTTTGTGCAGGTGCTCGCCTGTCTTACACACTAAATTCATAAATACACAGGGCTAATTTAAATGTGACAAATGTTGTACTGTGACAGCACACATGAAAACATGTGCTGCTGTGTTGTACATCGCTAGAGGAAATACTTTGCAACAAATGTTTGGTTTGCACTACCAAACAGAGGAGGGGAGTTTATGATTTTAAACTACTACAGTGATAAAAAAGCTGTTATTCAATGACAACCTGAAAGAAAAGAGAGAAAAAAAGAAGGAAAAGACAGGGAGCAAATAGCAAGACACTGGCATGCGTATCCCACACTGTATGAGGACTAGAACCTCCTCACATGGTACAACTGCTCTACTAACTCATCCACACAGGACTCAATTTAAAAGGTTTTCCAAAAAATATTTTAATACTCATAATGCACTGCCCGGACCAGGATTTCTCATGTATTTAAGACTTACATTCATAAGACTTACAAGACTTTTTTTTTTTTTTTTGCTTTTTGCTTTACAAACTCTAACACTGGATTTTGAATTTCATTTTGCTCAAATTATTATTAATATGGTAATAATTAACTTCTTCTTCTTAGGAGATAGTTTGGCTAAAGGGATTTTGCTCAATGTGGGATTTTAAAAGCTGGCTAGAAAAATGTTAACTGACACTAAAGTTTGGTATCCGAAACTCCTAGGTTTTTAGAACACCCATATATTTTGATTTAATTTGGTCAAATCCAATCAATAGCTTTAATGTATATGTTGAGCTAGCAGAGGATTATACAAGGTTGATAAAGGTTTTTAAAATCCGATTATCCGAAACTGAAAAATAGAGTACATGTCAGAATAACACAAAGTTTATCCAAAAATAGTGGAGCAGGAACTAGATATGTACAACTACTGTATTTTTATAGGAACAGATTTTGGAAGAAGATGCTGAAGAATATTAAAGCCACAGGTGGCTACCTTGAGTTAAATCTTGAGAATATATTTTGGTCAACAAATTCATTTGATCATACATTTATTTAACTCAATTGCTTATATGTACTATTCTAAATTGTAGTGAAACATCACATTGAATAATTTTCAATCAAAAGCGCTGTTCTAAACCTTTTTGACGGGTAGATTTAATAGCTGTTTATACACATTCCAAAATAAAAAATAATATCAAAATAATTTTATGAACTCATATTTAACTTGCTTATTCATGAATCTAAATGTATAAAATTGCAAACTTTTCCTTTTTTGTCTATTAATTTCCTTTACGCTAATGAAAAGTTATTCAATCCCCTCAGCCTGCACTCTGGTTCTCTGAGCAAGACCCTTAACCCCACACCGCTCCCCGAGCTCCGCACAATGGCAGCCCACTGTTCCCCAAGGGGATGGGTTAAATACAGAGACAAATTTTTCCAGAGTGAGATTGATAAAGTTAAATTATTTTTATTATTATTATTATTATTATTATTGTTAATAATAATAATTCCATGTCATGTTTTCATCAATGAATCTATATTGTATTTGAAGTCAAACAGATTCTCTAGCATATCTGTTCAGTCCAGCATGCAAGATGCAATTTCTGTTCAGTCTTCAGTCTCTCCCTTTGAACAACACAAGGGCTGTGGAAGTGTAGCCAAAAGGATGAACATTTGGCCTTATGCAACACACATTAAGTGCCAGAATAACAATATAACATTAAAGTTTTGGACAGTTTGACTAGTTTCGTCATTTATATTGTATATTTTCTTCCTGATTTCCCACAGATTTACGACTGCTCATGTGTAGCCTCTCGAACACCAACTCACCTTACCTCTGTCCACCTGTTCCCAAATCGGGATAATTAAGGTCCCAGACGAAGGCTCAGCCGTAAGTGGTCATGATACAGCCATCAGTCCTGGACCCCATCCAGGAGGATGGGGTGGAATTTTCCATACTGGTTCTATCTCAGGAGAATTTGGTGAACCCAGGGGTGTCAGCAGCAACTGCTTTATTTGGCTCCCCAAACTGAAAAAGAACACTGTGTAAAGAACATGTTGTAAAATCAGTTTCTGCCATGTATGGGTGAAACAAACAACTAATTTGCAAATTGCTTTTCCTGGCTAGGTACATTTGTGTCAAAATATCAGAGAAGCAGAAGCAAATGAAACTGCAAAATTTTTCATATTTGGTGTGAATGCACCATTAGTCATCGCAAAAACAACTTAAATGTTTACAGAAATAATTACATTACTGCATTCAAAAATCCAAATTCAACATAATTGCTTGTAATAGGGAAACATTTTTCTTAAAAAAGTTTAGCTTTTATATGATGTGGTTCAGTATGTAAGCAATTGCATATTTACATATGCATATAAATAAGATACAACGCACCATAACTGAGGAAACATCGAAATGGAACATAGAGAAATAAAAATTGTCATGATGGGTTCTCAAAGAGCGACCCAAATATGCAGAACACCACTGACAGACACAGGAATAAAAGTTCAACAAGTTTATTTTGATACAAGCACACAGAATATACTGGTTCTTGCTCGGGCCTGGACACTGGTTCACCGGAGTCTGCGTGAGAGACAGTTCAGTTAGCGTTGCAAGCTGGAGCTTGATTACTGGATGATTACTGATAGTACCTTGAGGGTTCTTGAGGTTAGCTTTGGGAGAGTCACTGTTGGATCTGGAGAGGAGTTGATCAGCAGAGTCCGCTTGCTGCTTCAGCGTCTCACGTCTAATAATGAACAGACCTTGGCTTTGGGTTTTCCAGCTCTTAGTCCTGAGCTGCATCGAAGTTCTCAATGGTTCTTCGGGTTTGGCTCTGAGGGTCGGCTCGGCAGGTTAGCTCTTCCAGAGCTTCACAGAGGAGACACTGGTTTCCTGGAAGACAGAGGCAACGGTTAGAATCCAGGCTGGATTCAAAGTCACAAAGTTACACAGAGAATCTAGGCTTAGGCGCTGACCAACTGGATCAACACTGCGGCGTTGAGGCAAGGTCTGAAGACAGCTTATATAGTGGATCCTCTGATGATCTTGATGGGCTGCAGCTGTGCAGGAGGCTCACTCAGAAGGATCCACGGCGGACTCTGCTGGAGAAAGGTGGAACTTCTCCAGCTCCCAACAAAAATATTGACAAAAGAAGAAGTGGGGAATGCTCTTAAAGGTTTTGTGTGTGGCTTTTAAAAAAAGTTGTTTTAATTTAGCCCTAGAAAGACCCTTTCTTCATTGTACCTCTCTACCTTCATGTATGGCTGAAAAAAAGGGGGTTTTCTCAGGGCTACCACTAAGTAACTATTCCTTTTGGAAAGGCAGTTTTTTACTACAAAACAAAATTAGAATGGGTAAGCTGTTCTTAAGTTCCAGAAATGTACGTAGCCACTTCCTTTTATGAAAGGAATCAAAAAAATATAAATTATTTTTATGTTTGGCATTTTTCTTCATATATAGTTAGTATTATTAATTTCATTTTTATGCATGACACTCTTTCTCTTAAGGCCACCCTCATACTGCCAGCAGCTCATACACTTTGTGTCGGTATCAGATGTAATAACATAATTACCTTTTAGCCATATCACAGATTAAATGTAGTATTGAATTAAAGTGGTGTCTTTAAAAAAGTAAACACAATGATGTGCTTGAACCGCTTTTACATTTTAAACTCTTTTGTTCAAGGCAGAAATAATGTCTCAGAAGATCTTTATAGGCAGAACTGTTACAGCTTTCAAATAAATGTTTATCATTGGTCTCATTCCTGTCTTATTAGCCTGATATGGTGTTTTCTGATTTTGTTTTTATTTTCAACCCTATGCCACATGCTCATGAACTGCTAACTAAATTGTGCTATAAAATTGGAAATGTATTAGGCTGTAAAAAGCGGGGTTTGATTGGGAATTTAAGTTTGAGGTGTGATGGAAATTTATTGATTGCCATAAACTTAATTTAGCCCTGAGTATGATTTTGAGCTGTTTGTACAGTTAAGTACAGCAATATGACATTTTGTTGCTATATAAT
Source organism: Cyprinodon tularosa (assembly GCF_016077235.1). Lineage (NCBI taxonomy): Eukaryota > Metazoa > Chordata > Actinopteri > Cyprinodontiformes > Cyprinodontidae > Cyprinodon > Cyprinodon tularosa. The sequence continues at coordinate 1,348,509 of NW_024039740.1, read as the reverse complement.
TAAGATTAAATTAAACTGGATAGTAAAATGGGCTTCACCGCAGATCAGTAGTTGGTGAAACAAGAAGGTCCAAGGTTCAAAGTCAGATGCATAATAGTGCACCTATCACCTATAGATGTAATTATAACAGCCTTATTAAGTACAGGTGTTTTATAGAGTAGCCAAAAAAAACAAAAACGTGTTATTGCCTAGAAAACATGCAAATTCAACCAGAAGAACAGGTCCTTAGTAATGGTAAGTGTTAGGGTCATTGTTGGCCTGGCCGACCAGGCGAGATGTTTTGATTCCCTGCATGGCAATGAGGATTGAGATGATAGCAGGAAGGGATCCACTCTAACATTGCATTGTAGGTTTTTGAGAGCTGAAAGTCCACCCCCTCTGTTTGAGGTTGGATTTTCTCTCTTAACATAACTGGCTTGTTTCATACCCCTTTCTGATCCTCAAAATAATTTCCTTTGTCCATAACGTGTAGATGGACAGCCGAGTTTTGTCCGAAAGGAGGTACCCCATCTGTGTTGAGCCATGTTCTGTAGAGAGGTTTTTTTGGTTTCTCCAATATGAAGATCAGAGTATTCCTCACTGCATTGAAGTACATACTGTACACCACACTGTTTGGTTTGACATGTCCTGGGTTTTTGTGTTTGGAGAAAATACTCTTGATTTTATCAGAGACTCAGGCAACATATGGGATGTCTTGTCAACATTATGCATTATGCTACTGGAGTCAATGGAGTGCAACTAGCCTCTCTATATCAACTTTATTGACAACAAGAAAGCATTTTTTGACTATGTTGAGAAACTATACCGTGCTACAGTAAATCTTTAAATAATCAGGAACTTCAAACAAAGATATAAGCTCCAGAATTGTTCATGACCACGTGTTCAATGCTTTCCAGGTGAAGACAGGTCTGAGGGAAGACTGCTTGCTATGCCTTTACTGTTGACTTTGGTCATAGACTGCTTCCATTGAATGCTGCTCAGCAGAATTAGAATATTATTATATTGTCTTTTCTGATTATCTTGCCCTTATCTACCATACCCCACAACAGATGCAAGAGAAAACCAGTACTGTTGCAGACAATTCAGTTAAACAAAAAAGGAAAGTCAAAGTTGTCAAGGCCAGTGGTGACGCCACAGTTCCCCTCATGCTGGAAGATAAGGCTTGAGTGGATCTGAAAAGATTTGTTGACATGGTCAGAAGTTGATAATTGTTGTGACATAAGAAAGGTGTGGGTAAGACATCAAGACAGCAAGAAGAAAAGCTTCGTCAGTGTTCAATTTACTCTATGTTTTTATAGTTTATTTGGTGAGTTTGGGAAATATGACCTAAATCAGTCCTAATTGAAGACAAGTTTTGCTTTAGACCTGATATGGGTATAAGTATTTGGTGCCGGCTCTGGTATAATGGGACTCAGATATCACAGTCAGAGATGTTGTTAACCTTTCCACTGTGGAAAGTAAGAACATTGTGGACAGGCTTGTCTGTCCTTGCTTTAAATAGCCTTTTTGCTTGTGATTGGTGGAGCACTTCATACTGAGACATTCTCTTCTCAGAAACATTGACTTACATTGGAGCAATGGAATCAATTATTCCTGAATTTTTTTAATTAAACTTTCCACCATCTCATCCACAGAAGAGTTGGATAATCCAGGTTTAGAAAGTAAAAAGCCTGTTAAGAGATTAGTTCTAACTATATGCATTTCAAACTCAACACAGCATAGACAAGCTCAGGATGCTAATGACAGAGGTGTGTCCGCAGTCGCCATATTGGATGCTATCCAAACAGTGCTGACAGTTAGCGAGGACCAAGGACAAGGAAGCAATATGCTTCATAGTCCTAATGCAGTTAGCATAGGGACCACATCATTTCCCTACCCTCGGCCAGAACTTATGCAGTTACCCACAATCCTTAGCATTAGAGACTGTATAGGTATGTATGACTAAAATGTAATCTATGTATGTGACATGCACTGTGTGTGACACATGATTTTAACCTTCATATATTTTCTGTTTTATAATCATGCACTTGAACTGTTGGCTATATTTTTTTGTATACTTGTTTCTGTTGTTGTTTCTCAGAATGCCTTAGTCCCAAGAAGACCAGCATCATCCATGTGTTGGTCTGCAAAGTAATGACTTTCGTAAGACTAAAGTCCTTAATCTTTCCCACACTGGATAGTGTCAGGAATCCAGTTTGTGTGGTCTATTTTTGTGTTTCCTTTCCTCCTTCACCAGGTGGTGCCCCGTCCTCATTGGGCCTCCCTGCACACCTGCAGCTCATTGCCTCATTACCTGTGGAGTGATCTTAAGCTGCTGACTGCCAGTACCTTGACGCCAGAGTGTTTGCCAGTTTGGGGTACTCTAGCCATGCTTAGTTTAGCAGAGTCTAACCTGAGTTTTTGTTTTGCCAGTTTTGGGAACTCTAGCCAAGCTGAGTTTGCTGAGTTAAACTGATTTTTTTGTTTACCTGAGTTTTAATCTTGCTGTTTTGTCTTTGTCTCTGGGCAGGAAGTCAACCTGCAAACTGGATGTTTCGGATCTTCTCTCCCCTGGAAGGATCTTCTGAGAACCAAACTGAGCTGAGCGTTCAAGTTTGTGGTTTGGATCAACCTTTTCCCCCAAGGATTGTCTGGGGCTTTTCTCTGAGCAGGGGATTCATCTCCACAATAACCCGTTCAAGTACCGCAGGAAATCTAAGTGGCAGTTAGCTTCTCCGTTCACCTAGGAACAACTGCAGTCTGGGTAAACCCTGTCTGCCCACTATCAATCACTGGAACATCCCACACAGACTGGATTCAATAAAAGACACCTTTTTCTGAAAAACGTGAGTCTGCAACCTATTCCTCCTCTTCAAGTCAAGAATCTAATTTCCCACTGAGCCTGAACTAACCCCAGTGTCTTCCCCTCACTTTCCAGTTCCGGTTTGACAGTGTTCAGAGCAGCACTGGACTCATCTCATTATACTAAATAAACCTGTTTTACTTTTCCCTGGTCTCTCTGTTTGCTCTTCTGCATTTGGGTCAGATCTTTTATTAAATCATAACAGATAGTTTCTTACTATTTACCCTGTAAAAGGCGAAGAGATAAGAGCTAGTAATATGAGGTAGGAGGTACAATTTGGCATATTCAAATCGTGCCAGGTAGTTAAGTTTAAAACAGTGGTCTCAAACTCCTGTGCTCATGTCCCGCAGCTTTTAAATGCATCTCTGGTTCAACACACCTGACTTCATGAGTAGAACTCTAGATAGTTTAAATACATGTGGTTGAGTTAGTTTTGCTGTTTACTTCAGGTTTGTTGGACAAAATAATCATATAAATGTGACGGTTCTGACCCTGTCTGTTCAGAATCCAGTCTTTGTGGTTTGTGTTTCTGTTTGTCTTCTCTCCTCCACCAGGCAGCGCCTGGTTCTGGTTGACCTCCTCACACACCTGCGGATGGTTACCTCATTAATGGAGCACTCTAAAGCTGCTGACTGCCACTACCTCGACGCCAGAGTGTTTGCCAGTTTTGGGTACTCTAGCCAAGGTGAGTTTTGCTGAGTCAAACTGAGTTTTGTCTCCCTGAGTTTTAATCTTGTTGTTTTTTGTCTTTGCCTCTCAGCAGTCATCCTGCCTACTGGATGTTTCCGACCTTCTCTCCCCTGAAGGATTCTCTGAGCACCCAACTGAGCTGAGGATTCATGTTTGTGGTTTGGATCAACTTTTTCCCCCAAGGATCGTTTGGGGCTTCTCTCTGAGCAGGGGATTTATCTCCACAATAACCCATTCAAGTACCACAGGAAGACTAAGTGGCAGTCAGCTTCTCTGTTTACCAAGGATCAATCGCAATCTGGGTAAACCCTGTCCTCCCTCCAACGAACAAGACCTTCACTGGAACATCCCACACTGACTGGATTCAATCAGAGACACCTTCTTCTGGAAACGTGAGTCTGCAACCTAATTCCTCCTCTTCAAGTCAAAGACACTAATTTCCCACCGAGCCTCAACTAACCGCAGTATCTTCCCCTTCACTTTCCAGTTCCAGTTCGACAGTGTTCCGAGCAGCACTGGACTCATCTAATTTTCTCAAAATAAAACCTGTTAAACCCTTCCCTGGTCTCTCTGTTTGGTCTTCTGCATGTGGATCAGAGCTCTAGGTAAAATCATGACACTATCAAGTTACACAGGTGTTTCCTTGGGAAGGACAGTTCACACGTAGCATTAAAGCACGGTGATATATAGGAAACAAGCATATTGATCAATATTGATAATTATCTAAAAGATTCTAGACACTTACCTCATCTTCCATTCTCTGTCTATGTAGTGTATTGAGCGGCTGAGTTGGGGCTCGGATGCGCAACTTGAGCAGAGGTCCGATGTTGTCGCGTAGTAAGACACAGATTTCAGCTCATTTTATATTCTGCCTCCACATGATTTTTATGATGTTGATTTTTATCTTTGATTTTATTTGCACTGTGTAGCACTTTGAGATTTTTATTAATGAAAAGTGCGGTACAAATTGGATTTATTATTATTATTATTATTATTTTGCACAGATTACCTGCACTCATTGTACAAATTGCCGCCCAGACCTTCATATCATGGATCAAGAGTAGTGAGCATCTTTTTGAAACCAGGTTTTTTTAACAGAAGACAACAGCAGCATATCTATTGCTATGAAGCATGTCTCTGCATAAGTGATGTCCTGCCGCTTGGACACTTTTTCGTGTATCACAAAAAAGGAAACCCAGTTTTGCATGCTTTGCATGCTTTGTTTTGGCAGAAGTTCCTGAAGACTCCTCCGACAACCATGCCAGGGCCGACCCAACTCGTTCTCGATTGGGTGTGAGTGGCTTAGATGATAAATCAAATTGGTTGTGTTAGCAAAATCTCTTTTTACCGGTTCCCTCGTTTGGTTTTTGTCTCACTTGCTTTAACCGAAATATTGTCAAACTGTTGAGCTACTAAAATTCTTCTTTGGGACAATTTCCTCCGCCTCTCCTGCTGTGACATCTTCATATGCTCTGTGTTGTCATTTGGGAGGGTGGTGCTTTGTGAGGTCGTGCCTGGGTCCGCAATTGTGATTGGTTAGTGGGAAGTGGTGACTGTAACATCAACCTACATAATAGGCTACAATGAAAAGGAAGGAAAACTACGTTTCTATATCAAACTTTTATCGACCCTCTTTTTTTCTATCACGCCACACATCTATCGATCGATATATATATTATTATGAATTATCGTCCAGTCATAGGTAACATTAAAAGATTATATACATTTCTCAAATTAAGCTAATATTGGGGTTAAAACTTACATAGTGTTATTTTAAAATAACTATACTTTATTCATATGCAGATTTAAGCCAACACTCTGCAGTATCTTTGTGATGGAGTGTCTTCAATTCCACTATAATAAAAGCAGGAACAGAAAGCAATATGGGACCACATTAATACTGTACATAAAAAAAAAAAAAAAAAAAAAATTTGCCCAACCTTAGTTTGGTTTAAGCATGATTCAACCTTAAACATAAATGACAAATATTTAAATTTACTGTGAAAAAGTTTTGCTGGCACTTTACTAGTAATGAAATGTACAGTATTTGTCCACTTTCATGCACTTCATAAATAAGGTTGATTTAAAGGCTAGAAGCCTGGAAAGTCATTCTACAAAAATTATATGCAGCTAACCCACAGCTAGATATATTTCCATCAACCTATAGCTTTCAGGTTTCCTTAGGGATACGTAGGTGGAATGATTTAAAAACTACAAACCCTGAAGGCATATTTTGCCACAGAAAAAATAGGGAAAAAATCTGATTAGAGCAGGGATGGAATTTGTATTTTGATTCATTTGTCCTTGACTTTTCCTGAAAAATAACACTTGACATAAAAAAATGAAAGAAAAAGAAAAACACCATTATCCCAGTACTGCTACATAGTGTTCATTAGTTTCAATCTAGGAAGTCATCCGCTCTTGTCTAATGTCAGTTTAGGTACCCTGTGAATAAAAAAGTAACCATGAATATCTCATCTGGGGTTTTTTCACATTTTTAACATTCCCTAAAAAAATTTTAAAACTCATTTAAATTGTCCCCTGGAATGTCCCAAAAAATTACAATAGATCAAAACGATATCTTTAAAGGAATAGTACACCCAAAACATGATTAGCCTTCATTTTCTACTCACCCCCATGCTGAACAACACTCTGGAGTACTTTTTTGATATCTCAAAGGCATCTGGAGATCTGGGAGGCTTCTTGCTGTCTGCTGACATTCAAATAATGGAGGTCTACGGTGTCCGAGACAGAAAGGTCCATAAAAGTCCACAAACAACGTGTCAATATTCCTCCATACTGCTCGTCCAATGTATTCCAAGTGTCCTGAGTGGGTAGCATCCAGAATTTACTCGAAACGAAGTCATTTAGAATGTTTTTAGAGCATAAACAGTAGTGTATAGGACTTCCTGAAAGCGCGCACATGCGCGTTCACGACGCTACGGAAGCCGGCAGACCAAACCAGATGAAAGTGCGCATTCAGCGTCTGCTCTGCCAATAATGCCGGCGTAGAAGAAGAAATGTGCTGTTTACCTGTGCAAAGAAAGAAACAACGAAAGAAAAATGTCTGAGGACTTCAGTGTTGAGGAAGAGCATGAGTTCTTTGCCGAGCTGAATGCGCTGGTTGGTCTGCCGGCTTCCGTAGCGTCGTGAACGCGCATGTGCGCGCTTTCAGGAAATCCTATACACTACTGTTTAAGCTCTAAAAACATTCTAAATGACTTCTTTTCGAGTAAATTCTAGATGCTACCCACTCAGGACACTTGGAATACATTGGACGAGCAGTATGGAGGAATATTGACACGTTTTTTGTGGACTTTTATGGACCTTTCTGCCTCGGGCGCCATGGACCTCCATTATTTGAATGTCAGCAGACAGCAAGAAGCCTCCCAGATCTCCAGATGCCTTTGAGATATCAAAAAAGTACTCCAGAGTGTTGTTCAGCATGGGGGTGAGTAGAAAATGATCCTCTAATCATGTTTTGGGTGTACTATTCCTTTAATGCGTGTAAGTGCAGCTTTTTTGCACATACCTTCTCGACTAATAAACAAACAAATTTTGACATTATTTTCAGTTCACTCGGACAAGTCCATAAAACAGTCTCTGGGTAAAAAAATTGAAGATACTCTAGATAGGTCAAAAGTAGTTTAAGTTAGATTCACCCTGTTAAAGAAAAATGATTATTTTTTAGACTTTATTACAGTTAATCTTATGGCATGTGTAAACACTCTCACTTGAACATATTTCTTAATTTTGAACAAGGCTGTGTTAATGATTTAAAACTACTAATGGGTAAGTATTTAGACCACCAGCCCATAGAATGAGTATCTCCTGGGGGGTGAATAACAGTTAAGCCTGCAGGAGAGATTTCTGCTTGATTTACAGAAGGTCAAAAGTCTTCCAGAATAAACAGCCAGGGATGGTGAGGCCCCCCGCATTCCACAAGCTGTCTGTGAGAGCTTATCTTGTGTTTTATGACTTTAGGAATTCTAGATGCCAGGACAAGCTTTCCGCCTTTTCTTGTTAAAACAAAGAAGCAAATGACCCCAGATGTTTGCAGTAAATAAGGGGATAAGGGGAAGCCCTAGCAGTGTCAGAGATGGCGTTTGGTTGGAGGACCGAGGGCCAGCCCCTTTTTGAATGGATTAGATACAAGAGGATAAAGCTTTCTAAATAGAAGAAAAAGATCAGATTTGCCCTTGCAACTCTCCAAAGATGTCTCTATACTCTTTGCTTTCTTTCCTCCTATGTCAGGTAATGGAATGTATGTCTCTGTTGTTCTGCAGTTTCTGGTGTAGGTTTGTGCATTGTCTTATTTCTAAAGTGTATGCATTGTCTTATATTGGATTAAACTCTGTAATTCTGTGACGTCAACACGCAATGTTGGTTTTATTACCAAACGCAGCTCGCCGAGAGGACCTGGGGAAGGGAAGAATCAGAAGCCAATCTTTTTCCAAAGTTAACTATGTTAGAATATTTTCTTCCTTTACAATTGGGGGCTCGTGCCGGTTCTGGAGTCTCGGCGCGTGGCTGTTTGGTCCTGAATAATCCGTCTCGGCCCCACGCTTCGGTGTGGTAAGACAGTATTTGATTATTTTTTAGTTGTCTGAAGCGCCGTGTGGTCGGACCGGGGCTGATTTGCTGTGTGCGGCCTCACAGAATTCAGATGCTGCAGAGGTAGATAAAATCCCTTCTAAAAGAGTCAGTTGTTTAAGGATTTGCATAAATACACATTACAGGGAACTGTGGCTAGTTCAAAACAGAGCCTTTACGTTAACTCTGACTTAAGCTGGGTTTTAAAAAATGTATATTCTTTTTACCCTGAGGAGCAATGCCTGGGCCTCTAGAAAAAGTATTTTGGAAATTTGTGTATTGGTTAGTTTTGGCTTGTATCAGCCGGAGATTTCGACTCATCTCCAGTGGACTTATAATTATTTGGGTTAATTGGATCGAGATGTATCACTCATGGAAAAGGACTAATAGCAGGTTAATTGGACCGAGTTGTATCACTCATGGAAAATAAAGGACTAATAGCAGGTTGGATCACCTTTCTTTGGCACCCTTAAGCGGGTTGCTTATAGTATAAAGGACTAAAATAAATTATTTGATTTAATACGGGTTCAATCGCTCTCCCCAGCTGAAAAAGAAAAAACCTTTTGTCACTGGGCGGATTGAGTGATCGAATAAACTAAATTGAGGCTTATTTTCGCCTCGAGCTTGACCCAGCTCTGAAGTGTAGGACTGAGAAGTTGAAATGAGAATAAAAGGGATTTGTAAAATTGAAATTGGACAATTAAAAGATGCGTCATACATTCTTTTAGCCGGCTCCTGACGTTTTCTTTTCTTTTTTTTCTGTCTTTTCTTGACTGAACTATGACGTTGTCTGTGTTTCTGTGTTTTGTATGTTTCTTTGTGTTTGTGGCTGTGTGTCTGTCTTCCCCCGTTATACTGTAGCCTATGTCCCACCACGCGCTGCTGTCTATTCGTCTGTCTGTGTCTGAATTGTGCTGAGATTGTGCGGAAGTGATTTGTGTTTCAAGATTGTGTTCTGAAATATTGTTAAATATTTTTGCTGGATGTTGTATTACTAACTTTCTGTTAAAATGTGCTTCTGTGGGACAGCGGTGTCTCCGTTTTGGATGCAAGTTTTGTTTCACAGCGGGGGGACTGATTGACCCCCCTTATTTGCATTTTGGGAGTGCTTCAGTTCTGTGCTATTTCCAGCTCACGCTTTCAGGATTCTTGGATTTTGATGTGAATTGCTTTAGGACTGTGTTTTGTGTTGAAATGAAAAGTACAAAATAACAGATTTACAGATGTTTTTACTTTCTCAGCGGGTGAAATGTGTTGCATCAGTTCCAGGCTTGAGCACTGGAATGATACAATTGTTTATTATAATACTGTAACATTGACAATCACTTAAATTTCTAGGTTTCCTGACAGGATGGAACACCCTCACTGATTGTAAGAGAACAAAAATGAGAACATATGGATGTTTTTCTGCGTAACAGTGTTTTCTACACTGTTAATGTGGGACATGTTGAAACGCTAATGAATGACTTTGTTTCTTGTAGGACGATCTTCGTGTGCAGCCCATTTCGCATATTACATGACCACATGAACGGTTTTTGGGTTTTCCTACAGGGGGTATAGGTAGCCATTTAATAACAGTGGGCTATCATGAAATACGGTTGTGTGTATAATTTGGAGTTTTTAAAAAGGTTCACTCAAAACTGAACAATATTAGAACTATTGGATAATAATGTCTTTTTATTGTTTTTTTTCAACCATGGTGTTATAATATTTGTGTTTAAGACTTTTACAGGATGAATTTTGGTTTGAAATCTGGGGTAACATCCTGCATCTTTCTTACAATGGGGTGTTGATGAGTGCTTGAGTGTGAATGAGAGTGAATGTGTAGGCTGATGGCCTTTGATGGGTTTTAGGATGCTCTATGTAAATATGACCTCAGTTTAGTGTGTAGCTGTGTGATATTTTTCTTATTTTAAACTATTTAGGTACACTGAAGGTTTTGTTTCATAAATATGTTTTTATTACTGCTTTAAGGGACAATTTTAAGGTAATGACGATTTCATATTTTGGTGTCACAATCTGGTTGAAGCTGAATCTTCTGCTTGTGCAGTGAAATTAATATGAAACGAGAATTCAGCCTTGGCTTAAAGCAGATAGATGTAGTTATTAGGAAATTGTGTTATCCACTTTGACTAACAACACTAACAAACTAACCTAAATTCTAACTAAATAAACTTGGTTTATATTTCATATGGGTGACTGATTGGACATGTTGAAATTTTAGCATAATGGGGGTAAGTTCTTCCATTTTTGTTTTTCCACCTCTAAATTGTTTTTCTTTTGGAAATAAGAAAACACAGGGGGATGTTATAAAGATAAGACATTACAGATGGAACTTTGAAATTTACATAATCTCAGTCTAGTTTGAATACTAGATGGAAGATTTGGAGAAATGGTGGAACATCTTATGATATTTTGGTTTTTCAGCAAATTATTATATAAAAGTGACATAGATTCCAAATTGTTTTCAAAATGGTAATTTTATTATATCAACAGGGGGAGAAGCAGAAGTAGACCCTAATTCCTGGTAAATTTTTGGATATGGTTAATGGTAAATTAGTTAATCAATAATTTTGATTTTTTCGATTCAACAATAGTGAATTATGGATTTCTTTAATGTAGAGTCATATGGCCTTCCTGCTTTACTACAATATGGTGTATGTGATATAGAAGCTTCTACTAAATTAGATTTGATCATCTCAAATTGAACGGTTTCAAATAACATCTATGCCATGTCTATTTACATTTAAAATTGTTGATAGATTTCTGAATCACTGCTGACTTTGATTATATACAGTTGGGTGTAAATTGTTAATTTTGAGGAAAATTTTGGTTAAAACTGCTATGAAATTCAGATAAAATGTAAAGGATTTCTGAAATTTTGAAATAGGACTTTGTCTTGAAGCGTGGGACAATGATAAGGATGTTTGGTATTTAGTAGAACAATATGCAATTCATAATTATTTGACCAAGGGCAATTCCATCACAACTTTTATAAGTATCAGTACTTGGACATTCTAGAGTTTGTTCTAATTCTTTAATGAGTTTGTGAGGTTGTGATTTTAGAATTTGTAGTTGATATTTGGCACAAGCAGAGTGAATGTCATCGAGGTATTGACGTTTATTGATTTTGAACAGTAAGTGTCATTATTTTCTTAATTCTGGCACATCCGATCGTGGACTATTTTAACAAATTTCTATCTATTCTTTTTGCAGTTCAGGATTTGGGGCAGTTGGCCGTTTGTGCTATAACAACAACAAATCTAGCGCCACACGGGAGGAGGCATCACAAGATAAATTTTATTTATAGTAGTGAAAGTAACAAAATGTGGCAAATATAAGTTTTGCTTTTTAATTACTTTGTATTATTTTTTCTCTGGCAGTTCTCCTTCCTTCTGACTTGATGGCAATCTTGGGGGAAGGGTCTTTTGAGCTCAGAGATCATGGGAAGATGTATTTGAAGGGATCTTCTTGATTACCGCATCAGGCCGCTGTTGTTGCTGAACAAAGACATGATGATGCTGAACTGTGCCCATCTTCTGCTGGACTGCTGTATGAAAGCCAAACGCTGTTGAGCGATTACGAAGGTCAGTGAAGGCGAACTGTTACCTGGCAACAGATGTCTCCTTTGACTGTTGCTTTTCATGCCTGGCTGAAAACAAAAGGGACTCAGGCGTTATCTGTGGGAGTCTTCTATGGCTGGAAATCAGCAGTGAGTCGGGACCACAAAGATCATAGACAAACCCGGACGGGGGCTTCAGTAGATGACTGGTCTGCTGGTTTCTATGTCCTGCTCTGTCGACCACGAAAGGCTGACCAAAGTTCATCAAAGCGGGACTGTATCCAGATGTTTCTGCACTGCTGGAATGACTGCTTCTCTAGACACGTTCTGATTCAGCAGATACAGAATTGGGGCATGGCAAGTCGCTCAGCGGTGGTCCTGTTGTGTGTTCTCATGTTTGATCCTGGATTCTCACCTCTGATCATGTGACCTGGGCGCCAAGGCCCACTCCTGGGGTTCCCTTCAGTCTGCAGGTTGGAGACGAAATGGGTGCCAACACAACTTGGTAGTGGTGAATAAGTTCTTTTCTTTAAATTTTTGTAGTGTGTGATGCCATTGTTCTCTTCTTATTTTAGATATAGCACTGAGGCGCCCTGTTTTCTTCACGTCCTGCAGCCCTGCAGTGTAATTCTAGGTGTTGAGGACAACCCCATCTCCTGGGGTCAGAGGTTTTACGATGCAGTTAGGGGTTGGTGTGCACCAACTGTTACGACACTGCATTCCTCCATGATTCACTCTGTTTGTCTCACAAAATGCTAGTGTGTTTTTTTTCCTTTCCTGCCTGAAAAGAATGGGCAGGGACTAACGATTGCAATTACATTCTTTTTTAACTATAGCTGAATTGCATTGTGTGTTACGCTTCATCTACTAAGGAAGATGATCTAAATTTTTATTTGCATAGTACAGTGGCTACCATTCAGTAAAACTAAATTTAAATTTAAATGGAATTTGAAATTAAGGTGTTAAAGTGGATTGGGTGTCTATAGACTGACTTACTGAGCAAATGACACCAAGTTCTGTGTTGATTTCATAAATTTAATCAAACATTAAATTCTTTGCTTGAGGTGTGCAGATTGTAACAGCATCTGGGACACCGTGTTTGAATTGCATCCACCTGTGTTACATGAGGCTAAAGTTAGTGGTGATAGCGGATTTCATAACATTTGTTCTGTTATAGAAACAGGGGGACATGAATGGAATTGATCTGATAGGCAAATTTTTAGTTTGGATCTCTGCATTTACTTTTCGGAAAAAGAGGTTATTGAAGTTAAATCAAAATACATTAAATGTTTTACGGTGTATTACCAGCATTAAAGATGAGCTAACTATTTGGATATGAAATAAGTAAAATGTATAAATTGAATATACTAAACAAAATATTGACTATCAAATAATTTACATAAAATAGTGTTCTTAAACTAAGGAAGGTGATCATTGGATTGTTGTATCTCTATTCATATGTTTTAAAATAAGTTGTTTAACTAAGACATCCAGGAAGGTCTAAACTAAAGATTTACATCATTTAATAAATTTAGCTGTATTGAATCTCTCTCCAAAACTGAAAAGGCATTGATAATTGATAAACAATATAAAAAGGGTAATACATTATTCAATTAAATATTTTATAAATAGGTTTTCAAATGAATAAATGGATCAAAGGTAAAAATGGTTGAAATTTTTGGGATTTAAAATATGATTGGAATAAAGTAGGTCATTTTTGATATTTAGTGACTCATGTAAAGCAGGCTGATCATTCTTTAAGGTTTTAAAAAATAGAAAATATGATGATTGAAATTAAATTGGTCTAAATTGGAAATTTACAAATTAACAGTTATGGAACTGCTTCTAAAATACAGTTAAGTTTTGGGTTTAACATGATAGGAAACTTTCATTTCTCATGTAGGCCTTATATAAAAAGAGGGTCAAAGGATGGTTAAAATACAGCTCCAAAGTAGCAGATTTATAATACAAAAGGAAGACAGTGAAGCTGTCATAAAGTGTAGGATCAATCATTAACCAATCAACAGGGTTCTCTCCATATGAGCTCCAGACAGGACGGATGTTTCCAGGACCTGCTACCCGCATTCCAGGATGGAAAGGTAAGCTTGCACATTTATCTCATAAAGATTTCTTCAATGAGTTACAGGTCCTGGCAGCAGAATTTACAAAATACCAGACGTCACAGGAACGTCCAGGCTCGGGATCAGTTCGGGGAATCGACTGGGTGCGCCTGATGGTCATCAAAAGAAAGTGGTCTGAACCTCGCTTCGCCAGACCATACCGAGTCGTGGAGAGTACATCTCAGGCTGTCCGTCTACAAGAGAGAAGGAGACACGTGGTTCCATTGGAGTCAGTGCACATCAGCTGAGGAGCCACGGCGCACGCTGCAGGGCATACAGGAGAATCTACAGTCTCAACCTGCGGTCGAGGAGTGTCTGAGGGCCATCACAGCGCGGAGGAGGATCTGCATTTCCGGGCAGAAGTCTGCCAAAACCACTTCATTTTCCTGAATTACAAGGCTTAAAAGGCCCAGACAGGCACAATAATCCTGTTCCGGTGTCCTTCCATTGAGAAAAGGAGATTGCACCCTCTCCTTAAACTCACTGTTAAATTGGCATAATACTCCAATTTTCAGTGAGCAACGGACACTCAGGTGGAAAACCTGAGGTTTACAACCGAGGAGGAACACGTGAAGGATCCAGCTACAAGATCATCATTAACTTATCTTCTCTTTATTGCGTGTTTTCGTTTTTTGCGAACTCTTCAAGAACATTCGTTTCTTTTTGCGCGTATTTTTGGATCGTTTCCTGACGAAGAATTCATATTCATTTTTGAAAGACTATCGAAGGAGCATAGAGACGAACTCTAACTTCTTATTATTGAATTGTGAAAAAAAAAAAAAAAAAAACTATTTTGTAATTTTTATGTGTTTATGCTATTTTGTAATTTTTATGTGTTTATGATGTATTTCTTGATGTTGTTATTGTTTTTTATTGACAAATTGTAGTTTTTGTGGTGAATATTGTCTTTTAAGTCTGCTGAGCATTTTTTAGTAATTTTGAGATATCTTACTTTTATTTTTTATTTCATATTCTGGGCTGATATTCCTATTGTGTGTTTGCTTCTCTTTCAGATAACTGAGTTTTATGATTTTTCATATTTGATAAGTGAAATGTATTTTTAGTTTAGTTTTTACTGGTTAAAATTTTGTGGTTCATCAGGTGAGTATTAAATTGTTGGACAGCGCAAGATACATTTGATAAGTTTAGATTATGGAGTTCAGCTTTAGACACATGGCCTGGCAGGGGACCTAGGAGGTGCTGTTTAAAAAAGGGGAATGTTATAAAATTGGGCTAATGTTTTAGTTTTTTAGTATACTAAATAATTTTTTTGGTTCCTCTATTAGAAGGCTTAATCATTTTATTTGTGAGGTCTGTATGTCTCAGACCTCAAAACGGGGACTGTTAAAGAAAAATGATTATTTTTTAGACTTTATTACAGTTAATCTTATGGCATGTGTAAACACTCTCACTTGAACATATTTCTTAATTTTGAACAAGGCTGTGTTAATGATTTAAAACTACTAATGGGTAAGTATTTAGAGCACCATACCATAAAATGAGTATCTCCTGGGGGGTGAACATTATTTAAGCCTGCAGGAGAGATTTCTGCTTGGTTTACAGAAGGTCAAAAGTCTTCCAGAATAAACAACCAAGGATGGTGAGGCCCCCCGCATTCCACAAGCTGTCTGTGAGAGCTTATCTTGTGTTTTATGACTTTAGGAATTCTAGATGCCAGGACAAGCTTTCCGCCTTTTCTTGTTAAAACAAAGAAGCAAATGACCCCAGATGTTTGCAGTAAATAAGGGGAAGCCCTAGCAGTGTCAGAGATGGCGTTTGGTTGGAGGACCGAGGGCCAGCCCCTTTTTGAATGGATTAGATACAAGAGGATAAAGCTTTCTAAATAGAAGAAAAAGATCAGATTTGCCCTTGCAACTCTCCAAAGATGTCTCTGTACTCTTTGCTTTCTTTCCTCCTATGTCAGGTAATGGAATGTATGTCTCTGTTGTTCTGCAGTTTCTGGTGTAGGTTTGTGCATTGTCTTATTTCTAAAGTGTATGCATTGTCTTATATTGGATTAAACTCTGTAATTCTGTGACGTCAACACGCAATGTTGGTTTTATTACCAAACGCAGCTCGCCGAGTGGACCTGGGGAAGGGAAGAATCAGAAGCCAATCTTTTTCCAAAGTTAACTATGTTAGAATATTTTCTTCCTTTACAATCCCTAAATCCATTTACATACAGTACCCATTTCATACCAATAATTCTTTTTTTTTTCATTGCTCGAATTGCATTGTTTGTAAGCAAACTCTTTACTTATTCAAACAACCACTGAATGTCAGTTCCTCGTTTAATAGTTAAGTACTTTTGATTTAATATTTTAAGAAATAATAAGAAATCCTACAATATCAGTTACTTTGAACTATTTGTAAAAAAAAATTCTGAAGATACTTTTCATTATTTTTGTTGTAAATCCACATAATGGATGATCAGCGGACCCAAAAAAGTTATTGTGGAATATGATTTAAAACAAGTAGAGTTGAACATAAAATTCAATTTACTCTGCCTAAATCCATTTTGAGAAACAACAACAACAACAACTTCTGTAACTTTATCAAGAAATCTGCAATATCACAGTCAGCAATAAGCATAATGCTGCCTGGAAGTCCTCGTTTGTGTGATCAGTCATCAGACTCTGAAGGTGTAAATAATATCTACTTTTATTTACTGTGGATAACAAACATATTTATCTGGCTCTCTATCTCACTGACCAACACATACATTTCTGCATCTGTGCTTTTTTCCCGTCTCCATGCTTCAGTTTCCATGGTTAACATTAAATATCACTAATCAGCTATGTTGTTTAAAAACAAAAACGATTCTCATTTTGAGCTTTGCATGCAGCATTTATGGTTACATGTGGGTGTTAGGAGGGCCAAACATGAGGTGGAGCAGTGGACTTTGATGCACAGTTTTGATCTGCAATATAAAGGAATATAGCCTGTTGTTTTTTTGTGTGTGTGTGTGTGTGCACATAGTTTTATAAATCTGGATTTTTTCCATCTTCTGGTGTCTAGTGTTTGTAAACTGTTAATATGGATCATAAGCAATGTTTTATAAATTAGACTCCAGATCTGCCGCAAAAGCATAAAATGAATATGGTCCAAAACACATTTAGAGGGAAGTAATAAAACATACTGAACAAATACAGCAATTAGTTTTCACTTGAGCATATGCGATATAAATGTATGGAACTAAATACGCAATACAGAGTTCATTTGTGAACTTTCTTTCCTTTTACACACAAGGACTATTGCAAGGTATAACTAAATTGATGGTGAAACATCAACAAAAAAGGTGGGACCGGACCAACGAACATGTGCTTTCCATCTAATTTAGTAATGCTGCATTCAGGTACAGTGGAGGTGGCACACTAGGTAAGGAAGTATCAGTACAAGTCAAAATTTAATGTGTTATATTTTGGAAATATGGACACAGTGTTACAAAATTCTTATTCCCTCTTTAAAGTTCCTAGAAAATATTTACTGTTTTCACGTGGTTAGTTTATTCTTTAATCCAATTTTTGATCCTCTTCACTGCCGCCCAGTTGTGTGTAGTTCCAGCTAACAACTTAAAAAATGTTTGTGTAAAAGTAAAATAAATCCAACCAAAGCTATTGTCAGTTCTAATCTTTCCATGTTAAGTTTTATAATTTAGTCAAAGCAGATTAATGAAAAAGGCAAATGTTATATTTCCCTGCATAAATAATTTTTTTATCATTACTGATTCAGGCATATCAAAAAGTTTAGAAACATAAAAATGTACAAAACCACAATTATTTTGTATTATTACAGCCCATATTTTATATTGGGAGAAAAAGGTAGCTAAAGGCATTGCATTCCCTATCCTTTGACTTTGAGCTGTTTTGAAAGTTTACCAGAAGATTCTGAATATATTAAATAACTAGAAATGAAAGTTATAATTAATTAATAGATCATTCAAATCAAGGGTAAAGCTAATTTATTATTATCAGTTGAATGATTATAACTGTAATTTGTTCATCACTCCTGACAACTTCCAGCAGTGACATCACGGTGTGGTAAGCCGAGTGGCATTCTCCCCGCTTTACAAGCAAAATCAGAGGAACTACAAGAAATATCTGCAATCATCAACAATTATTAAAGATTTCAAGAGGACTTCATCATTGAAACTTACGAGAGCTATACTTACACTGACAATGCCTACATGCATGGCAGTTGGATGTTGTAATACATCAGATAAAGGTGAAAAAAAAAATAGTTATTTCACCTTTCCAATTTACGATCCTCCACGGACAGGTCTGCCGTTGATTGCCAACTTGAAGAGGGAGAATTTACCATCTAACTTCTGACCAGAGAAAAATAAAAACACATCATATGTAGCCAACAAATTGCGGAGGAATCTTTTAAAATGGCTTGGATAAGTGTGTGTTGTGACAAACACCAGATACAGCATTGGGACTTGCTCAACAGCCGATACCGCACCGTCACGTCACAAACCAGTCTCCAGATATCTCCAGTAAATCACATTCAAATGAAAATTACTCTTAATTAAAACACTTATCATTTATTGAACAGTATGTAATAATTTCATATTGAAAGGACTTTCAGAAGTTTGAATTCTGAATATGACTAGACTTTTCCTTTAAAAACTATGACAGGGACGTTTCTCATCAGGGGGAGTAGTTCCGGTTACATGAACAACATTTGATCACAACAGAGCATGATCACTATCTATCTAAATACATATATCATTTAAGAACTTGAGTTTAATGCATGGGCAATGATGATTGATCCGCTTGGATGATAAGCATCACTGACTGGCTGATCCAAATCCTGAAAGCACTAGAGAAGGCTAAGGCAAGGTAAGGATTGATAGTCAGTTCTTGGGGTTATGCAAAGAAAAACATTTCAAAGGGCATAGGTATCTAGAGGAGCTAAACTAGAGGGAAATCCAGAATCCAGTCAAGAGCATAGGTAACAGGAGACACATTAACCTTGAAGTTTCCGGAAGGGATAGAGGCAGGAGGCACATTCACAGTCCAGGCTGGGCTCATACACAACTGACAGAACAATCCAGAAAGGGGCAGAGGCAAGTAGCCTTTGGCTTATCCGAACATCTGCCCAACACCCTAAATCCCTCAGTCACCACTAGAGAGGGAATTTATAGTGGACTTTACAGTGAACTCAGTTAACTGACCGTTTGGACAGATGATCAATACTTTTCACGCCCTGTTGGTCATGAAACTCCGCCTCCACACATGGTGCCTGCTCCATCTTTGTTATTTGTCACCTCACAACAAATCACATGATGCTTTGCGAGGAGACCTCTCGCAAACCAATCTAGGATATATCTGCTCATCTACTGATCATGGATTATCACTACTTTTCAAGGTGTATTGTGGGAAATTTCAAGCCCACTACTTTTTCATCCACTAGACATCCGGACACTCATCTAATATAGCATAACCACCATAAAATCCCCTATATATTGGTTAGGGCCCATGTTGGGACACAGCCTTTGTTATGAGGCAAGGCAGGAGGTGAATTTCAAGAAATCAAAAGCTAACAGGAGTATCTGACAGGGCAAGGCAAACACGAACAAGACTTGTCAAGATCAGGCAGTAAAACAAAGATTGCTCGGTGGTTCACTCACATAAACAGATTTGAGGAATCTGGCAGGTAGCCCCTGGGACAACCAGGACCATATAGTGCTCCTCCAAGTAAGAAGAACTCTTGGTAATTAATCTGCCACTGATGGAACCGCTCAGATCTGATTGCCAGTTCAACTGAGCAGGGAGTGAAGTCATGGTACTGCAGACAGAAGCTTCACAGGCAGGAAAAGACAAAAATAGTTACTTGTGTTTTTTTTTTTTTTTCATAATGTGGTACTTGATATAAGAAGTATGAGAACTACTGTCTTTGATGTGGGAGGTCAAACAGCTCTGGGAAGGTATTTATGGCAATCTTGAAGCTCCATGGACCGATGAACCAATTTAAAACAATTGACCAAATCACCATTCTTGATACATCTACTGAATATCTATAAGAACACAAATGAGTGGCTATCCTAAAGTGGACATTAATTCGCAGTGGAATTTATTTGTTCCCTAATAATAGTATTGACAATGATACTATAAATTCATGATAAAAAAACAAATGTCTGAATTGTGAAATTGGAATATGATAAAGAGTCCTTCTGATGCAATACAGCTATGTGACAGTATGATCTAGGCACAATGGCTCCAAAATATAATGAGTCTTGGGTTCTCAGTCATACATAAATCCGTTTTGCTAACCGATTGCCATGCATGACTTGCACCTTGAAGACTATAGCATCAAATACTGTCCATGGTCTAAAGTATCTATATCATAGATGTATTGTTTTTGGCTACTCCTATAAATTAGGACACATGTGGGCCCAGTGTAGCCCAATATTTGTGTGGGCTGCATCTACAACTGAATAAATACATTAATAAATGTATTAATTAATAGAACTATTATCCAAAAATGGAGAAGACAGAATCAGAACAGTATCAGACTTCAGTGGCAGACATACCATATCGCCATAGTGATAGACCTGGTTTACTTGCCATTAGTAATAAAGCCAAAAACCCTGCTTACTTACAGATTATCTGAAGAATAATGTTTATTCATAATTTTGTGACCTTGCGTCTAACTACCTCTAGGTTATAATAATATAAAAATAATATGAACCACACCAAATGTGCATCTGGAAAAAATTCAATCTAATTTTTCATATTGGTTTTATTAAATGCTTTGTTATGAGCTTAAACTGTTGATTTGTGTTTGGAAAGCCTCCAATTTGGGTGACATAAAAAAACAAGGAAGAGTGGGTCAACATTTAGCACAGTCATATAAGATATTCATTGTGCATTATAGCAAACTTTTAATGGCAATAGTTACCGACAGAGGAGGCTTAAGTAGTAATAAGGTTGATTTATTTATTTATTTATTTCTCATATTGGGCTGAGTTGTTTTTTTTATTTTAATAAAAATATTTATTCTAATTTAAAAATATCATCTTGGTCTTGGTTAGTGTGACATAGAAAAATCAGAAAATGTATAAAGCAGTATTACACTGCCATCTAGAATAATTTATTTTGATGTCTTGCTAATGATAATTTTATATTCTGAATCATAAATAAACTTTGACAATAATTCTAACATCTTTTACAAGATATTTTTCCATTGCTAAATATGAATTCTTATGATTGAACTGCTATTTATAACTCAACATTTTTAAGAAGTGGAAGATTTATTCATAAGAAAAATCCACCCCCAGTTGTGCTCCCTCCTGTCTTTGTTCCAGTCATTCACTGCTTTCTGTTCCTTTTCATATTAATATGGGGATTTAGTCATAGTCCTCGTGTCACTTCTGTATAGCAGGCGTTTCATCACCCACATCACACAACTCATTAGGAGAAGGAATAAAGACAGCATCTCAATTAATTAGATTTTAAAAAGTAATTTCCAAAGTCTGATAACATATTTAACAAGATAACCTGGAACAACCTGGGTATCTCATTGTGATTTTTGGCTGTACCTCTGAATATTGTAATGTACTTTTGCCATTAACTCTTATTTTTCAAGGCTATTCATCAGGAATTTAAAATCCTATAATATGCATATTATTTTATTTTTGTTTTCCTTTAGTCGTCTTCCTTGTCCTATTTTATTACCTTTTATCTTAAACCTGATAAGACTGAGCATGGATGACATCACTGAGTTTTGATAGCAAATTAAAGAATTGATCTGGAGCTCAGCATGTAATTATCAGAGTAGAACCACAGTGCATATCAATGAGCTCCTGTTCAAAGAAAAAAATGAAAGGAAAAGTAAGATGGTGCTCTGCTGCACATCTAGTATTCCTTATTACAGCCTGTTTCTATCACTCTATACCTTGGAGCTCTATGGGGGGATTTTCTGGTCAGTAGTGCTCTGATTTCCCTCACTGATCAGAGGGAAACCAATTCCTGACCTGCCACATGTGTATGATAACCTCGGATATCCTGTATTTTTTCATCTACCAGTAATTTCACAACTAAAAAGATACATTTTTATTTATTTTTTGCTCTCTTTTTTGCTCTCTTTTTTGCAATTGTATTCATCTTTTCCTTTCCACCAGTTAATTTTTTCCCTACATTCTAAGCTAAGCAATTCTGTGCAGGTAGAGTAGTGCGAAGCCAAATCTGGTGACCGTTTATTCCCATAAGGAGACAACAACACTGTTATTCAGTAACCTTGCAGGGAAGGTTATAGTCACTGAAGTTGTTTTCTTTTCTTCAATGTTGTAATTTATTCTCCTTAAACTTTGAAAAATTCTGAACAGAATCTTTGTTTTTAGGCTGATCATAGGGAATATAATGAGTGTCACTTTTGCAATCTACTGTAGCAAGTCATATACCTACTGTATCTGTTGTAGAGATTAGACAGGAGCTTATAATTGGTACTAAAGGTTATCATGGTGGTAGTAAGTGGGCATTTCCTTTTAAATCTTTTTTTTTTTATTCTGAACTCTATTTAATTGAGATACCAGAGTTACCATAAACAGAACATACAATAGTTAGCTAGTCTGAGGCTGGTTTCATGCCTTTAGAACCCATATCATGTTGCACAGCAGAAAAGGTTTATTTAATAGGAACTTTTGTCATTGGTAATGCTGCAATTCATTTTAGATTTTTCAAGATTGTCCCAAGATAGACAAAAATAAGAAAGAGTATCTTGGATCTTGCTCTGTACCATAAAATCTTGAAGGAGACTACCAGCCCATTACTTTGTGGATATGTGGACTTATGCTATACAGAAGCACTATGAATGGTAACCTAGTGAACACTGTAAATGTAAGTGTCAGAGTGGCTCGGGAGCGGAGTGGTGGTGGTGTTGGTGGGGGGTGGTGTGTGTGTGAAGTATTTTGTGTGGCTAAATCAATGTCTGAACTGTGACTTGATTGAAAATTTGAAAATCTAAATCTGAAAAACGAATTTATAAAAGAAGAGTGGGCCAGATTCAAACTACTACAAAATACTAATTGCCAGTTATAATGAATCTCTTTTTGGGGGAGCGAAACCTTTTTCAAATAGGGTCATGTTGGTTTTGATTATTATTTTATATTATTAAATTATTATCTGTTTGTTTGGATTATCTTTATCAGAGAGCATATTTGTTTGACCATCTAGGACATGTAAGCAAAAAATGTAATTAAAGACATTGGGTTTCATGAAAACTGGTTTTCATGGTTTTAGAAATAGGGGCTGCTCTCACAGCTCAGAACAGGGGAGCCAGTGTTTGAGGCAGACAGGCAGACTGATTATTCAAAACACGTTTATGAAAAAACGAACTGCAGATCTGCAGTCGCAGTGGCTAGGGAGTCTATCTAGAACCTCTGCAGAAAGGAAAAACAGGTTAATGACCATGTGAATCTGGCGGAGGGAGATTATGAACGTGAGTCACTAACCTGGTTCCATAGCTTAGTCCGTTCCCAGAGAACAAGGTAGGAACCAGCCAGTGGGCTGCCAACAAGATGCCACCCAGACTTTCCCAGATACTGGAGCCCCAGAGGATGGAGAACAAGCAGGAAACTAGATCTGGGCAGATAAAGGAGTGCAGCAAAAACCAGTGGGCGAAGCCTAAGCCAGGGTCAGGACATGCTCAGGATACAGATGCAAGTAGTCTGGCTGTGACAGGAAACAGTTCCAAGTTGATTAAACAGGCAGAATCCAGCAGGAGTCCAAAAACAGGTCAGTCAAACAGATCAGACAGGAACAGGCATGCTCAGTGGTTGAGAGGCAGAACAGGTCAGGATCAGGTAATCAGAAACACTAAGGTAACGCTGAGTTATCCAGCCAGTCATCAGCGCCAACATCATGACAGGCTGCTTGGTCAAATCCTGGGACCGTACGGTCTTTCTGATGGAGTTTCTCTCTGGGCACTTCAACTTCCTTTCACAATCCTAAAACATGAGTGTCAGGTCTATTAGTGACTCTAAATTGCCCTTTGGTATGAGTGTGGATGGGGCTGTATTTGTGCATGGTTGTACCATAACCAGAAGACACGGCTATATGGTATATATATCTCTCTGTTGCCCTGTCCAGCCTGTCCAGGATGGATGGATGGATGGAATTAAGCCTTGTGGTCTATGTGTTTCTTTTACTTAGTGTGTTTGCTTGCTGTAACATGCCAACAGTAACAGTGATGTATACAATGCTATCGTAGATATACATATTACATTCATATTCTTTTAGAATTATTTTCAGTTGTAGTTTTTGCTGTTGAGTACCTACCCACAGCAACCTGCACATTTCATCAGTGTCTTAAGATAATTATGGTGGATCAACTGAGAAGCTGCCATATTTCTGCAGTTAATGGGCTCAGCGAGGAGGCTGGGGAGGTGAAGGGCTTTTTGAAAGGTCAGCTTACTCACCACTGCTGGTGACCCCCCTTAGCTATAACTACCCACACCTCTTAAATCTCAATCAGCAATGGGAAGTGTGGCTATTCATTAGCTCTAGTATCCTGCGGCCGTCTCTTTCATCTCACCCCTCACGTCCTCGCCACCACGTGAAAGCTTTCCCCTCTGTTCCAATCTTCCATCCACTTTTCTCTCTAGAAACACTTGATGTGGTTCCTCAAAGGTGCAGTGGCTGCACTGCTGGGAATTGGCTGAAGCACATTAGTAGACACACACACACATACGCCTAACCCCACTACCTTTTTTACTTCTATCTTCCTATGTTCCTCCCCCAAGCTCAAACCCTCACGATCCTTCGATGTCTCCCAGCTCTCTGCACCAAAGTTGTTGATTTTTTTCCTCTCGGCTGCCAATCAGCAGAGTATTTTTCGCAGAACTACTTGAGGCAGAGAAGAATGATGGTGGGCGAAATTCTGTGAGGCAGTGCATGTTTGGGGGGGCGAGCACGCGCAGATGGCCAACAAAAGCATTGTACTCAGCTGAGGGCAATGCTGAGGTTCCCCCCTGAGGCTGAGCTGAGATTGAGTTCATTATACAGTAGCAGTGGGTTCCAGCTGTGAGAGAAGGGAGATGGCAAAGGGGGCAGGTCTGTGTTGTGGCTCTTTCAGCCCTGTAGTATATAATGAAAAAAAATAAATAAATAAAAATTTTTTACCTGCCATATTGAGATGGACAGGAACCATCTGGGCTGCTTTTGTGTTAAACAGAAAAAAAAAAAAACAAGCTTCTTGTCAATAATAAAAGGTGTGATTTTTTGATAAACCTTTGATTACCTTGAGGTGTTTGCTTGTCATATGGAGGTTATAATTTAATAATTATTATGTCAGTACTCATGTAGGTGTTAGGATGCACACATGGATCAGAGGCAAAATTCCTCTGTATCTCTAGATGGCAGGAGTGAGTTAAACATTAGTACATTGCCTAGCAGAATGAAGAGTGCCTTTGTATGAACTGCTTGTTTGTTTCTCTTGGCGGTTGATAAGGTATGTTGGCATAACAATAACAACAAAATTTAAACAAAAACTAATAAAAGAGGAATAAAAAAATAAAAAATTCAAGATAGTGCTGATGTCCTGCTGTTTCTCACTTACAGGACCTAGGCTTCTCTCCTTCATTCATGAATAAATACTGCTGTCTTTTTTTTTTAGATGCTTGCACAAAGGCAATTAAGTGGAAATTGCTTTGTTGAAACTGCTCCACGAAGAGCTTAGCAAAGGAAATGGCATCACAGCAACTGCATATGTAAAAACTTAATGTGTGATGTTCACCTCTCAGGAGATGTGCATGAAAGTGCATTGAGGAGCCATTACGTGTTGACAGTTTGTAAATGGTACATGGAATGGGTCGCAATTGCCATGGCACTTTCCTAGCTCTCCTAGCCCCTAACAGTGCAGGAGGCGTTCAGTCTTGCAGATTTTGCCGCCCTCCCACCCCACACACACATCTTTTATAATTCACTCACTAAGCAGACATCCTACTTGCGCACAGCACACTGATCAGTGAATCAAGGACAATGTGGGCTTTTGTAACTCTGTGACACTTCAGTGTGTGGGTGGAGATTGAGACATGATGGATAAAGCAGCCACAGGATGAGCACAGGTTAAACTACCTAAGCGGGTTTTCACTTACCTCAAAAATATCATTAGTTTCCTTTTCGACTGACCTTATAGTTAGAATTGCTAAAGTTTTCCAGTGCTTCTTGTACAGTTATTCTGCTATCGCTCTTTACTTCTTGAGGACATACAGCCATTCTAACTCTTTTGGCTAATTTCTCCTTTTCACTATTATGCATTATTTGCAGTTGTTACTGTGATCAAACTTGAGTTCTCTCTATTTCTTTTATCTTCACGGATATTTTTCTTCTTTTTCTTGTCATGATAGTTATGTCCGGCTCAACCTATATTTTGGTCGTGACACTTTCCTGAAAGATTAGATCGAGCTATCGTTGCAATTAACTTTGTGTTATCTTACAGTATTTTATTTCATATAACCTATGCCTGTCTTACTTCCATTTTTAAAGGCAACAATAATAGAGGTATTTTTGCTTTAACACAAGTTATGTCTGGTCAGGTCCTTTTTTCCTTTGGTTGTGACCTTTCATTAAGCAACTGGTGTAATCAACTTCTTTTTCTCTCCAACCAAAGCGCTCCTTGACCAGGGATTTGGCTTTTAACTACCTGTGTCTACCTGTGGAGAAGGCCAGTTTGTTCTCTCTCTTTTTTTTTTGTATATTATCAATTTTTTTCTTATGATACGATATTATTGATAAGTGAATAGTTTATAATTCTAAAATATCAGAAATAACATTATCACAAATAGAAGTGCATTGTGCTGTGAGTGAGCTTGCCTATTGGCGGATCAGTATGTGAATATTTGTAGTGAAATGTATTTGATTACATCAAACTGAACATAGACATGTGTTTGATGTCAATGTATGGAGAGACAAAACTTCTACCAATATAAGTTTAATGTTGTATTAGGCTGACCAAATAATAAAATCAAAACAAATTCAATGGAATAAAAAAGCAAAAAAAGGATGACAATACAAAAAAAGCTTAACTAATCATTACTGTTTAAAAAAAAAAATAAAACAAGACTGACATGAATCTGACTAACCCTGGAATGCAAAGCAGAAAATTTAATAGTAGCTACGTAAACTACAAAAAACTATCATTAATAATGTATATAAAGTATTAATTCTTTCAAATTTTATTTTAAGGCACAGAGCTTCAGTTACTCCTACTACAATCTACTAGAAAGAACCTTCTAGCTTTTTTGCTTTTATCATTGTTTTGCTAGTCAAATGCACTGATCTGAACAGTCATCAAAAACAAAATCAATGGAATTAAGGCAGTTTATAAAACTTATGATGCATTTCACAATGTTTATGTATCCCTGTTACATATAAAAAAACACCTCCTAACTACAAGCTTTGCAACACTTAAGTACTTGGGGGAGAATGGTTGGTTTACAAGAACAAAGTGATTGATTTGGATGCAGTAGCAATGTATGGGTACAATATGGCATAGGGGTTAACTTATCTGTAGCCTATCTTTGATTACACTGTCTGAGGTTGAGAAGATCTTCTACATCTCAGCTTTAGAATTTCAATTCTCGCCCACATATTTCACACCTGGAAGGTCTGAATGCTGTCTCAATGATAAATCATACTGTCAGAAAATTGCAAACAACTACTTTATATTTTTTTTAACTGACAAGCAATGCACATACTGTATATTATCTAAAAAAGGGTTATAGATGGTGAAAATTACAAGTATTATAATTGAGAATAATTATATATTCAGTTGTCTAGCTTTCAGTGTTGACATGTCATACACCTACCAGTTGGGGCATTACGTACATCTGTTCAATTCTTTACCACAATTAACAGATAAAAATATTTGCATGACAACACCTCAGTTATTTAGGCATTTAGATGGGATAAATGCAACTTGCTTAAAATGAATCAAAAAGCTTAGCAAGAGGGATTTAAAAGCATTTTAAATTGTTGGTTTTTAACAACACTGCTATCATATCTTGAAAGCTGGTGATCTCCTGGGATCTTTACTCACCACCTTTTGATTGGGTTTGCACGGAAAGGTAGAAAAAGGGAATTATCCAGTGAATATATTGAAAGAAGCCAATTAAGTTTGTTCGTACATCTGATCAGGATACCTCCTTTCTGCGTCCATTTGGAGGATTTTTTTTTGTCATTTTCAATAGAGAAGACCCTGGGGCACACTGCACTATTTTCCTTCCGGTAAGGTATTGCCTTGGGGTCTCACAGAACTGTCACCAGGGAGATGTCGCCCCGTTCAACTTGATCCTAGATAAGCAGCAGAACATTGGGTGGATTGATAAGTGAGTGGAAATTGTTGAAGATTAAATATCTTGGTGAAATAAAGGAAGTTTTGGCAAACTCATTCAAGATGATAAAAAGACAAGAGTGGCACAAATAATGGTTTATTTGCAACAAAGGAGGGCTGAACATCATGGTTAAACACACAACATGTCGATCCTCAAAGCAGATGGACTATTGCTGGTGCTCCAAAATGGCAAATTGAAAGACTGGTAAAAAAAAAAAGAAAATTAAACACATGCATTCACATTGATTCTGCCTTGCGTATGTTGCGTCTGTCCCAACATGCCTATATGCATGCCTAAAAATCATATCACGGATGGCCTCCAGTATCTCCTCTCAAATTCCAGGATATCTGTAAACTCTTGGACAGTCTGAGATGCAACCAGGGCCACCACCAAACCGATTATGTGGAAAGCTGGTGCACAGACTTCATTCACTAGTGAGTGAGTGCCAAACTTGCAAAAGCTGGTGTTCTCTGGCAAATGCCAGCCAAGCTCCCCAGAAAGAGGAATTCTAGGGCCTACTGTCAAACAGAGAACAATTATGCACCACCCATGAAGTCTGTTTAATGGTTTGGTTACAGACATTCACGTCACTGGTCTGGATGAATACATGTTGTAGGGCTCCGGTAGTAACCTTGTAGTTCTTCCATACATAAAGGACCTTATACATTGCCTGGCCAAAAAAAAAGTCGCCACTAAAAAAAAAGTCACTCATTCTAATACTTTGTTGGACTGCCTTTAGCTTTGATTACGGCACGCATTCGCTGTGGCATTGTTTCGATAAGCTTCTGCAATGTCAAAAGATTTATTTCCATCCAGTATTGCATTAATTTTTCACCAAGATCTTGCATTGATGATGGTAGAGTCTGACGCTGTGCAAAGCCCTCTCTAGCACATACCAAAGATTCCCAATGGGGTTGAGGTCTGGACTCTGTGGTGGCCAATCCATGTGTGAAAATGATGTGTCATGCTCCCTGAACCAGTCTTTCAAAATTTGAGCCCGATGAATCCTGGCATTGTCATCTTGGAATATGCCTGTGCCATCAGGGAAGAAGGGTCCATTGATGGAATAACCTGGTCATTCAGTATATTCAGGTAGTCAGTTGACCTCATTCTTTGAGCACATATTGTTGCTGTACCTAGACCTGACCAACTGCAGCAACCCCAGATCATAACACCGCCCCCACAGGCTTGTACAGTAGGCACTAGGCATGGTGGGTACATCACTTCACCTGCCTCTCTTCTTACCCTGATTCGCCCATCATTCTGGAACAGGCTAAATCTGGACTCATCAGACCACATGACCTTCTTCCATTGCTCCACAGTCCAATCTTTATGCTCCTTAGCAAATTGAAGCCTTTTTTTCCCGGTTAGCCTGACTGATTAGTGGTTTTCTTACGGCTACACAGCTGTTCAGTCCCAATCCCTTGAGTTCATTGTGCGTGTGGAAATGCTCTTACTTGCAGTATTAAACATAGCCCTGAGTTCTACTGTTGTTTTTCTTCGATTTGATCTCACCCCACGTTTAAGTGATCGTAGATCACAATCATTCAGGATTTTCTTCCAGCCACATTTCTTCCTTGAAGATGATGGGTCCCCACTATCCTTCCAGTTTTTAATTATGCGTTGAACAGTTCTTAATCCAATTTTAGTAGTTTCTGCAATCATTTTAGATGTTTTCTCTGCTTGATTCATGCCAATGATTTGACCCTTCTCAAACAGACTAACATCTTTTCCACGACCACGGGATGTGTCTTTCAACATGGTTGTTTAGGAAATAAGAAGCAAGTCATTGCACCAGTTGGGGTTAAATAACTTGTTGCCAGCTGAAAGATAATCGCCCATGCAGTAATTATCCAATAGGAGGCTCATACCTATTTGCTTAGTTGAATCCAGGTGGCAACTTTTTTTTTTGTCCAGGCAGAGTATAATCCTGTGCATGAGTTATGAACTTTTAATAGTCTTATAAAGCTCCCTTAGCTATCCTTTCCTCATTAGAAGACCTTGATTAACCACTGGTTCCTAATCTCCTCAACCGGTCAATTCTTTTGGAAAATAACTTTATGGTGTGCTTCAACCATGTTCAAAAGTACAATTCAGATTTGGACTTTTCTTAAATAAAAGCTATTTTTTAGCATGACGAGAATGCAGTCTTTCCTGTAGCAGATATTCTGTCATCCCACTTTTTGAACTGTGTATCCTCATCTTTTTATGATCTGGCAGAAGGCTTCTATTAAAACAGGCTTTAAAGGAATAGTACACCCAAAACATGATTAGCCTTCATTTTCTACTCACCCCCATGCTGAACAACACTCTGGAGTACTTTTTTGATATCTCAAATGCATCTGGAGATCTGGGAGGCTTCTTGCTGTCTGCTGACATTCAAATAATGGAGGTCTACGGTGCCCGAGACAGAAATGTCCATAAAAGTCCACAAAAAACATGTCAATATTCCTCCATACTGCTCGTCCAATGTATTCCAAGTGTCCTGAGTGGGTAGCATCCAGAATTTACTCGAAACGAAGTCATTTAGAATGTTTTTAGAGCATAAACAGTAGTGTATAGGATTTCCTGAAAGCGCGCGCCTGCGCGTTCAGGACGCTACGGAAGCCGGCAGACCAAACCAGATGAAAGTGCGCATTCAGCGTCTGCTCCGCCGAAAATGCAAGCGTAGAAGAAGAAATGGGCTGTTTACACTGCATGAAAAGTGAGATTTTCGTCCCCGTAAACCCCCGTAAACTCCCGCAGATCTCCCTGATTTTCGTCAGTTTCCGACAATTTGCAACCCGTGCTTGTCCACGTTTGTCGTGCCACAAATTGTCGGAAACGGACTCTGACATATGTGGAGAGCGATCAGCTGTACTAATGGCCCTAATTAGCATATGAATGCAGCAAACCCGCGCGGCTGGCCAGGTCTGGCTTGAATAACCTACTCAGTATTGGCTGAAACCACTATTCTCAAACAAGTGAAATCGCTCGTGAATGGCAGCAAAACCACACGTGGCCACGCCAGGCTTTAATTTTCTTACTGAGTATTGGACAGAACCACTTCTTTTTAAACAAGTAAAGTCGCTCGTGATTGGTTGGCATATATATATATTTACATATAAATTTACATATATATATATATTTATGAATATATATTTATTCATTCATATATTTATTCATTCATATATTTATTCATTCATATGCTGTGTATTTATGTTATCCTACACTACTACACAATTATTAGGCTACCATCAAGGACATGAATGAATTTATACAGGAAATGAACATTTGCCAGGAAGCTGTTTATGCAAAGAAAGAGCTTTATTAAAACACACACAACTATATACAACGCGTATCCAAACACATGCGTATCTAAAAATTACAACTCCGTGAACGGTCCGTTTGCTTCCTCGGGGTTGGAAGTAACAGGCAGCATTCCCTCCGAGGCAGGTCCGATGTGCAGACGCCTACTGTGCGTGGCCCTGTACTTCGGCATCGCTTCTAACCGGGACTGCAGCTTAACACAGAGTTCAGTGAGATCCGGCCATACGAAATGGCGGCGGCCGTACAATCCATCCAGAGACACCGCCAACGACGCCATCTTCTTCGTCGGACATGAGGCCGACGGTGGCGGACTTCCAGAGTTCCACTTCCTCATCTGCTAGCACACTCTGCCTCGCTTTCAGCAGCTGAAAAAAAAAACAATAAATCAGCGCACTGCGTATGGACACAACACATCTATCAATGCACCTGAAAAATAGTCACCAAATAAAGTCTTACCCTCTTTCTTCTGGCCCGACTCCGAGCAGATTGCTTCAGCCCCCGCACGCAACGTGCTGGCTGGCTGCGTATATCTGAAACTCCTGCGTACCGTCTCAAAATACGTCTTACAGGCAGCTGGAAAACAATTAAATGAGAGTGATATGAATAAAAAAAATCAAACGCAAGTCACAGTAACAAGGAAGGAGAAAACATTAAAACAAGTCACTTACACACAATGTCGTCTTTATCAACATCGTGCAAATCTGGACTTGCTGATACTCTATGGCTCCGAGCAAATAGGAGGTCACCGCCTCATTGTGAGGCGACAGTAGTCTGTGAAAACAAAATGATGCTATGCTATGATCGGTATCCATCCGTATCCATTTCCTTTTACCGCAGGAAAAAGCATATTCTTTAAATCTTACCCTTGATCCAGTTCATAGCGCCTGCAATTAGTCTCCGAGTTGTGAAGACGGCGTACTGCTTCCTGTGAATCACAAAAAATGCACTTTAATAAAGCTTGTTCTTGCAAGGCTACCATTAGCCGTAGCTTTAGCTTTAGGCTAGGCTGCTATTAGCCGTAGCTTAGGCTAGGCTGCTTTTAGCTTAGCAGGCAGTAATCGTACATATATTTACCGCTAGCTACTCTTTGAGTTCGTCTTTTTCGATGCAGAGTCGCCATTGCGTCCAAGAGGAGTTTTACCCCGAAATCCGACATACTCCGCTCCAGACCGCCTGCACAAAGCAAAGCATACATTCTTCTTCTTCTTCTTCTTCTTCTTCTTCTTCTTCTTCTTCTTCTTCTTCTTCTTCTTCTTCTTCTTCTTCTTCTTCTTCTTCTTCTTCTTCTGTTGTTTTATGGCGGATTGGCAGGCCAACGTAAAAGGTGCATTTCCGCCACCTACTGATCTGGAGTGTGGAGTGCACAATTTTGGAAGACTGCGCTATACCCCCCCCCCCCCCCCCCCCCCCCCCCAAAAAAAGAATTCTATAACTAAATCCTATTAATTGTTCCTGTATCTTTTAGATATTTGAATAATATTTCATTAACTCATGTTTGTCTTATCTCGTTTCCTAACGATGCTTTTATTGAATTCCCATTAATCCCTATTTTTCTCAACTCTTGTATGAACTTCATTCTCTCCCTTACATACGCAGTACACTCAAAAATAATATGTTGTACTGTTTCTGGATCTCCGCATTTGTCACAATTTCCTGTTTCATGTTTCCCTATTTTAAAAAGACTGTAGTTTAATGCTGTGTGACCTATTCTTAGCCTTGAAATAATTATATCTTTTTTCCTATTTCCATATCTTTTCCTCTCCTTTCCAATAAACTTTTGAATCTGATACAAATGTCTTCCTTTTGACTCATTATTCCATATCGTTTGCCATTTCTTTCGAGTTTCAATTGTAATCAATGTTTTCATTTCTGATTTACTTAAAAATACATTCATTTCTATTAGCTGATGATTTAATGCTTTCTTTGCTAGCTTGTCCGCTTTCTCATTTCCATCTACACCCACATGTGCTGGCACCCAGAGAAAGTATACTAGTATTTTTAACTGCCTTATTCTAAATAGACTTTGCAATACTTCAAATATTAAATCTTGCCTAGTTTCAGATTTTCCACTTAGAAGACTATTTAGTGTAGCCATTGAGTCTGTACATATTACAGTTCTTAGTGGTTGAACTTCTTCGATCCACTGTAGTGCTAATATGATAGCTAATACTTCAGTTGTAAATACTGACACATGATTAGATATTCTTTTTGCAATTTTTATTTTGAATGTCGGAATGTATACTGCTGCTGCTGTTCTTCCAGACTCTGGCTCCTTAGACCCATCTGTATATACCTGTAGAACTGAATAATATTCTTTACTTAAATGTTGTTGTACTATGATATCAGTTGGTGTATTTTCCCCCCGTTTATTCATTATTTTTTGTATTTGTAAATCGATCATTGGTGTAGAAAACATCCAAGGGGGAATTGCCGGTATTGGAACAGTTGGGGTTATTACATAATCTTTCAAATTCAAACTGCTTGCCTCTTTCTTTACTACCCATCCAAAGCTTTGTATTTCGTTATATTCATATTCCCAACAATCTTTCAGAAGTCTGACCGGATGATTTTCTTCATGTCCTTTTACACTAGCTCAATATCTCATTCTCAGTTGAGTCCTTCGTTGTTCAAGTGGCATTTCTCCCAATTCAACTATGATACTGCTGGAGATGATCTAAATGCTCCACAACAAATACGTAAAGCCTGATTTTGTATAACTTCTATCTTATTAGGTAAGGTTTTATTCGCAGAGCTATAAACTATACTACCATAATCTATGTTTGACCTAATCACTGCATAATAAATTCTCTTCAAAGACTGACAGCTTGCTCCCCAATCAGCTCCTGACAGGCATCTTAACACATTTATTCCTTTTTTGCATTTTTCTATTAATTTCTGAATATGAACTCCAAAACTTAATTTATAGTCCATCCACACACCTAAATATCTCACTACTTTCACTTGTTCCAGCAGGTAACCGTACGTTTTGATATTTAAAGTAGGATTTTTTTTTTTATTTGAAAAGCGTATTGAATACATCCTCCGCTGTAGAGAGCATACGTGAGATGAACCAGGGTTTCCGCGGATCAATAAAAATAATTACAATTCATTCATTTTTTTTAAAATCAAGGCCTTTGGCACTAAAATTATTTAAATATGTTTATCGAAGTATTTATAATTCTTTAATAAAAAATGCTTATAAAAACAATTTCGTCAGATATATTATATCGCTCCAGGCGGAGAAAAAGCTAGAGGATATATATATACGTATACCGGTATATGTGTGTGTGTGTGTGTGTGTGTTTACATACATACAGGAGTCATGGAACTGTTCTTACAGCTCCTTCATATTTCATGTACGCTAATAACCTTTGTACATGGTTCTTGTTGATGGCATTAAAATCGTTTCTAATAGCATTAAAATAGCATTAAATTAGAGTCACTCATTCCTGTATGAACCCTGTGAGCGCTTAATTTAATATGGCATATTAAAAAAATCCCAATATCATCCAGCATATGTTCAGTTTCTGCCCAAATATATATATATATATATTTGTAACGGGGATAAGGATAATTCAAAACTGCTTTTTTTGAATGAACTTGTTCTCTTCTCCCAAACTCAGCTTCTCTTTTCATTCCTGTAATAAGAAGTTTCTTTTGAATGGATTTGATTAAAGTTTAAGTCCCTCGGTATAAAATAAATATTTTGATGGAGATGAGAAATCTGCTTCCTCGTTGGTGAATAACCAATAGTTTGGATCCAATCATTTAAATAAACGGTGTTAGTTTTTTTTATATATATATAAGAATTGTGCTATAATTTCTAGTCACCGATCTGTTGCTGCTATATTTTAATTTGACGAACCAGAATTTGTCGATGTTCTTTTTCCTGTTTGGTGCGATTGCAATTGCGGACCTTGACCTGGCCGGACCTTATGACCACAGTGTACCAATCTTCTGATGGCTACTTCCAACAGGATAATGCGCCATGTTATAAAGTGAATCATCTCAGACTCATTTCTTGAAACTTTTCCACTTAAGTAATTGTGAATTGAGCATATTGACAGACAACATTTTATTTTTTATCTTAAATGCAAATTTTTTTTAAATAATTACTGCTCTAAATGTATTGCTCTGTCAGCTAAAGATCTGTTTTGGTCTCTATACTTTAATTAAATAAATCAATTCAAGCTAAAATGTAAGAGGCTATACTGAGCCTGATCTCTTTGTATCAGAGATTTTCTTACCTTTTAGAAAAATGTCACTTGGAGTAAAACCCCCCCTGCAACCCTGATTTGCATTTGTATAGCTCACAGCATGTTCATTTACATGTTAAAGCCTCCCCTAGAATTCCATGGGGGGGAGGCATGGGGGGAACACTGCCTAAGAAAGTCCACGTCAATTTCTGACAATTTACGGGAGTTTTCGGCGAAGCCTGCAAATTGTCGTAAACTGCCGCTAACCTGAAGTTCCACGACAATCTACAGTGCCGCATATTGACGAAAATCCCACTTTTCATGCAGTGTTACCTGTTCAAAGAAAGAAACAACGAAAGAAAAATGTCTGAGGACTTCAGTGTTGAGGAAGAGCATGAGTTCTTTGCCGAGCTGAATGCGCACTTTCATCTGGTTTGGTCTGCCGCGGTTTCCGTAGACTCGTGAACGCGCTTTTAGGAAATCCTATACACTACTGTTTATGCTCTAAAAACATTCTAAATGACTTCGTTTCGAGTAAATTCTGGATGCTACCCACTCAGGACACTTGGAATACATTGGACGAGCAGTATGGAGGAATATTGACACGTTTTTTGTGGACTTTTATGGACCTTTCTGTCTCGGGCACAATAGACCTCCATTATTTGAATGTCAGCGGACAGCAAGAAGCCTCCCAGATCTCCAGATGCATTTGAGATATCAAAAAAGTACTCCAGAGTGTTGTTCAGCATGGGGGTGAGTAGAAAATGAAGGCTAATCATGTTTTGGGTGTACTATTCCTTTAACCCCAATCTGTATGTTTGCTGCTTTTCCTACCAATATCTGCCACTTTCAACAGAAAGCCCTCTGGACCAATTTTTTTTTTTGGAATCTTGCAGTTTCCCAGCTCCTGAGGAGGCTAAGATAATAAAGCTTAGGTAAAAATCACAACCCCAGCAAAAGCTAGAAAATGACATGATCAAGTAGGGTTGAGAGGTTAATGGTTGGTACTAATTCTGAATAATGCTACTTCTATTGAAAGTAGAGGCAAAAACACTAAAGGATCTGACATGGTAAAACCTTACAGGTTTTAGTCAGATAGAGGATTACCACAGGCAAGGAACTAGAAAAAGACCCTCAGAGCAGCACTTCAGAGAAATGTGTCACTTCATTGTCATGAGTGCAGCAGACTGTTCGACTGTGTTGTTGTATACTAAGGACAGGCAAAAAAAACAACAATATCCAGTTATGCATTTTAGGACCTTTCCTGCAACTGTGTGACATAACTAGCCTGATAGGTCAACCTAGCCCCTTCTTTTCCTCTGTTGTAATGTGACATCCACAGCCTATCTTTTCCCTTGACAAGGCTGCCAGATCATGCTTTGTACTACTGCCATTGACATATTCATAGTAACAAAAAAGGCTGCTACACTACATTTAATCCTCATACAAGTAAATTGGTGCTAATTGAGGCTAAAGGTGAAAAGACAGAAAAAAACACACACAATGTATTCCCAGCGACCATGACAGCAGAGTTAGCATACATGAATCATTCAGGACACAAGAAGAACACTTTATAATCATCGGAAAAAGCTGGAGCACCTTGGTCACAATGTTGCCACTATGATTGCAACAAAAAAATCCTGTCTGCTTCCCGCAGTCAAAGGAAAAAATGACAGCCTCATGAAATTATTCATTTTCAGGCTTTGTCTGTCTTTTTTGAGAGACTGCAAACAGTGCAGTACTGGCTGGGAGAAAAACCAGAAAGTCGATGTGAAATGTCCTTGAAGACCTGGACTTCCTCAATTTTTTTGACAACTCAGTACTAAACTGAGGCCAACTGATCTGCATACTAGTTTTTGGAGTTATATTTTCATCAGAGTGTCACTTTATCCTCCTCTTTAACAATATTGTACTTGATGAAGTAACAACGTGCCATTTACTTACAACTCTGAGTGTAAAAACTCAAGATGCATAAATTTGGGATAATATATTGACATGGGCAGTTATATGAATAGAATTATACAGTAAACTTGAGTACTGATTTGGTACTCAAGAAACAATGCAAGGCATGCATGTATGGCGTAATTTTTATGGTGATCCAAAATTGACATATTGAATGGCTCACTTATGTTAGGCTTGTTGAGTCATTGCTTTGCATTGCATTTTTACAACACTGTTACCTTAATCAGAGTGATTTGTAGCTCTAATTTTTTCTAGGCCAGATCTGTTTTCAAACAGTCAAATTTGGCTTTGATAATAAAAAATAGAAAGTGAAAATTTGGCTGAGGTAATCCCCACTCCCATGGAGACACACAATAAAAATGCCTTAAAGCATTTTTACCCACATAATATATATGTGGGTAAAATTACAGTTTTTTTTTATCATGTGTAAAAAAACTTTTGTAGCATGCAAAATATTTAATGTAATAAATACATGTATATTACTTGTACATCATAAATTTAGCACTTTTGCCACATCTGTATTATCACGCTCCATTAACATATAAATTTTATTGTGATGGATTTGTATAGTATGTGCCTATTTTTTATCATAATTTAAAGTAATCTACTTATGTTATGAAACTTTATTTTAAAGTCCCCCTGAAAATGAGAACATCATCGTTGTTCAATGCTGTAGCACACATATTTTTTACATTGCGACCAGTCTAACTAGGGAGTACCAATATTGCGGCAGGTGACTTCACTTCAACCCTGTACTACCAATGGGCAATCAGTAATCTAGTGAATAAATAGAGATCAGTGGTGAGGGGTAAATTTATGTTACTTGGTTCTACTTTAAATGGTACTTCATGCTCTCTGGTGTTTCATATAATAATTTAAGACATAATATACATTCTGGAAGATTTGAGGAGTTTTAGAAAACTCTGTAGAGGCTGATTTATACTTCCAATCTAGGTCGTCTGTGTAGGTGTCGTGGTGAACCCAGATATGTCCCCGCCCCCTCTGCAGACACTCTGCTGCACCTCTCCGAAATTGTAGGTGACCACAGACAGTGCCGAAGACAGGAGGCCTCTGATTGGTCAAATCTACATCCGCTCTACTCATGCGTATTTCCTGTTTGGTACATTACTGGCTTGTTTTTTTTTGCATGACTGCCATTGTGGAAAACAACCCGTGAAGTTAAACGAGCTTGAAGAGCCAGGTGCGAGAGAACGCTGGGACCCTTATTCTACCTTGATCCCCGCTCTTTTTCATCCTCATGCCCCTCCGTTGTCGAACAAACTTGCCACAGCGAAACTCAACACAGCTTAACTTTACAGGTGATGGTCATAAAATTAGAATATCATGAAAAAGTAGATTGATTTCAGTAATTCCATTTAAAAAGTGAAACTTGTATATTATATTCATACATTACATACAAACTCATATATTTCAGATGTTTATTTTGTTTAATTTTGATGAATACAAATTACAACAAATGAAAATCTCAAATTCATCATATCAGAAAATTAGAATATTACTGAAGACCAATAAAAACAAAGGATTTATAGAAATGTTGGCCAACTGAAAAGTATGAACATGAAAAGTATGAGCATGTACAGCACTCAGTATTTAGTTGGGCCTCCTTTGGCCTGTATTACTGCAGCAATGCGGCGTGGCATGGAGTCGATCAGTCTGTGGCACTGCTCAGGTGTTATGATAGCCCAGGTTGCTCTAATAGTGGCTTTTAGCTCTTCTGAATTGTTGGGTCTGGTGTATTGCATCTTCTTCTTCACAATACCCCATAGATTTTCTATGGGGTTAAGGTCAGGAGAGTTTGCTGGCCAATTAAGAACAGGGATACCATGGTCCTTCAACCAGGTACTGGTAGCTTTGGCACTGTGTGCAGGTGCCAAGTCCTGTTGGAAAATGAAATCTGCATCTCCAAAAAGTTGGTCAGCTGCAGGAAGCATGAAGTGCTCTAAAACTTCCTGGTATGTGGCTGCGTTGACCCTGGACCTCAGAAAACACAATGGACCAACACCAGCAGATGACATGGCACCCCAAACCATCACTGACTGTGGAAACTTTACACTGGACTTCAAGCAACGTGGATGAAGTGCCTCTCTTCTTTTCCTCCAGACTCTGGGACCTTGATTTCCAAAGGAAATGCAAAATTTACTTTCATCAGAGAACATGACTTTGGACCACTCACCAGCAGTCCAGTCCTGTTTCTCTTTAGCCCAGGCAAGACGCTTCTGACGCTGTCTGTGGTTCAAGAGTGGCTTGACACAAGGAATGCGACAGCAGAAACCCATGTCTTTCATACGTCTGTGTGTGGTGGTTCTTGAAGCACTCACTCCAGCTGCAGTCCACTCTTTGTGAATCTCCCCCACATTTTTGAATGGGTTTTGTTTCACAATCCTCTCCAGGGTGCGGTTATCTCTCTTGCTTGTACACTTTTTTCGACCACATCTTTTCCTTCCCTTCGCCTCTCTATTAATGTGCTTGGACACTGAGCTCTGTGAACAGCCAGCCTCTTTAGCGATGACCTTTTGTGTCTTGCCCTCCTTGTGCAAGGTGTCGATGGTCGTCTTTTGGACAACTGTCAAGTCAGCAGTCTTCCCCATGATTGTGTAGCCTATAGAACTAGACTGAAAGACCATTTAAAGGCTTTTGCAGGTGGTTTGAGTTAATTAGCTGATTAGAGTGTGGCACCAGGGGCCATCAATTTTGAACCTTTTCACAATATTCTAATTTTCTGATATGATGAATTTGAGATTTTCATTTGTTGTCATTTGTAATCATCAAAATTAAACAAAATAAACATCTGAAATATATGAGTTTGTATGTAATGTATGAATATAATATACAAGTTTCACTTTTTAAATGGAATTACTGAAATCAATCTACTTTTTCATGATATTCTAATTTTATGACCAGCACCTGTATATTCTTTACATGTCCCTACCATCATACGTGTTTTCTCATGTAATGGTATAATTTGGTGGGTAAAAAATTATGAGAAAAGATGTTTTTAATTATTCTAAATTTGTTTTTCTTAGATAGTTTTTTTCCTAAAACATCAGTGGGAGAAAGAAATACATCTGTGAGATTTATGATAACTATACTGCTGAAGATTCTCAGTCATTTAGGTCATAGTCATTCCAGAAAAGTAAAAAAAAACAATGGACTGGACTTTAATTACAAATTTAAAGATGTTTCGCATCCCATCGAGGGAAGCTTTTTCAATTCAAAATGGCAGAAAAAGTGTTGAGTTTATGGCTTTATAGAGTGGACCAAAATTGAAGCCTTGTTTTGGATTAGAAAAGATGCAAATTGGGTTCTTTGTTAGCCTGCAATACCTGATACCTGTCTATATCTCTGAAACAGGGGTCGGTAGGGGGAATTGTATGCCTGGCTGAACAAGCATTGTTTTTGAAAGCTGAAACCTGAGTCCGGCCCCTCTGTTTAAGGTTGTTTTTTCTTTCTTAACATAGATAGCTTCCCTCTCAAACCCCCTGTCTTCTTTGTCCAAATGTGAATAATTCTGGTCCTCAAAAGAATATCCTTTGTCCATGAGGTGTAGATGGAGTCTTGTCTTGTCCGGAGGAGGTACTCTGCGGTACATCACCTCTAAGGTTTGGACCTGTTCATGCAGTTCAATTTGTCTGTTTTCTAAGCCAAAACAAGGCTTTGTTTTTGGTCCACTCTATAAAGGCTCGAGCTCAATGCTATTTCTGCCATTTTAAATTGAAAAAGCCTCCTGGATGGGAAGCGAAACGTCATTAATTTTCAAGATCTGTTTCATAACTATTTCTTAAAATCATTCTGTTTGTCAAGATCACAGCCCAAATAGCTGACCTTATTGCTCGTTTCACTCAGCTGCATAACTCTGCCTGGTTACTAATTATCGCTCATCTTATCCTACTGCTGCTACTGCTTTATATACTCAGCCCAGATATTGGGGCCAGATAATTGTTGCTGTTTCTGACTTTCATTTTGAGTTTGACTTTGAGTTCATAGACATGTTTTTTGTTAATGTCCTTGTTCTCAGAGGCCAGTGGTGAAAGAGGCTTTTAGTCTTTTCGTAGTGTTACTGACTGTAGTCAAGTTTTAAAGTATCATAGTTTTCGTAGTGTTCCTGCCCCTTGTCAGGTTTTAGAGTACCATAGTTTTCCTAATTTCATGTCTTCTTCTACCTCTCAACTACTGAACTTGCCTGTTCCCATCTGAACTCTCTGCCTGAACTCTCAGAACTCATGTTGAACTCATGGAACCCTGAACCTGCCTGAATGATCTGTGAATTCCTTAAACCCTTGATCTGTCTATTCCTGTTCTGATTGGACCCCTGACCGGGATACTGACTCTGGATCTCAGAACCTTCCTGTCCTAAACTGTTTCCCTGACCTGGCTCGGACTCCTGCCTGTCCACTGGGGCTGCTGCATCTTATTGGCAACCTGTTGGCTGGATCCTACTGTGCTCTAAGGAGTTTGACTGAGCTGTTAAACTATTTAAGTGACTCACATGAATGATCATCTTCCATCAAATGTTATGTTTACATCAGATTATAATGGTCACTTAACTGTGTTTCTTCCTAAACCAGAGTTGCCAGTGATGGGTGGTGCCCCGCCTCCCCCCGCAGCCAGTGCAGATCCACAATTCCACATTCTGTCTGTATTTAATAAATGTTTTGAATCTTCCCACTCTGTCTCGCCTTTAATATTGGGTCCTTAATTCTGAGTTCATTGCACTGTTCATGCATGGTTGAAAAGTAATGTCTGA
Organism: Cyprinodon tularosa; assembly: GCF_016077235.1. NCBI lineage: Eukaryota > Metazoa > Chordata > Actinopteri > Cyprinodontiformes > Cyprinodontidae > Cyprinodon > Cyprinodon tularosa. Next base: position 1,306,132 of record NW_024039740.1, on the reverse strand, counting down.
CTTCCAATAGTTAACTTTCATTGGTTTGAATGTTACTGTATGATCAAAATATGTTATGTCCAGCATTTTAAACATACACATTTTCTTTTATTACATACACTGAAACTTTGAAACATATTAGAACCACTCAGGTCTTTTTTTTTTTTTTTTTGCATCATTTTTCATGTTGAAAACCTTATATGTCAGCTGAACTCCTTATTCTAGAACTAAATGATATGGTGATAATATACAGTTGGATACCATGCAACATCCCACACAACACCTGAAAGACGCCATAGTGAGATGCTGATCATTTGTTTGCTCCATCAGAGTTTAATCTATCAAAAAAAAACACATTCTCTAACCTCGGAATGCCTCCAACAGAGGAACAGATGATTTGCTGAAAGGCATGGAGTTGAGTCTGGCTTTGCTTGTAGCTACAGTATAGTGATATCAGTTTTGTATTGAAATGTGAAAAATCTTGTGATATTTAGTTCATTTCTTTCATATTTTTGTTTGAAAGGTATATAGTTTAATTCTTTAGGTGTATTACTTACTTATTTTGTTTTTTGTTCCCTATGGATTTTGGTTTATCATCCAGGTCAGTATTTGTCTAATTCCACTAGCTTTGTATGGTCCCCTTGGGTCTAGATTAGATCCTTATGTGTTAATTATTCTTCCTTCCTTTGTTTCTCTGTTTTGCTCTTTTCCACAGCTGTTCCAACCCCCCCTGATGTCTGAACCCTTTCCCCTGGATATAAGCTTCTTAGTTATATCTGTTCATTACTGATTTCTACTGTTATTCTTTGCCTTCTTAATTCCCTGTTCTCTTTCTGCAACATCTTAAGAATTACTGTTTGTAATAGTAAACCTCCACCAAACTCATATCAAGTTCTTGACTACAATTTCAAATACTGTGTATAAAACAGACAGTTTAATCTGACAGACCAACATAGAACATACCATTTGAAATAAAAAGAAAATATGGTTTTATTTGTCTCTCCTGGATAAGATTGTAAGATGATGAATATACGCTTGTATTCACCTTGCTAACTCAGTATCATAGTAGAAATAGTTTTTGCTCCAATCACACATCCAAATTGTTGGGAAAAGTCAGCTCAAGGTTTTTACATGTACACATAGAAATCCTGTCTCTTTCTGCTTTGCAAGATAGTTGAGGTATACTGTAGTCAGATTTGATGCTTGAGAGATAATTTCAAATCAATTTAGATGTGCACTTTGACATGATCATTCAAAGTCCCTCATATGCTTTGATTTAATCAATCCATTCTGCCTCGGGCTGAATAAATATGGTTGTTGTCACATTTGAAGAGGAAAAGAATTGCACAAGTCTCTAACATCTTTTCTTGTTGGTTTGCCACTATATCAAGCTGCATTCAGCTCCAATCAGTTCTGAACAGTTTCCTGCTCTTGATAAGGAAGATCATCCCAAGGATTATGATTTTCTCAAAATGTTTTAATGCATGAAACATACACAAAGGAAGATAGACTGTTTTGCAAACATACACCTATATTACACATTGCCTTGATGCAAAATTATTATGACAATATAGTATTAAGGCTAAAGTTTTCATTTGGGCCCATCAGTCCAGAGTTCCTCCTGACATTTGCTCTTTCCCCAGCATGATTCATGGCAATCTGCTAAGATTTTTTTAATGGTGTCTTCCTCCCACTCTTTCAAAAAGGCCATATCTTTGGAGTGCGTGTTGTTCTTGTCCAATGATTATTATACCTGAGCCTTGAATCTCCACATATTGTTCATAGATATGCTATGGACCTCTTAGCTGCTTTCCTTACCCTGCTGAGCCTATCAGTTTAGGTGGACAGCCATGTCACATGACATTTGATGTTGTATAACACTCTTTTCATTTTACACTGATAGCTATATCACATGTTAAAAGCTTGGGATGTTTTATAATCTAAATCCTACCTCTCTGTAACAGTATAACTGTCCTTCCACTTCTTGAACTTTTAAAGGACTTTTAGAAGGCTGATTAATCCAGGTGTGTCTGGCCTATGATGTCATGACGCACCTGGAATAATCAGTCTGTAATGAAAGGAGGGAAATAACGGAGCTGGCTGAATTTCAGGAAGTTGTGGAGCTGGACCTATAACCCATTAGATGTTTTATCCCATACCTGCTGCCACTGCGAACAAAAAACAAACAAAAAACTATGTAAGTTGTGGTTAAAAGCAGGGCCCTAGATTGCTCTGGTTGAAAAAGAAATTAAACAACATTGGAGTGGAGAGAAAGGATCCTCAAACATTCTCTTGGATGCAGTGCACACTTCTTAGCAGGTAAATCAAGGTACGGTAAATAATTTGCTTTTCTTTCATTGGTATGGATTATGGTTTGGTTAAGTGATGTTACTCACCCACCTATGCAAGTGCAGTGTGATGTCCAGATATAGATGCTTCTTCTGTTTAAAGTGACCCAAGCTGGTTACATGGATGTTTTCTGGCCTTGGCACAGATAGTTAAAATTTTGGATTGCTCTCTTTTTTTTTTTTTTTGTTAGCTAGGAGTACAGGTGCTGGTCATAAAATTAGAATATCATGAAAAAGTAGATTGATTTCAGTAATTCCATTTAAAAAGTGAAACTTGTATATTATATTCATACATTACATACAAACTCATATATTTCAGATGTTTATTTTGTTTAATTTTGATGATTACAAATGACAACAAATGAAAATCTCAAATTCATCATATCAGAAAATTAGAATATTGTGAAAAGGTTCAAAATTGATGGCCCCTGGTGCCACACTCTAATCAGCTAATTAACTCAAACCACCTGCAAAAGCCTTTAAATGGTCTTTCAGTCTAGTTCTATAGGCTACACAATCATGGGGAAGACTGCTGACTTGACAGTTGTCCAAAAGACGACCATCGACACCTTGCACAAGGAGGGCAAGACACAAAAGGTCATCGCTAAAGAGGCTGGCTGTTCACAGAGCTCAGTGTCCAAGCACATTAATAGAGAGGCGAAGGGAAGGAAAAGATGTGGTCGAAAAAAGTGTACAAGCAAGAGAGATAACCGCACCCTGGAGAGGATTGTGAAACAAAACCCCTTCAAAAATGTGGGGGAGATTCACAAAGAGTGGACTGCAGCTGGAGTGAGTGCTTCAAGAACCACCACACACAGACGTATGAAAGACATGGGTTTCTGCTGTCGCATTCCTTGTGTCAAGCCACTCTTGAACCACAGACAGCGTCAGAAGCGTCTAAAGAGAAACAGGACTGGACTGCTGGTGAGTGGTCCAAAGTCATGTTCTCTGATGAAAGTAAATTTTGCATTTCCTTTGGAAATCAAGGTCCCAGAGTCTGGAGGAAAAGAAGAGAGGCACTTCATCCATGTTGCTTGAAGTCCAGTGTAAAGTTTCCACAGTCAGTGATGGTTTGGGGTCCCATGTCATCTGCTGGTGTTGGTCCATTGTGTTTTCTGAGGTCCAGGGTCAACGCAACCACATACCAGGAAGTTTTAGAGCACTTCATGCTTCCTGCAGCTGACCAACTTTTTGGAGATGCAGATTTCATTTTCCAACAGGACTTGGCACCTGCACACAGTGCCAAAGCTACCAGTACCTGGTTGAAGGACCATGGTATCCCTGTTCTTAATTGGCCAGCAAACTCTCCTGACCTTAACCCCATAGAAAATCTATGGGGTATTGTGAAGAAGAAGATGCAATACACCAGACCCAACAATTCAGAAGAGCTAAAAGCCACTATTAGATCAACCTGGGCTATCATAACACCTGAGCAGTGCCACAGACTGATCGACTCCATGCCACGCCGCATTGCTGCAGTAATACAGGCCAAAGGAGGCCCAACTAAATACTGAGTGCTGTACATGCTCATACTTTTCATGTTCATACTTTTCAGTTGGCCAACATTTCTATAAATCCTTTGTTTTTATTGGTCTTCAGTAATATTCTAATTTTCTGATATGATGAATTTGAGATTTTCATTTGTTGTCATTTGTAATCATCAAAATTAAACAAAATAAACATCTGAAATATATGAGTTTGTATGTTATGTATGAATATAATATACAAGTTTCACTTTTTAAATGGAATTACTGAAATCAATCTACTTTTTCATGATATTCTAATTTTATGACCAGCACCTGTAGATATCATGAGCCAGAGGTAATCCCGTAAGATTGGCAATTTCACTGAATGGTGTATACGGGTTGAATGATCTGGTTCTGTCCTTAAAAGTTAACTTTTTAAATAAGTATCCTGGTCCCGAAAAGTAAATAACCTCACATATTTAGAAATAAATGTATTCTCTAGAGTTTTTTTTAAAAATCATTATTTTAAGCTAACAAAACTTTCTGGACGTTGTCAAAATTCTCTGAGGGAATCGTTCTGCCTCAAGCTATGCTCCACCCACAAAAAATCATCACTGTGTTTACAGACTGAAAAGCTGAAAACAACATGCTGAAAAAAATCCTATACGAATTAAAACAAGGCTTGTTTCCCCAAAGTACCAATAAAGCATTTTGGAATTGAATCTCTTCATTCCTCTGGCTAAACTCCAATTTACAGTAAAGCCTAAAGTATTTTTATTTTTTATTTAATTGGAATTTTTGCAGGGAAGCTCTTAAAGGACGGCATACTTTTACACCCACATTCATCTTTACCATGTCAACAATGTCATTGACATAACTTCCTCAGAGAAAATAAAATGTCAGAACTGAGAAAAACAAATGTCACTGTGCAAGCCTTGCCAAACAGAGGTTCTGCTAAAAGGAAAGGGTGGCTTTTTTTTCTTTTTTTTGTATTTGCTTTTTTTTTTCTGGGGAATTATCAGAAAAATCAAAAAAACTATCATATCAAACAATTTGAAATGATGGTATGATTAATGCTACTAATCATTCTTAATTTGGCAATCACACTTATGTTTTAGAGAAACTGTAGCTGCTTGCAGATTGTGAATAACATTTCAGTTATGAAATCTGTTGAAATACAGTTTTTAGCAAAGTTTTGAGATATTTATTCATTCTTTTGCGGATACATTCCCTGCATGAATCAACTTTTAGAGATAGCACTGGAAGTTGTCATTCTATTTTCTTAAATTCACTGCACAACTTAATTACAGGGGGATGCAAAACAAAGTGAAAGTTACTAAATAAAAGCAGCACTCTTCACCCCCTACAGTACCCCTTAATGTAAACTCCTGGTCAGGTGTCTGAAAGAAAGCAAATACATGTTAACATAATCCACAAAAAAGACAAATTTTGCTTCTTGGAAATATTTTGTTTGTTTGCCCAAAAACAAACAAAGACTATTGTAGTGTGGAAAATTAGCAAATTTCATCTATCATTTGCCTCCATGTTTTAGTAGAAATGTTTTTGAGAGCTGCTCTTTTCCAAGATGAGGGTTTGTTGCAGTATTTCAGAATCAATGAAGTATGCTGGACTCCTTTATGGCTTCTTTTTTTGCCAAGTACAATTATAGACTGAATTCTACTGCACTGTGTCAGAGGCAATTTTATTAACTTTATTCCTCTCTGTTTGATTATATTGTTTGTTTTGTTCTGATTATATGTATTCAGTTCAGTTTACTTACTTAGATGGACCAGCTTTAACCTTCAGAAATGTCTAACTTCTTTGTGGCATAACAATGTGTCAGAAAAATTTCACTGAGATTTTGGTCCAAAATTGACATGATGGTTTTAGGCAGTTGCTGCATGGTGGCACACTTTGTCCCACTGCTGGAGTGTGCATCTTCTCCCTACAGTATGCATGTGTGCATTCCCTCCAGGTACTCTAGCTTCCTCCAACAATCCAAACACATGACTGCTTTTCTAACCTTAGATGTGAGCCTGTCTGTGCTTGGATGTATGTGTTTTCCTGGGATAGCAAGTAAGCTGTCCAGGGTGTACCCTGCCTCTTGCCCATAGACTGCCAGAGGTACCAGCCCCACCACAACCCTGATGGAATAAATAGGAGAAGATGGATGGATGGTATTAGGCAGCTGCTGCAATCTTTTTACCAAAAGAAGGAATCTTTTTTTCCCCACCACATATCGAACGTGTTCTTATGGATTTAGCACTTATGAGCGTGGTAATATTCCAGATGCCTGTTTGAAATTACTTTGTGTTTCGTTACATGGTGCATTATTCCAATTTAACTATCCATCAGAAAATGTTCAAACTGTGGTCATACTTTAGGGATGCTGAGGTATTTCCCTTCGGCCATGAATTTATGGTCAGATGGAACTCAAAAGCTGGCAAAAAAATATCTCCCCAAACAATTATGCAACTACCAGTCGAGAATGTTACTACAAAGCCCAATGGATCCCCACTTTCTATACGTCATAATTATCACTATACTTTGTGGTATCAAAGGGTTATTTGTGCTACTGTAATGGCTTTCTCTCATCTTTAACTTGTCGCCTGACATAAAGTTATTTCTATCCACAGCACTTCTATTCAGAACACATTTTCTCTTTTTTAGCTCTAATCTCTGGAACCAAGCCATGGCTGTTGCTAAAAATCCCATGGGATCAGTAGTTTTTGAAAACCTAAGACCAGCACGTACAAGCTATGCAACTATGTCAAGTTCAAAGTCACTTAGATCTTCCTTCTATACAATTCTGATTCCCCAGTTGAACTTCAGCAGGATGCCTTTACCATAAATAGTCGCCTAAATAAGGTACTGCCATGTCAAAGATTCATTTTTGTGTTAAAAGAATAGGTATGCATAATGAAGGGGACCATACTTGTAATTCTGGTTAGGGATTGTGGCTTGACATAGTTGTGAACTGTCATCATTTACATAAACTGAACTAAGTTGAGTACTGTGAATACATTTGGCCAGCTCTGAGCAGGTTCTACCTGAAAAAATATCCTAAACACTTAAAGGCAATAACTTGGAAAGTTAAATCTGTACTAGCAATTCTCAACCAATATCACATCAATAAGTGCTAAGATTTCCGAACACCATCTTGCAGACCAGCATCTCAAATTAATTCCAAACTTCTTAAACAGAAATGTGTCATTTGATCTACATGCACTTTTCTTATATGAACTGTTTTCACCTAAAACTTATGTTTTCTAAATAGTGAGAGAGGAAGATGAATAAATGTCATACAAGCAGGAAAGCTACTTCTGATGATTAGTGTCCCATCAAACATGTTACATATATTTTACAATCTCCTTTATTGAAGATGTGGTTATTGTATTATATGGGCACAACTTGATTTAACATGTTTCTGTGGTCACATTATTTTCAGTCTTTGGGGGGAACAATGATTTTTGTCCATGTTGGTTTCATGAGTTTCTCTTTAAAACCGTTTTTTTGAAACACTGTTCAAAAGCGGTGTCGGATTTTACTTGTTAATTTTTTAAACAGTTTTATTTAGCATTACTTCACTCGGATTCCAGCTATTTGTTTGACCATTTTAGGCGTTTCCCTTGTTTATTGAAAGCAAAGCCAACAACAATCACAGACATAACTTGGATATTCTTGAACTATCAATCCATCTATCTGTCTGTCTGTCAAGATATACTGCAAAACATCAGAATCTTAGTAAGTCAGTTTTTCTTAATAAACATTTTTTTTTAATTGAACAGGTAAGTGAATAGGTGTCTCATATAAATTTCAAAATATCCAATTATCTTTAAGGGTAAAAGCTTATTTACCTTCACAAAATAATCATAAATACGCTTTTTTTTAAACTAATTTTTAGATTGTTTTGCCAAGCATACTGTAGATAGATGGATGCGCGTGTGTGCAAGGGGGGGTGCATGTAGCAGCAGACTTTCGTTGTATATTATGTTTTGACCAAATGCAATTACATTATGTTACACTTTTCCGTTGAAATTGACATTCTATAAAAACTTTCACAAGGTTTTCTGCCCGTCAGAGAATCTAAAACAGATATGTACTTTCTGCCTTTTGTGCCCCCTCTGACTGAGCCCCTGTTAACGACACCAAATCATCTGCTTCCAGAGCTAACCATTTGATTAATGTCCACCGAGCTGCGCCACCTTGACGGAATTAAATCATTGAGAAAAGACAGGAAACGTCCTCCTTCCCTTTTTTTGCGCTCCCATCCATCCCTCCCTCACCCCTCTGTCCCCCTTCCTCCTCCCTCTCCTCCTGCCTCTCTGCCTCTCATCCCTCCGGTGCGTCTGTTCGCTGCTCAGAGCGGCGGTGTGCGTGTGTCAGAGAGCCGCACCGTTCTGCGCACTGGTTCCGCCGGACATCACCGGATAACGGCGCTCAGTGGTGGAGGGGGAGACTGGACACGGAGCAGGAGCAGGAGCAGGAGAAGCACCGTGGCTACTTGTATAGCCCGCTCTCCGGAAACATGTCGGAGTTTTTCCTACTCGCCTTTCTCGCCCTTTTCTCCGGATTATTTCCGTGCGCCGAGCCCTCGAAGGTGTCGGACGAGGAGAAAGGTAAGCTGGAACGGAACCGATGGGAATGCGCAGTCCGATCAAACTTGGCACTCGGGGCTGTCTTCTGTTGTACTATCTCTAAATGCTGTGTAGTTGCTGATTATTGTGTTTTTAAAATGCACCCATCCTGCGTTATAAACAGTTTATTACTAGGACAAAAAAAGAAAGATGCGCATTGTTACCCCCTGTCCAACGTGTCATTCTTTCTTGAAATATTTAGGATCTCTATCCCCACACGTTTAAATGCTTGAGCCTGAATAACAATGCCACCTGTATAACAATAACTCGCTTGGTGTGCGTTTGGCATAGCTTTTGCTGTGTTTGAGCTTTTCCAGGAACAGTCATGGGGAGCCAGGGCAGGATTTGGTAGCCTATCTGTGACTGCAGGTGCGCGGCATAGCTCTATCCTACAATGCAGCAGGTAAAGAATAAGCTTCCCTGGACCAGAGAGCATTTTTTCCCCCCATTAGTCCGAGTTGTAGCGTAAATCTCAGCCGTTGGATCCCTGAGCATCGCACCAGGACAGATTTGATAGGACAGTGGTGGATGCAGCTCTACAAAGGTCTGCAAAACCCAGGAGCTTATTGAAGCAGAAGAATGTCTTATATTTGGAGTTTATATAAAATAAAGACTGGTGGCAGAATGGGGTTGTCACTTTTTGCCCTTGCAGGAAAATGAATAGTGAGTAATTACTCACTATTCACTATTTAATTGCCTTCATTTGCTTTAAAGTAAGGCAATTAAACATCTTGACAGCAAGATGCCATGTTATAGATGTTGGCTGCCTCATTTGTAAATCTAACTTTATATTAACAGAAAGTTCAGTTGATACAAAAGAATAAAGCACTTCCACACTTTAAAGCATGCATATGAAGCAGTGATAGATCCTGTAAATTATTTTGAAGTGTTCCGTGTGAGCGGTGATGTTAAGTGGATGAAGGAATATGCAATGCTAGAAGAAATGATTACAGATTCCTTCTTCAGTCACTGCGTTTTAAACTCCACCATCCGCAACTGAGCTTCTCTCAAACAATTTGATGATGGCTCCAACGTGGCTTCGGCTTGTCAGTAAAAGACCTGATCTAAAGCGAAGCTTTTCTTTTAGAATTTCATGAAGCAGTTTTGAAGGGCTGTTGATGTACAAGCCTTAGATACAAGAAAGTGGTATTTGGAACTTGCTTTTGCTCATAAAAAAAAATGATAAACCACCTCTATAATTCAACTGATTATGTGATCGCCTAATGATTTCTGTTTAATAGTCAGGTCCAATCATTTCCAGTGATTTCAGCAGAATTCCACTGCATCCTTTATCAAGGTAATGTCTCATACGTGTAATTTTAGGAGGACATATTTGGAGAATACCTTAATAAATGATAGTTATTGCTATGATGGCTTTTAAAGAAAAAGCTGTATTTTTTGGGCAACATAAACCCTCTCTGTCACCGAAAGCATCAGTGTTGTTTTTTTTTTTTTTTTGTAAATCAGAGTTCAGTTCTGCAGCCTCCAGTTTGTGCTATAAGCAATGTTCATAGACGGCAACTTATGCTGCTTAAACCTGATACATGATTTATAACCCTTAAGTTGAGGGCCATTAGCAGGCTGCCAAGTTAATGTTACAACAGTATTTGAATTAAATTAACAGCCATCATTTCAGGGGTGTGTATAGAAAGTTTTATGTTTGTATCAGATGAATGGGGGGCCAAGCTTGGGGTGACATATCATAGTTAGAGATGCTCCAATCAATTGATCAAATATTGAAATAAATGTTGAATAATTAATGCATGAGATTCTTTTAAATAATTGGATGAATACATCAAAACAAAAACAAAGGACATCAGCAACCACCCATATATTTCGATTTTTGTAAGTATATCCTTTCCTTTTCCTTAATAAATTAAAGTAACGTGTACATATTTTAGATGTGACCTATGCATTTGCATGTACCCATATGGTACAACATTAGTCGTGTTCTGAAGCCAGAACTTAGTTCCAATCGGTGCACTCCTTCAAAAATCATATTTTCAATGATGTCTAAACTATAGCGTACCCTCCTTTATATTCTCCAGCAAAGCACAGTTTGTCAAGGCTGCTCTGACTGTTGTGAAACTGTCACTAATGTCCCCTTCAACCGAGCTTGGAAAACAGGGACTTGGAGATTGCCTCGCAATCAGAGTAGGCAAGACAAACACTGGGTGCTTCTCCTGGTGCATGAAATGAAAAGATGGATTTGCCTCTTTTCAGTCCTGTAAGAGCGTCTTTCGCTGCAGCAGTGCAGGGGGTTTGGGTGAACTTGGTTTTGACTGAAATTATAAAATTAGGCATAAATGTAATAATGAAAATTGTTGTATTGACACACGTTACAGCAGTAGCTGTCATCTGCCCCATTTGCAAGAATAAATGAAACGTCTTGTAGTTGCACAGTAACGATAATAGAATTTCTTTTTTTAAACACAAAAAGTGGTTAGCCTAATTAGTCTGAAATTAATTTATTTCTGCGTATTTTTGGCTATTTTGAATTGAATGGCAAGCAGTGTGTAGTGCTTATCTCTGAATGAAATGAAAGCATTCCCATAGCTCAATGTTTGAATTGCATTGCCTCAAATTAATGCTTTAATTCTGTGTTTCCCTTCTTATCACTCATATCCATCTAACATTGAACTGGTTGACCTGGCTTGGCTGTTGTGCCAGGAAACTGCTGATCAAATGCTAAGAAGAGTTATAATAATATGATCACACCAATATACTCACTGTTTTTATTTGTCTCTAAGAAAGAAAAATCTAAATACTCCTAATCTCCTGCAGTGACCTCAGCGGTAGATAAGCATCACCAAGAGCAAACAGCTCAAGGTTGTTTGTAATGTATAGCCCATTTAAAAGTTGATAGTGTTGTAGAAGGCACGGGTCTGAACACTAATGCAGGTAAGAGTGGCTTCAGCAGCTAATTAAGTAAGATAGTGAGATATGATCGCACAAGGGTATGTAAGGGATTTTGTGGTTTAATGTGCAGAGGTTTAGACAAAATCAGTACATGTAGTCATTTATTGCTTAAGTGTCTTAAGTTAACCTGCATATATTTTTTCCTCTTTTAAAGCAGCGTAACTCGCTTTACTCTGATATTATACAAGAACTGAAGCAAAACTGCATAATTTTTAGGCGTTGTAATATATATTGTCTAATGTGGTGGTGTAAAGTAATCAATAGAAGGAAAAAAAAATAAATGAAAAGAGAGGCAGCTGTTTCTATTGTTCCTTCTTAATTGCAAAAATTGAGTTTCATTTTGTTTTTAATATCCTATTATTGTCCAGACCTGGATAGGGACCATTTCAGCACTTCCATTTACTAAGATAAGAAAAAGAAAACAGGCTATATCAGAATATGGATAATGCTTGGTGATTGAGTCGACTACATGCATACAAAATATTTGAAAAGGGCCTTTTGGTACAAATTACACTCTTTCTGGATCAGTCAAACAAATCAAGGCTTATATTCAAAATGTCTTTTTCTCTACCTATATTAATATATTCGGAAAAAATAACCTAGTATTCATATGCATTGTGATTTATATGATTTATATGCATGCAAGTACTGATCAGCAACTGATCACATTCTGTACAAAAAAACAGCATGATTTTATGTTCATTAATTATTCACATTTTACAGTAAAATGTGTCAAAATCTACATCTGAATTACCTCCTTGCGTTATTTACATTGTTCCCTGTAAAGATTACCGTTAAGTTATTATATTTTTTGCATGAGAACACAACAGTAGCAGTTAAATATAAAAAAAAAAGCCACTAGAAATATTTTTTCCATCTGAGTTTGTCATCCATATCAACAAATAGATCTTTAATTTCAGCACTCACTGTATGCTGATTTTATTTAATTGTTTTTAAAATGTGTTTTTGTCAACTTTAATCCAGCATCTAAGCCAAATACACATTATTAAGGTTAGCCAGTCACTCAGTAGGCACAGCTAGCACTATTGCAGGTTATATTGCAGAGATTGAAGCTTTCTTGCCCATGAATTTACAAATAGATTATTTTCTTTATTCATAGATGTAAGCTTTCAGTTTACATTGACACAATGTGATTCACTTTAGCCTTTTTCCATTTTCCCCTCATTAATTGATCACTGTCACAACATAAATATTTTCTATAAAACTTATCGTTTTCTTGGGCCTCTCTACAATTGAAGCTGGATCTCAAAATAAAGGGTTTTAGATTTCTATTGATTTTAGTAAGTTAATTGGATTTAATTTGACAGCAAATAATTGTTGTATTATTGTTGGACTCTGTTTTCTTAAGCTATTTCTAGTTTTAAGTGCCGTTATTTAGCATGGAGATCAACTGATATAGGTTTTTTTTTTTAAGACCGATGCTTATACCAATTAATTTAACATAGTCTAATCAATCCCTTGTAGATTCTGACTTATTTTTTGGTGGCTGATTCTTGAAGCCTTTATTGTTTGTTTCTTCTCCATTTACTTGATAAAAATGACAGTTATAACAAATGTTACATAATTGTTCATTTAAACAAAGCTAGAAACATTAATGAACAAATCAAACAAAGCCTTCGTATAGATGGGAAATGGAGGGAGCAAGAATGATGGCTGTTGAATGCACCAATGCCAAATGCGCCTACTGGTCAATGCAGATACAAGAAATGAGTGAAATTCTTCTAAGACTGGTTGCTTTATAGGTATAATGTTAAACTTATAAGAATTCTAAATGTTTAATATTAGAAACACCAAACTCTATGTATTATTGGAGTAGGTAAAGCCATTATCAGCTGTAAAAGCCTCAGACACTTGTGTTCTATATCTGACATTGTTTAAAATGCATTTAACTTGGCTCTTTTGTTAAACATTGCTCCACTCCTATTACATTATTACGTTTGGGTCATTTAAGATTACTTTGTATACAGGAGAATGCATGGTCCACTCATTGACTGCATGGTCCCCTATTCCTGTGGCAGTAAAACATACCCAAACAATCCCACTTTCATGACTTTTAATCTATAAACTTCTTCATTTTTGTATATTCTTTCCAAAGTAAATTGTTCCTGAATTATTGAGATTCACCAAATATCAGCTTTGATTTTAGCTGAGGGCTGTTGTATTTTAAGCTTTCTTGTTTTTTTGTGTGCATTTTATTGATTTCAGTAACACTTTCTAACTGTAGCCTGGATAATTTCAAATTGTTCAGAAAGGGCCTTAATGCTCTTCGGCAATTGACAGGTTGCAAAAATGACTTTTCGAAGGTGATTGCTTCTCTTTATGGCAATGTTAGCTGTATACAAAGCCTTCAATATAAAATCAATTTGAACTTGATCATTTGAGTTTTATACCATCCCTTATTTCCTTTATAACAGCAGGGATTTTCCTTATTTCTTAAATGACTAATGACAGAAATGTTTTTTCACATACGTTTTATTACTCTACACTATTAGCTCAATTGATAAAATAAATAAATAAATAAAACAGCCTGTCTGATCATAGCATGTTAAGTGATGATGCTTCAACATTTTTTCAGCAGAATATTTGAATGCTGTGTTAATATTTTTAACATTCTTAAAGGACAGAAGTTGACTGAAATTAGGTCTGTAAAACTGAATTAGATCAATACCAATGTCTTATTAAGCTACTGTATAAACTGTATAAAAAGACTGAAAGTAAACAATTTAAGGTCATGCAAAAGTTATACCCGGTACAGTATTTGCCAAACCAAGCATAGCTTTTGATGGAAGTCAAAATATGAGCGGAGAGGAATAAAAAATTTGTTTACTGAAAGATTTTTATAGCACATGCATACCTCACTTGGACAAATTGTAGCTGTCATTCGTGCTTCTTTACGGGCAACATCATAGCCTTTAAACATAAAGCTAAAATTCCTGATATTATCGCATTGTTCTTCTGAAAAAGTGTCAAAGTGTGGAAAATGAATGGTTGAATAAGACCGTAAGGGCAAGTTATCAGGCCAGCAGAAAGGCATTAGATAAAGAGAATTGTTTAAACTGAGCCTGCCTAAGGGAAAAGAGCTTTAATTGAAATAATACGAGGGATACTTGTGGTTGTCATTGAAATTTTCAAGTTTTGAAATGTTATTTTTTTATTTTTTCAAACTAGGAGCAAGCTGTTGTAGCTTATGAGTTCTGGATTGGACAATGTTAAAAAAAAATAAACACGCTAAATGCTACATACTATTAGTGAAGATGGTTCAGGTCTGCAGAAAGTTTTTGGCCACTGCAGTTTTCATTAATAAATAAAAAGACTTTGAAAGAACTGATGATCACATATGAAGTAAAATCACAATATGTCTGTCTTAGAGTTTTGATTTATTAGATAGATATTGCCCGCAGCAATAGCAGGGAGGTCAACCTGATTGTGACAGAAACTTGGCAGGAAGGTAAGTTTGGGGATTCTATCGAGCTACTATGCAAAAAAATAAATAAAAAAATAAGATGGTCAGCTGAGCAAAAAAAGACAGATGCAAAAGCAGGTGTGGCAGGGTAAGAGGTGGACCATCTATGCTACTAAAACGACAAAAAAAAGTAAGGATGGCAGAAGGGCTGCTGTGGGATTTGGAAACAGGTGGGTGTGGCAGTCAGCTGCAGCCAGGAGGAAAGCTTCATGATGTGGGTGGAGGGAATATGACTGCAGAGAGAAGATAAAAACTCTAAAATCAGAGGCTTGAAAGGAAACAATGCTCAGTTGGAAACTCACCCTATTCAGGACACTTTCCCTGTTCATAATGCTTTTAGAAAATCAGGACCACCTGATTGATTGGGTGTATGCTTGCTTGATATATATCTATTTTGACTTTTAAAATTCAAATAATGTAAAATATATATGTATAAATAATTTAAAGAGGTCTCTGTAGATTTTAGAGCTATTGAGATAAGAAAGTAGTTAACAAATGACAAAAACAAAACCAAACAGTATACATATGACGATGAACCAGGGTTCCTGCAGGTCCTTAAAACATCTTAAAAGGCATTGAAGTCTTAAATCAGTCTTTCATAGTTCTTAAAATTGTTAACACATCATAAATAGGATTTTATTTTTGGAATCCATATCAATCATTAAAATTATTGACAATTTTTCTTACATTTACCAAACCGCTTGCTGTAACCAATATTGGTTCTGTCCCGATAGCTGAACCAAAAAAAAACGACGTTGTGGCCGGACCTATGGTTGATATGCCTCTAACTTTTTATCTGGACAACATGGGGAAGTTTAAATTCAAAGAAAAACAGGCAAGAATTTTTTAGCATGACTAAAACCACTGCCAGGGAATGTAGATGTAGCACGATGGGAATCAAGGCAGTGGAGACACGTGTGAAGCTTGAAACTCAACTCGTCAAAATGAAGTTATGGAGAAGCAGCAGGTATTTCTCCTTTCTGTTTCACGCTTGTTTCTGCAATGCCTCCACAGCATATCTTAACATCAACAACAGCGCCATTAGAACCAAATCTCTGGATAATGTTTGGTGGTACGCCAACAATGAAAGTTGAGGGATTCAGAATGGAACAAAAAACGTTGGTGAATTCAGTTGAGTAATTGTAACAAATAGTGTTGTACTGATACCAGTATCAGGTGGGGCCCCGATCCAGCACTAAAATGGTGGTTTCGGTATCGGCAAGTACCGACAAATAGTGCACAGATCCCATTTTGAGAGCCAAAAGTTTATTGTCACCAATTCCAGGTAGGCAATATAAAATTGTAATGGATTCACTTTGTATTAGTCTTTTTCCTGCTTCACAAAGGTAGGCAGCAGCTTGATAAAGCCATAATGGCCATTATTTTATATCCAAGTACTACAGTATGCAGTTCTTCATATATACACACGCATCAATTTCAAACAGATGGTATCGGTAGCAGCCAATACTGCATAGCCAAGTGTCGGGTATCGGTATCGGGGTCAAAAAATGGCATCGACGCAACATTAGCTACAAATATATCTGTTATTTGTGTGCTTTTAGCTTTCTTCCTGTATAGAAAGTTTTTCAAAATTTGAAACACATCTACTGGACCAGAAAGTAATGGTTTATGTTAAAATAAACACTTGGGGTAAATTTGTCACTACCAGGTTTTTCTTGTGTTTTATTGTAAAGTTGGCCTTAAATTTTTATTTTAAGTGGCATTAAAAAGCCTTAAACATCTTGAATTTAACTTGCCTTATGCTTTAGGAACCCTGGATGAACAAAGACTATAAAATTCTAAAGATGTCATCAGACCTCTTCCTTTTACAGAGTGCATGCATGTACAGTTAAAAAGAATCAACTTAAGTATAGCTCTCATCAAAGTTTGTCAGAGAAAATGTTCACAAAGATAAAGACTGCTAGGATTTTATTCATTTATTTTTTGTCACTCAAGCCTATTTGCACTATTTGGAAACAGTAACAACATATTTTTCATAAAACAGGGAACCTTCTCGTAGTTAAAACGTGACAGAATGCAAATTTCAAAAGACCACAAATACTCTGTAAGACACTGAATCAGTCTTGAGAAACAAGGCGTCTTAAAACCTCCATCTCATCCACTCTGCTGCTATTGAACGAAAGTCAAAGGTAGGTTCTAAGCACAATAGCGATAGGTCGAGCTGATTAACTTTGAACTATTATCGGGAATGTATCTCCATCCTGGTCAAATTTTCAACCTGTGTTGATGTGTGGCTTAGCAGAACAGGCGCGGTAGGATTGTCTACAATGCTAATTTCTTTTAAAATCATTTCTGTTAAAGAGAATCAGATAAAGCATACATAGTTTCTAAACCTTTGACGCATAAGTTTGACAAAAAAGAAAACTTAACAAGCCTTAAGGACATAAGCCTACTTGCCTGATAAACCTGAAGTAATTTTCACCAAATAATGTTCTAAAAATGCAAAACAGTGAAATAGCAAAGTACATGTCTTGGGCTGATAAGCACAAGCCTGGATGAATCATTCAAAGAATGATTTCTGTCTGTATTTCTTTTTTTTTTTTTTTCAGAATAGGACTTCTGCCAGGAAAAAGATGGAAATTATCTTTAGAGCACTATTAAAGCTTATAAGAAAAATAAATGTATGTAATGCCAGCCAAAAGGAGATTGTATAAAGTTCTTACAATGCCGATTTATTTATTTATTTATTTATTTATTTTAACATAATGTAAATGGGATATGTTTTCTTGTTTTCTTAGGAGCAGACGTAGCTAGAAAGGGTGCCAACATTTTTCAGCTCTGGTTTGGGGAAACTGTTTGGTCATGACTAATAGGTGGCCTTCAAAGGTGGGGCTGCACTCAATTTTCACAGCTGTTTAACACCTCTTCCCCTACACCGCAAACTCAAAATGGGCCTGCCAGCTGCAAGGTCTCAAGCTCTGCTTTCTGCCCACCTCCTGTTCTGTCATGGCAGCAAAAGTGTCCACATCAGCGGTAGGTAATCCTTAAGATGTAAAATAAAAAAAGGTCTATGCAGTCTCTAAGCTAATCTGTCTTCACTCATTAATGAGTATAACACATGCATATTTCTGGTAAAACTGGGGTAAAGGCTTCATGAGGGTTTTGTTCCAACTGGAGGTGATGCTCTAGTCAGCATTGTACTCTGGCTTGAGCTGCTACTGCCTTCGGTGCATGGATTATATGTGTGTTTTTTTTATTTTTTTTATTGACTCCTACATTTTAAGTTTTTTTTGGCTATAAAACCAGGCAAGCAGTCAGAACTACCTCTAAGCTCTTCACCTGTGCCAGGGCAGACTCTGCTCTCAAACCAAACCTCAGTGTTTGCCTATAAGAAATTTTGAACACTGCAGTAACCACAATGAATTGTCATCTCAGGATTTTTTTTTTATTTAATTCAAGGAACTGCTTAGGCAGCTATTTTGCAGAATGACATCCAGTCTTTTAGGCGCTATGAAAAGACATTGAAACAGCTGACACGTCTCTCTGGTGATGGAAGCTGAGTGTTGCTGACATGGAGCTCTTACATCCTACATCGGGCAAAGGTGAAGCCACAAGTGACCACAAGTTTAAGAAAGGAAACCGATTCAGCCTCCAACTATTTTTTCTTGGGTTCTACAGGGTGATGATGAAGCTGTGCTGAGTCCAACATAAAGAAGTTATTGAGTTTTTGTGTGATGTCAAATTTAATATCCCTTGCCACAGTCTTAACTGTTCACAATCAATTCAGTAATAGACTGGATATACAGCGTGATTACTGAAGGAAGGAGTGTTTTTTTTGTTTGTATTCAACCAGATGTGGGGAAAAAAAGAGATTGAACAGATGGTGTGGATTTCAAATAAAGTTTCCCACAATGTTAGATATTTAACATTGTGATAATTTTCCTTTTGAGGAAAACTGTTAGCAGTGATTCGAGAAGCTACTGATTACAATCTACGTTGTATTAAAAAGTTCTCCTGCTCCTTGAACCTTTATAAATTTTGTTTGTTAGAGGCAAAAACTGATTTCCAACAATCATGAGCCCTATATGCTAAAGGGTCAGTTCTAACTGATGGAAAAGATTGAAGAAAAGATTGCTGATGAATCAATTGATCAAAATATCTTTTTATTTACACATTTAACTGCATTACAGTATCTCAAGCTTGCTTATGGAATTATATTTTGACATTTCAATATAGAAAATGTCATTCCCTGTCAATAATCTCTATTTAAATTGAGACCAATATTGCATAAAAAGTCAAGAATATGCAGCAATAAGATGGATCAGAGTGTGAGGATGGGGTTCATGAGTGTCTCTCAGCAAACAGGATGACGTCAACTTTCCACGGCTGATAAGTAATGGTGGAAAGAGGGAGGGAAGACCTTCAGTTTATCAGTCAAAAAGTTGATTGTGGCTTACCTGTCTGTGTTAGAGCCCTTTAGATGGAGAGAAAAATGTCCATAACTGTTTTTTTGTCAAAGGATCGACTGGTTGCTTCTAAGGGATTTATTAAAGAAGACACTTAGTACACAGAATTAAGTTTATTATTTCAACAAAAAACAAGCATGTTTCACATACTGCCCCCTCATGATCCTTGGACAAAGGATAAGGACTTAGTGAACTATTAGTTATTTAGCAGGTGGATCCCCATCCTAGTCCCAAGTCTATTGCAGCCTCTGGAAGGATTTAATCCATAATGGCCTTGTTTTTATCCTCATCCATCTTCTGTTTAACTGAATATAATCCATGTCTCTGTTAAATAAAAGCATCCCAACAGCATAATGCTACCATAACTGTTATATACGGTCCTAAAGGGGCCGCTCTAAGACATAACATCTCACTAGGACACTTTAAAGCTGTTATTTTTATGTGACAGTGTGAAAAGCCCTAAGTAAACAAAACCTTTTTCATAAGTGCCCGGGTCGTATGACCTCAAACTAATGTTACTTGTTAAAAACACAAACAGCCATTTTTATATGCAGTACACACATGCCCACTTCTTTAACTGAGCTTTCAAAAAGGGATTGCATTATAGTAAAGGTTAAAGTAAATATTCAGCTGGAAGGCCTGGGTTAAGCAAATGTCTTTCTTGAAGTGTCTCTTAGGGTGAAACAGTCTCCATCTTCTTTTCTTTATATGTCACTTTAAAAGGGTTATCGGGGATCTGGAAGATGGCAGCACCCTGAGGAGGTAACCTGTGCGTAATATGTGCACAATGTGTGCAGATATTTATTTTAGCAGCGGTGCTTTTCTATGCCATTTTCTGCTACCATTGCCCCATGTATTTATACC
The DNA here is from genome assembly GCF_016077235.1 of Cyprinodon tularosa. Taxonomy (NCBI): domain Eukaryota; kingdom Metazoa; phylum Chordata; class Actinopteri; order Cyprinodontiformes; family Cyprinodontidae; genus Cyprinodon; species Cyprinodon tularosa. The sequence continues at coordinate 1,286,008 of NW_024039740.1, read as the reverse complement.
ATGTCACTGAAGATGGATTTTCACTTCTCTACGTTCTTTTAGAAACCAGATATTGATATACTTAAAAGGTATACCTATTGTTCTCACTGTATGACATTAATGATGGTGATTTAAGTTGCCAAAAGTCCTTTTATTTGCCAAATGCCATAAAAAAAAATATATATATATTTAAAGATTTTTTTACTAATTTACGTATGTTTATATTTTATTTTTGTTTTCTTGGTAAACTGCATAACTTGGATCAAATTGCTTCAGTTTCCTCCCTCATGCTTCTCACCATAGTTGCAGGATTATCAGCCAATTCTACATAACAGAAGAGCTGTAGCTTAGTTTTGTATCCTATCCTTCTTCTGGACACTGGTACCCACAAATATATGATGGAATGAATATCAAGGCTTTGTAATGACCCTTCCAAAACATTACTGTCATTAAGCCACTTTCTAACTCATCAGATTATACAGTAGAGATCATTGTCAAGTTGAAGACCTCATTTTCACCCAAGCTTCAATAATCAGCTCATTTCTTGCTATTAAGCTTCATATATTTTAAGAACACCACCCCCAACCACCAGCACACAAACACACACCGATCATAAACTGTAGTTGAAATAGTGTTCTTTTGTAAGTTTTTGCTGTTTTTCTTCGTTTCGACTATGTTCATTATGTTTTGGATTTGTCTACAAAAATTAAGATAATTGTGCATAAGTGGATTTGCATGCTATAATCTGGCTTTTATGTTGCATTTTCAAAGAATGGTTATTAGCTTACTAAGTGGTCATTTAGCCCATGTTGTTATATGACTGATCCAGCATCAGTTTGTTGTAAAACTGATTGACACATTTTTAACCTAACGTGTTAATCTCTAACACATTGAGCTCTTCTGCTTCTCCTTCTGTGTATATATTTATTATTATTATCATTAATATTCCAGCCTAAAATGTATTTGTTATGCTGAGTTTCTTTGAAGTGTGTTTTCATAGAGACAGAAATCCAGACATTACATTCATGAAAGCCTTAGGAAATCTTTAATATTAGATCAAACTCTTCTTCTGCAATAAATTGATAACGGAGCAACAGATAAACATGTTTAGGTTTGCAGCACCTGTCAGGAACTGATCAATACAGTATGAAAGATTTTCTTTTCAAAAGGATTGTCGGTGAAGGCTTTGGACTTGGTAAACAAATGAAAGGTACATGGCAGAAATTCTTTCACCTTTTAATAATAGAAAATTAAATATCGTTCTCTTGCTAGATTTTAAAATCTACAAGAGCTAAAATACTATTCCTAGTGTATAAAGTCAAAAGTTATCAAATCATTTCAAATACTTTCCTTTTTTTCTTTAATTCAAGAATAATCTGAGTACATTTGGAAGTTGTGATAATATTTGGTAATGATTTTAAGTCTATCAAAGGAAAAAAAGAAGAACAACAAAAAAAAAAACAAGCAGAATTCCCATGGGAAAATATTTTGCATTGATTAACTAAATTACATAAACGGAACAGAGATTTTCCTAAACAAGCTTTAATATTAGTTAAAGATGATTCTTGTAAAAAAAAAAAAATAACCAAAAAAATATTTTCTTTAAATTATATTTTTTGGTTACTAGGCTATCCAGCCTCCGATTTTAATGTTGTTGTAGTTTCATTTTTAGATTTACAACCAGTGTCTCGCATGTATTAAGATGAAGTGCTGTTAGCAAAGACTTTTGGGAATTCTCTTTCAATCGTCAGTTCCTAATTAAGATTGAATAACTGAAAGTCTCCACAAGCACACACACAGAAACAGACAAAACAGCCTGGCGCCAGCACTTATGACCTACAGATTGATCAGAAGTAGTGGTGTTGAGGTGTTCGAATCCCCCAAGTGGCAACGGTGGTGGCCAGAGGACCAAAGAGTGGGCTGCCGAAGCCTGGCTGGGAACTCTCCCCCAGCTGCCACCTGGCACAGAGCGAGGGCTCAGTGCCCCATCATGCAGACTTGGCTCAGAAAACCAGAACAGGGGAGGGATTCATCCATCCCCCAACAAGCTTCATTCAGCTGACAAACCTAAGGCCAGTTGGTGATGCTGTTAGATTCCTCTTTGGGGGAAAAAAAGATTTACCGAGATTAATAAAAAAAAACCAAAAAAAAACACTGAGATAACCGCTTTTGTTGTACAGTACTGTAGACTAAAATATTTACCCTTTTTTTGATGATTAGTTTGTGTAGTTTTGTAAGTTTTGTGTGTTATTATAAGTTAGCTGTATCATTGCACAGTAATAAAACATTCAAATTTTTAGTCATATTGAGTAAAAAACAACTTTTATAAAAATATTGGAAGTTCTCTCTTGAATTTAAAGAAAGGGGCTTTTATGGCTTTACCAGTTTTTGAACTATGATTGATCTGACACCTTCAGCATGAAGGGATAGAACGGGAAAGAATGCCATAGGTTGTTGGACGACTCAATCTCTCCAGGTTTACAGAGTCCCATCGTTTTCTAGGGCAAGGTCGAAATCTGCTCAAGCAGCTGCTATTTCTCCTTGAAGGCATCGGAAAGCCTCTCTGTTTTGCCCTGGTTACCTAAGTTTCTTTAAAGGCCCTTACTTTTTAACACAACAGTAGAGAGCTTCTTTGTAACAAAATGACATGTCTGAAGGTGTGGAGGAAAAAAAACAAAAACTTACCAGCACACTGAACGTTTGGACAAACACACTTAATAATTTGATGCAAGCCAAATCTTAAGAGCCCTGACCCCTACTGGGCCGGCAAGGCTTCCTGCTGCATACTTGGTACTGTTTTAAGTAACCCTGGATTTAGCTCTCTCCTCTTCACTAAAAATATGTTTCTGTACAAGATGTCTTAATCGACTGACCGGAATTGGGAGGTTATGTTGGCTGATATATGAAAGGAAGTGGATTATTTGACACATACACAAATGAATCCTTCCATCAATAAATATCTGCCCTCTGTGTTGTGACTGCTTTCTTTGGCAGAGCATTCAGTGGTGCTCTCCAGTTAACCAGCAGAAAAAGAGAAATCATTGGCATCGTTTCTAAAGCTCATGTATAAAGCAGAAAGGGTGGTAACATGGAAATGCGGATCCATCAAAAATTGTGGGGCGAGGTTATGATGTCTTATATGGTTCTTTAAGTATTAATTAGGAGGATTTTCTGAGTGGCTATTCAAGGCAGCAGCCTAAAAGAGGTTCTGGACCTAAAATATTTGTGAGTCTGTCATATGGGATAAATAATTGAATCTTCCTTAGTGGCACTTTGCATGAATTGAAAATAATAGATAAAAACGGTATGATGGCCCAGAGTCAAACCTGCTGTAAAAGAAAACAAAGCTCATTTTTACCTGCTGGGACACTTCTTACCCATGTGTATTAAGTTTAGTTTTGTGACAGCGCTCTCACTTGGTTACTTTGTGTAAAAATTAGATTAGAAAAATGCATCACCACCAGCTGTCATCAATCTGATACGCTATGATTCTGCAACATGCTTCTGAGCTGCTATTGATCTCTGCTTCCCCGCTCTTGCCCTCCCCCCACAGTGTTAGATTGGAGTCGTATTAACTGCTCTCCCATCAATCACAGTTCACCCATGTTTGTTTGTAGAAGACTTTGATACGATTAGAGCAGTGCTCTCAAGCTTGTGTCACCCCCCCTCTACTAGATTGCAATGCGCCAGCTTGTTAAGGATGCAAGCATTCACTGCCGGTTTTAGTTATGTCCTTCATTGCCCCATAACAGAGAGGAGAAATTAAGCAGTTGCAATGTGTCAGCTGTCACAGTTATCTCCTGTTGCTCACTACCTGATAAGATCCACTGCCCCCTGTAGCAACTCTTTGCAAGAACAAAGCCCCAAGGGAAATCTAAACCCGTTTGGACTTCAGAAATGAAATATGTTTTTATTAGTGATTGGTACTGTGGCTTTTTTCACATTAAATAGTGAAGACCACTGCTGATATTTTTCTTGACCTAGATGACTTTTTTTATTTCTGTTGTATTTATATTTTATCTTACTTCTGTTGCATTATGGGTCACATATTTTCCAAGCATTCTCTACCATATCATTGGAATTGAATGATTTTGTTCCCCCTCTAATCTGGTCTGCTTCTTGTACAGTTCTACAGCAAAATAAACATATACTTGTGGAAAAAACAAATGGTATGCGGTCTTAAATAAACCTTTATTGAAGCGAGCACCAGTTTTTTAAGTTTTTTTTTAGCCTTAATTTTGGACTCTGGCCAGCATTGTATTATTATTTTTCTTTTGTAAAATACAATCTTTTTGTGTATCTACAAGAAAAAAGGAAATTGGTTTTCAGCTTTGTAGCAAATCCCTGGTATGTTGAAATTCACTTGTATACATAACAAAGTAAGATCCACCCACTTAGATCAACACTTTAATTCTGTCTAAAGAAAAGTAACCCATACGGTGCTGTTTTAGTGATACACAGTGTTGTTTTTGCGCAAATGAAGCTTAAGCGAAAATTCAATCTGAAAGAGTCCCATCAGCCTCACCTGGACCACCTGCAATGTCCCACGTTCAAACTTCAGTCAATCAATGTTGGGACCCCACCTCCTACGAAGCCAATCATTTTTTCAAAATCCCTCTTATTTATCTCCTCGCCTAACTTCTCTTCCACAAGCTTTCACCCACCTCCATCCCATCTCCTCCCTCACTCTCAGGGTATTCTCAGTCCCACTCATCCTTTAGCTCATCCAGTGTCTGGGCCCTGGCGGAGGACTGTAATCCTTTTCCTTGATTGATCATGCAAGCAAATGTCGATTCACAGTCTTCTTATAACTTTTATCACACTATGTTATAGAAATTTGGGTATATCTAATATATAATCTGTCTCAAAGAACTCCCACAGATGTGAGATGACAAATTTATTTTAACATAGCAGAGGTACATCCTGCTAAACAACACAACTGGGATGTGAATGCATGAATGACATTAAGTATCAAGAAGAGGCTGACAGCAAGATGACACATACTTTTAATCACCGTCTTACCTCGGATATATTGAGCTGGTGTACAAGTCAAAAAAGCTGTATCATATGGTGTAAGAAATCCAACGTAATTAAAATGTTGTCAGTGTATGTCTTTCTTTCTGTATCTTAATGATGTGTAAATTGAGCTACATGCAGTGGGTGGTGGTCTATTATTGGCAGTAAATGATCAAGTAAAGGTCACACTATTGGGAAAAACATTAGCTCTCTTGTCCCAGTCATCATGAAGTAATGAATGGAATTTCGAAGTAAACACTGGAGGTCAAAGTGACTTATAATAAACCTATTTTGAACCAATTTGTATAGCCTTTTATGTGGGCAAAATTGTACTTCTTAGAACTTCCCTTTGCCTAATAAATCTTAAAATAATTTGCGATTACTAATAGCAGTTGGATTGCACTATTGGACTTCAGATATTATTGAATTTCATATATTAAATTACATCTTATGAGTTTCACTGCATGTTTTAAAATTCCCAAAAAATCCTTTATATTGATTGACTTGTTATAATTACAACTTTAACTTCTTAGTTATAATTTAGCCAACATAGAAATTATTGTCGTAAAAAGCCTTTCTACTTTGATGGCTATTCTGTGCAAAATTATTATCACATCTCACTTAGCTGTAGTTATTATTGTTTCACTATGCATTTTCGTATTCCTCCCCATCCCTCCTCTCTCCCGGTCTTTCTTTTAATCTTTGGCCAACAAATTAATAGCTGCCAGTGGATCAAACTCGGAGTACTATTGAAGTAGACTAGTGTGATTAAAGGTAATTTAGGGATGTGACACTGTACTGAGAAAGTGCAACTGTCTTTCTGAAATGCTTTATCACCATTGGGAAAAGGAATCCTTCATGCCGAGGTGACATTTATGTTGATCTGCATTATGCATGGGCAGCTTCTTCAAGTAACAGAATGTACAAGGCCTGTTTGGTGTCATATGAGTTATTTCTTTTGATATGTGATTGCAGTTCAGCCTACATCAGTGTTCAAACTGTAGTTCCTGTCAGTGTTTTCTTTGAAAATTACTTGATGCACATTATTTCTGAGGAAATGCCACATCTCTTCCAATTATTCTAAAAGTCAGTCTGTATCCCAAAAAAAAAGCTGTCTATAAGAAAGGATACATACTCCAAGTCTACATTCACACGAACCTTTGTGAGGTTTTCGTTACTATTTAGTCTTTGATTAAATTACCCTGAATACATTTTCCTTTAAAGAAAAATGAAATGCTGATTTTAATTTATGACTATACATTTAATTATGTTTTAAAAGTAAAAAGTGATTCGTAATTAGCATAAAGTAATCTAAATATTTTTCAAAATAGGGTTGTTTTCTTTGTCCGGATTAAGTTTTTTAATGAACTGAATCATCCCTATGTCTGATGTTTAGCATTTTGTTTGGCAAAGATATTGCACTCTGGTTTAAAAGCACGGCTGTTGAGGCTAATTTAAGTTTAAGTAATAAAAGATGGTTATTCATATAAAGCAATCATCACCAAAAGTACTGTAAATGTATTTAATTTAGTCTCTGTACAAGAGGCATACTACTAAAATAGAAGACACTTTAAACTGAAAAACTGGAGTGAAGTAATCTTGAGATGATGGAATCCCAGTTTTTCATTAGAGGATGCTGGTATTCTTTATTGTTCAGGTATGTTCAGTACTGCCACTGTTAGAACCACAACAATTATTTATCCAGCTGTTGATGTATTATTGTATACATATCAGTGCTGAATCTATTCATGATATATATCATGATTAACTTTATATTGAAATAATCATCAACAAATTAGTAATCAAGTCGATAACTGGAGTAAACAGACTCTAAAACATACTATTTGCTCATTTTAAGCAACAGTTAAAAACTTCACATAAGAATACTAGCATTTTAGATTTCTGACAACAAAAATGCAAAAATGTAAATACCGTATTTTCACGACCATAAGGCGCACCGTACTAAAAGGCGCACTCTCAGTTATGTGTCCCATTTCTGTATTTAACACACACATAAGGCGCACCGGACTATAGGGCGCGTTTTTTATATACAGGTACATGTCCTCTACTACCTTTAAATACCTCTACTGCGTATTTAAAAATACAGCGGGGGCATAACTGAGTATGACTGTGCTTTATTCATGTATTTATTACAAAGTATTAATCAAACCTGGCAGCTGGCCGTGAGACAGAGACATCGCAGATGACACAGCGCTGTGATCACTCCTAAATTAACTTAAAATCCTGAAACCTGCCGACAGAATATGTTCGCTTTTATTACCGGTATCCTGGTGCCTGCAGCTAAAATTATTTAGATGAAAAACACCTGCCAGCAGCCGCGGTGAACGAAAGGATTTCTGCTGTCGGTGCACCGCTGGTATGTGGGGGTCTGAGCGCCTCCGACAGAAATAGATAATCTGGATGAACTGACTGCAATTATTAAGTTTTCAGGTGGACTTTCTCACTTAAAAACATATTAAAACTACTTTATTCCAACTGATTACAGCAAATATAGCTGCAAGATTTAGATTATTTAGATGAAAAAACACCTGCCAGCCACCGCGCTGAAGAGGAGGAGACGCTGCTGTTGAATTAAGCTTTCAGGTAGAAAAATAGAGCGGGAGCAAAACTGAGTATGACTGTGCTTTATTCATGTATTTATTACAAAGTATTAATCAAACCCATCAAAGTCATCATCCTCTGTTTCTGAATTAAACAGCTGCGCTAAATCAGACATGCCAGTTTCCCCTTCTGCGCTGTCAGAGTCACTTTCCGTGCAGCGCAGCTCCTCAGAAATAATGCCGGCTTTTGCGAAAGCTTGAACAACAGAGCCAGCAGACACGTTAGTCCAAGCATCTACAATCCATCCGCAAACGGTGGCGTAACTTGCCCGGCGCTGCCTTCAACTTATCCTGAAACTGTGGTCTCCGTCGGTCATCCATCGCTCCCACGCCGCTCGCAGCCTTACTTTGAACGGGCGCTTCACACCGATGTCGAGTGGTTGAAGTTCCTTTGTCAGACCCCCCGGATAACGGCGAGCACAGCGTTCATTTGATTCACCTTTTTTTTCACATCGGCTGTGAGATGGGCACGCAGCGATGGTGATGCGTGGAAAAAAACACCTTGTCTCCTCACATAGGCTACACCTCCCTCAGCCACGCTTTCATCATCTCCTCTTTCATCAGAGCGCTGTCTGTCTCGCTGTCAGCTCCCAGATCAGCTTCTCTGATTGGTTGATGCGGCGCGTCCAGCAGCAAAACTTAAATTTTTCCATCTTGAGCAGCAGCAGCGTGACGTGCTGCACCTGCGGCTCAAAACGCGCTGCATGACCTTTTGCTGCACCTATATGCGCGTCAACCATTGACTTTGCATGTAAACTCGCTGCTTCTGCTGCACCTGCTGGGTCCGGTTCACACCGATGTTGAGCGGTTGAACAGCGAGCACAGGGTTAATTTGTTTCCCCATGTTTTTCACATCAGCTGTGAGATGGGTACGCATGGAGTTACAGATTAATGGTGATGAGTGGAAAAAAAACACCTGGTCTCCTTACATTCAGCCACTCTTTCATCATCTCCTCAATGAGGTGGTCTCAAAAGTCGCAGTTACAACACACATAGGGCGCACCGCACCATAGGGCGCACCGCACATTTTGAGGGGAAAAAAAGACGTTTAAGTGCGCCTTATAGTCGTGAAAATACGGTAAGCCCTACTCCTCAAGTGGCAGAGTTTTTTTAGCTTTGCCTGGTTCAAATTATGTAAATATGAATTTTCCTATTAAATTTAAATCTAAGCAAGTCCGTTTTTCTTAAAATGAGTCTTGTTGTTTTTCTGGAATTGGGCAAATAAGTGAGACTCTTTGACAATAGAATATAAAAAAACAACAACTGCAGATTCTTATTTCAAGTGCATAACATGTAATTTTCTTATTTTAAGGGTAAAAATTAACAAAGAATCAAACAATCTTATTTTCCCACTCAAATTGAAGGTAAACCCACTTATTTTAAGAAATGTAATGCTGTACAAATTTTCAGACGTTTTTGCAGTGTAAGATTAGTTGATAAGTGGAAAAATAATTAACTGTATACCTAATTAACAATAACAACATGTAATCATATTGCTTTATACACTGCGAAAAGTCATACTGTAGTACAAAATATGACAATTAGAAACAACTGTTATAAACAGTTAAAATCACAATGTTCAAGCAGCAACCTTGAATACAGATATTGGCAATGCTGGGGTTGCTCCAACATTTCAAACAATCTGTGTGCTTGTGCGTTCTCATGTGCTCGTGTACTTGTGAAACGTCATCAGCCACAGCACTAGTGCTGTTCCAATTAACAAGAACAGCAGACAGAGAATGGACAAAGTCCCCAGATGTTGTTCTCGCCCCTCCCTATTTACAGAGTATGCATCAGAGCAGACTTGTCCGTCCTTGAGATTGACAGCTGTCCCAGTAAGTAAGTTTTAAGATCACTTGAGTCGAAAACATTATAATATACAGTCTCACTTTATGGCCCATTTACCGATTTAATGCGTTATAATACAATTTAAAAAAATTCCAAAGTTGAGAGGTCCACGGCAACCAGCGGACCTCCGAGGGTAATGGCAGGCAGGCCTGATCCTAGCCCGTCTGCAGCAGCCCTCTCTTGGCCTAGCCTTGTGTGAAGGACCGATGGTTCTGATGGCGATTTATTTGTTTTATTTAGCCAAATTTTTATTTGATTTTTGTTAATCTCACCCACTAAGTCGGAAAAGTCAGAATTTATTATCTAGAGACTATTAAATACAGGAGGTGAAATGCAGCTCCAGTCTAGCCGAGTGTGTGGTGACGTCACGAGTACGCTTCTGTTCCAATTGACCCATATTTATGCTGTGTGCTCAGTTCTCAAAGAGAACACACTTTCCTGTGTTCTTCTCAAGAACATACTTGGCGAAGACACAAATCCGTACTCATGTTCTTTTGAATTGAAAAACGGCCTTTGACTTGTAATTCTAACTTCCGAATACAAAAAGATGTCCATGTGCTACTGAAAAACTGTACTGGCATATCATATATAGTTTGGATAATGTTGGCATGTTACTGTACTATTGTGTGTTCACTACAGTTAATTTAGTGTTTACACTGTAGAAACTTAGAGTGGGTCACAAGCCTAACTTTCTGAAGGACTGGTGTTGACATCTCCCAACCAACCTTGGCCTGGTGGGGACAGTCTCCATCAATAATTTCCTCTTCCAACCTATTTCCACTCATTTACTTTGGCCAACAGTAACTTGGGTTTGGTGCAGCTGTCTGAGTTCAGAGCTTTTTCAATCAGTGTTTTTTCTCTCTCTCCCACTGCTCCTGAGTCCCGCCTATCAGTGTAACATCTTCTGAATGAGAAATAATATGATTTACGGTTGCTATTCACTGTGTGCATAGTAGCTACGTTAGAGACACAACACATAGAAGCACTCAGTGAATTTTCACCGGCAGCTACTTCGATATGTGCTGAAGTAAATGTTAGGAGACAGGTTGGTTAAGAAAATTTAGAGATGCCACCGAAAAATCTGTTAGTTAGACATACGGAGGTTTTCCAGCAAAATACGAGTGTAATTTGGTACAAGCTGGTATTATAATACAACACGTTTGAAAAAAATGTTTCTCTTTGCTAGTAAAAAAAAAAAACCTGGGTTTCTCAGAGGACCATGACTCACAGTTACAGGTAAAAATCAACACACATCTGTCGTTTTCTTATTGAACAGATAGAATCAGGCTGCAGGGCTTTTAGATATCTTAAAAATTTGTTTCTCTGGAATCATTATATCAGTCAACATGTTCATAATTCTGTTTTTAAGCAGAGCACAGATACACAAGCAGGGGCAGCTGCAAGGGTGAAACAGATTTACTGGGATATTCAACATGCAATAAAATATATCTCCATGTTTACAAGAAAGTTTACTATGAAAAATAGTGCTGTTATGTTTGAACTGCAACTTATATTTTTGTCTTATGTAATTCAGGCTTAACATTGAAATATTAGACACCCACAAGAATTAAACCATAAAAAAAAAAAAAATAAATAAAAAATTTTGAATACAACTTTTACTTTCAACTTTCTAAATTCGATTTTGCTCCTTGTTTAGGTGGATAAACACAGATGCAGCTTAAAGAGAAAGCATCAATTCATCAATCAGCCATCATATGAGCTTAAGAGTTTGGATGTCTGGGAATCCTAATTTATACAGTATTGTGTTAGTATTTTTTACTTTTCATTGTTTTATATTGGTTAAGATAGGAGAGAATTGAAATTGTGTACATACTAGGGAAGCATGATATATCGCTTTTAGTTTCGGTAGTGGCTGTTATTTTTAAGTTTTTTTATATATTAATGTTTTTGAGTCCTTTATTAATAATGTACTGAGAGTTGTCTGTCTATCTATATATCTATCTATATTAAAAATTCAAAATCCTAATGAATGTATTCAAGTCCCTTAACGTTAGGTACATCAGCCACCACACTTGGGAGTGTCCCAACCAACTTTCATTAAATATATTCACATTTACCAGCTTACTTTAAATGCAAATTAAATGTGATAAAGGTTCTTTACAAGGCTTGCTTTGCAGACTTTAGGTCTTGGGTCTTTAGTGTGGGAAATCATATCTAAACTCTACCATTTAGGTATTGTATATCAAAGTTTTCAAATGAAATGTTTGCCACAGATAAAATATACACATATAAATAGTGACTTTAATATGGTAGAAAGATAAATTACGAAATATTGTAAACAACTAAATATAACTATACAGCTAGCTCGATACAATCCAAGCTGGTTGAAAATTAATATATTAATCTATAATATATTTTCCTCTGCATGTTGATTACCTGTAGGACTAAGAAGTGTGATGAATAACTTGAGCTAATAAATATCAAGCAAACAACATTCTCTGTACTTCGTTTTCACCATGCCAAGCTGAAAAGCTATAAGCAGTATATTTAATTATGATGGGAAGCAATTAAATTTGCTCATGATTCCTGTTTATTATTAACATGATTAAGAAAAGAAATAGATCAAGAAATGGGTTGTTGTAACAGTTATTGGAAAGTGTACATTTCATTTCTATGCCATCATTGGAAAATCCTACTAAGATTTATTTTCTTCAAGGAAGGATAGCTGCCGGGGTAAGCCATCTTATGAATTAAATGGGCTAATGGCAGATAAAGAACAAACACTTGAAAATCCCTAATTATATTCTTATATTAGGGGTAATATTAATAAGCCTGAAAGCAATACCTACTGATTATAGTGGCAGATATAACAGGGTGTCGATTTTGATGCTTTTGTTCTTAAATTGTTTCATCCTCTAGCTCATGATACTGGCTCAATCAAATGCAGAGCAATTACATTTTGCCCCCTGTTATTAACCTATGAGATTGCACAACAATCAAGCCTAGCCTGTCTTAAGTGAATTAATGTCACGAGGCCCTGTACTGACAGTAATTGGCTATCTGACTCCTCTCATGATCTCTTTTACGCAGGTAAAAATTACCTGACAAGTTGCTCCTATAACTATGCGACCCCTCCAGAGATCTCACTCACCAAAACAGCCTATTAACAGTGTAGACATGTGCATCTTCTTGTCAGCTGTGTCAGATTTTTTTTCTGAAGCTCAAAAAAGTGCTTTGAAAAAAGGAATTCTAAAAATAGTCAAAAGAGCGTGGTGAAAAGTGCATCTTCAAGGACTGTCACATCAGCTGTGGCAAGCATGACATGACAGATCTCATTTTAGATACTCTCCTTTTGACCTCAGTCTTGTTCTGCCAACCAAGATCTTTGTGTCTGACTCATATTTACCTTATTGCTCTGATCCAACATTCATTGCAGTCGGTCAAGACAAGGCCTAACAGCTTACTGGAGTCTATGATGTTGGAGAAGAAATCCAGACAATAAGTCAGTAAGGATATTTCTAAGTTCTCTGAGTTTTCTTTCAGCTGTAGTTTTAGAACTTCTCTGCTGTCACACCTGTCTTCCTGACAGGGTTATGAAAGGTCAAGCTCAAGCATTCGTCTCTTGAAAATAATTCCCACGTGATATGATGCTTATCTCTGTGGTTACAGTTTCGCTAAGAAGCTTCAGGAGCACTGTCTTTTCCAGAACTGACCTTGTCAGATGCAATTTATACCTAGCTACTGCTAATACTGTCCAAAGCCAGTCAGGTTTTAACTTCTAATAACGTTACCTCATTAACAATTAAGGTGAAATCTTTGTCAACTTTTTTGTTGATGATGGTTTCCTAGGTTACATGTTTATGAACACATTGAATGCTTGCCGGTATCATCAGTGCTTCATTTTAACTCACAATACAGTAATGTGTACTTAAATACCATCAATCTTTTGACACGCTTAATCCCAAGTGGGTGTCGCGAGGGGTACTGGTTCCTATCTCCAGCTATCTATGGGCAAGACGCAGGGTACACCCTGGACACGCCAGCCCATTGCAGGGCAACATAGAGACAAACAGGACAAACAACCATTCATGCACACACTTACACCTATGGAGAATTTAGGGAAGCCAATTAACCTAACAGTCAGAGTACCAGGAGAGTACCCACGCATGCTCAGGGAGAACATGCAAACTCCATGCAGAAAGACCCTGGGCCAGGAATCAAACCTGCAACCTTCTTTCTGCAAGGCAGCAGTGCTAATCAAAGAATTTCAATTAGTCTAATTTTGTCCTGTTAAGCCCTGCCCAACTGGCTGTATGTTAGGAATACAGATAAAAGAGAAAGGCAATCATCATCAAACATCGATGATTGCCTTTCGATGATCGTAAACTGCACACATATGGCATAAATTCACAACACATTTTAATAAAAAAAAAAGTATTGTCAACAAAAAAGTAATGCAACTCCAGGTTAAACACATTTCAGTTAAAGACGGATGCAAACAATGATAAATTAACTCAACTTTATTGAAAGAAAGTGGCTTATGACAGCATGTTACAGCTACATACCTTGTCTTTTAAGAAAAGTATTATATGCCAGTAAGTTGTAAATTAGAAGTGTATTACATATTTTATTCATCATTTTTAATTTGGTAACCTAATAAGAGTATATAGGGGTGTCCTAATACATTTTTTTTCATTTCTGATACCATAGAGATGTTGCAGTTTTAAGAATTGCCTGATACAGATATTGATCTGATATAAAATTATGGGTCATATCACTTCTCTTACTTATTGCATGTTGTAGAATGTTAGAAATGGTTGAACTAGTAATATTACTAAAAGAGGGAACCAAAGTCAACAACAAAATATATGAAAACAACTGATCCATAGAAAATTTACCATTGAGCTATAGAACCTTTTAAGAAAAGCAGAGTGTTTCTATTAGCATTATAAATATTGAAGATTTTAAATACTCACCAATAAAATATATTAGTTTTAATATTGGACCCATATCCAATCCATCCATCCGTCCATCCATTCATTATCTGGCACGCTTGTCCGGAGTGGGGTCGTGAGAGGTGCTGGTGCCTATCTCCGGCAGTCAATGGGCGAGAGGCGGGGTACACCCTGGACAGGTCGCCAGTCCATCGCAGGGCAACACAGAGACACACAGGACAAACAACCATTCACACACACACTCACATCTAAGGACAATTTAGAAAAGTGAATTTACCAAACAGACATGTTTTTGGACTGTGGGAGGAAGCCGGAGTCCCCGGAGAGAACCCACGCATGCTCAGGGAGAACATGCAAACACCATGCAGAAAGACCCTGGGCTGGGAATCGAACCCAGAACCTTCTTGCTGCAAGGCAGCAGTGCTACCCACTGCTAATATTAATATTATATTTATATAATAATATTATATTATTATATTATCAGGGTGTTATTATATTTCAGATCGGAACATCCTTATACTTTTCTTTATAAAAAGACCAATTGCTCAATTCTTAACTCCCCCACATAATGTAGCTATTCTTCTTTATATATAAAGCTAAGCATAGCCATCATAACGGGGAAGATTTTGATATTTTTATTCCTGTTTAATCTTGCTGTTATGATTCAAATGTCATGACCATAGATTATCAGTAGGTCTGACCACTTAATCAAGAGCCTTACTTTTCATTTCAGGTTTTGTTTTCCATTAGTCAGACAGGAGCAGCACCTGCTCTGTCTTATTAAAATCAAATCCATTGAAATAGAATAAATTAAAACACACTACTGTTACAGTTAATAAGAAAGTTTCTTTTTAATTAGGTGTTTACAACCCAAAGCTTTGGTTGGCTAATCTGAATACAACTCGTGCTTCATTAAGAAATCAGTTCAGGTAGCGATTCATTTCACAGATAAAGATTGGTGCTCTTTAACTGTGACAGATGAATATTGAAATAAAGTTATTGAAACAATTTATACTTTGATAAGGATCCCTAATTTACAAATATAAATGAAATGGGATTTTTAGCATAGCCATAAGTGAGCTGTGGCATGTTTGCAGTGGCCTATGTTATTACTAATGTTTCATCCAGTAAAATTTAGAATGAACTTATAGACATGAGCCCAATTTCTTTTTTACAAGGACTTAAAGGGTTCGGGTCTCAGTTTATCACTTTGGATGGTTCATTCACAATAACTGGAATGAACTGCAATATGGTGCAATAAAACAATTAAAAACATTTTTGTTTTAAAATCTAAAGGCAAATATCAGCAGTCAGGGACTCTTTTAGCAGCTGAAACTCTCAAGGTGTGAATAATTAATGTGAGCACAGCAGGAGAAGGCAATAAGAAAGGCACTTTCAACTGCAGTTTCTCTCTGTGTGACAGAAATGTTGTTGAGAACAATATAAAAACTGACAATCCTTTTTATACTGTTAAAAAGTAAAAAAAGAAGTTTTAACAACATTTTTGTAGGTCTCCTCAAAATAAAATGTTCACACTAGTCATGTACAAGAGACATAACAGAATTACTGCTCCTTGGGAGCGAGCTTTTAGGAGAAAGGAAATAAAAATCTTGCGTATAAATTATATCAAAACAAAATTCAGGCAAACAGTTAATTATAAAATAGATGTTTTAACCAGATCAATAATGCTTTGGAACTGTCAGGGTTCCTGCAGGTCTTTAAAAAGTCTTAAAAGGCATTGAATTCTTCAAAATAAAACTAAGGCCTTAATTGGTATTAAAATGTCCTAAATTAGTCTTTCATAGGTCTTAATTTTTAAAACCTCATGAATAGGATTATTTTTATTACGATTTATTTTTGTAATCTAAATAAAACGTTAAAATTGACAATTTTTTTAAATAAAAAAAATAATAAAGGCTCGCCATTATTGGTTCCGTCCCGACAGCGGAACCAATAAAAGGGTTGTTGCGGCCGGGACATTTGGGAGATGCACCATTAACTTTTTGTCTGAAAAATATGAGCAAGTGTAAATGTAATGAAAATTGGCTATCCAGACAAGAGTTTTCTCCATGGCTAAAACCAGTACCAGGGAACATGCATGAGGCACAGTGTATTTTGTGCAAGAAGTCATTCAAGCTCAGAACGATGGGAATTAAGGCTGTGGAGTCGCACATGCGAAGCGTGAAACACAAAGCGTCAAAATTGAGTTACCGAGAAACTTCTGTTCCACCCTTGTCTCTGCAACGCCTCTACTTATCACCAAATCAAACATATTAAGAAAACGATACAAAGAAAAATAGCTGCAAAAAAGACTTAGCACTGGTTATGTTGTGGCTTTAAAACTGATTTGTTTTGTTCCCTGCTAAAACAAAGTTTGTAAATTCAGTTAAATAATTGTTAAAATATAGTATCTGTCATTTGTGTGTTTTTAGCTTTCTTCCTGTATGGGAAGGTTTTCAAAATTTGAAACATTAGTGCAGTGGTTTATGTTAAAATATACCTTTGGGTTAAGTTGTCGCAAGCGGGTTTTTCTTGTGTTTATTGTGAATTTGGTCTTAAATTTTTATTTCAAGTGGCATTAAAAAGTCTTAAAAAGTCTTGAATTTAACTTGCCTTATGCTGTAGGAACCCTAACTGTATAGACAGGAGTGGCAAGGATACCATTCTGCGGGTAAATAGAGAGATACTATCCAGTATTTAAGGATATCTCTAAAACCTTATAAAGACTATGTCCATATGTTAAGTTGTTCTAATTTAAATGGTTTTCCAACATTTAATAACTTTATTGAGTAAAGATGGATCAAAATCATTTACCAAAATTTTGAATTAAGTGTTTATTTAGTTAATGTCAGATCACTTAAATGAGAGCACTTTGGCAAATATTACAAGCTATTCAAGAAGTAGTCCTATTAACATATTTTTTAAAAATACATATTTTAGTAATTCAGGGTGTTATCTAGGTGCAATTTTTGTGGCATAAGTTAGGAGTTCCAAAGACAATTTAAAAGGTGGTGGTGGAAAAAGCAGAGTATGTGAAAGGTATTTTTGCCCTTGCTAGGATGGGTGGGTGGGTGGATAGAAAAATACTTGATGTCCAATAAAAGCAGATTTTCACCTAATTGCTTCCTGTAATTTTAAACTAATATCATATCAAAGCCTGAGTCACTGCAAAGGTGTTCTGGTTTTGAGGTGCAGAAACAATGTGCAGTTTTATTGATTTTTGTTCTTCTTGTAGAATTAAATCTGGTCAGTTCCTCATAGTATGTTTACAGACAGAAAGGGAAAAAATATTTCTACAGGCCAATATAAACTTTGAGTAGTTAAAACTAATACAGTTTCAAATCACTTAAAATTTTGTTTAAAAAAACAAAACAGTTCTTATTTTCTGATCTGAAGGCAATAAAATATATATAAAAGTTTCTGTGATATACCAGGAATAATTATTAGTTTATAATTGAAAATAAAAAGAATGATGCTTTCTTATTCCTGAATTATAATTTTTTTCAGTTTAAGGCTGATAAAAGCTTATTAATAGATCACATGATAAGTCTTTCAAACCCTACTGTAGCTCAGATGCTGTGATATAAATTGCTCCACTGAGGCTGTGATTCAGTGCCTTTTTTCTGTTGCAAAGGTTATGGTGTTAAACCAGGTGATCGACTCATTTTCTATGCTGGAAGTTCATCCAAAGCATAAGAACTGGATTTGAAAATAACCGGTAATTGAGTGCACCTAAATCCTACAGCTTAGTTTCCTCAGCAATATTTTTTCATTGTTGGCTGGATCTTACAGTTTTGGGCTATTATACTCTTTTTGGATCTTTTCTCCCTGTTATCTGATATTGGAAGAATATTATAAACTGTAGACTAAGTGGAGATTAAAATCTTGTCAGCCAAATCACACAATATCACTTTAAGGAGTGTTAGGCCGCCAGGTTCTTTCAGAATCCAACTGGGACTTTTCTACACCTCAAAATCGTTCATTTCCATAGCAGCCACAGTGTGAAAGTCTGCTGCAGGCAATGTTTCCCAGTGGAACACAAGCTCTTCATTATTAACTGCCCCTTGCTGAACATCCTCCACACTTCTCTGACCTAATGACTTTCTGCAGAATGGAGCCACAGTTTAAAATTCTTCCGTTTTTGTCTTTTTTTCATCTCCTTTTGGAAGAGCATGTAAGCTAACTCATTTTTATAGGTACTTAGATGGCAGTTTTGTTGCCTGTTGAATTAATTGCATTTGTCGGATCATAAAATTTTAAATATACAACATATACAAGCAAATCTGCATTTGTCTGGAATACAATTACTGACAAATTAAAACTACTTAAACAAAATTCCTTCCATCCATCTTCTCCCTCTTATTCCGTCAGGGTCACTGTGTCTCCAGTGCCCATCTCTGGTAGTCTATGTGTGAGAGGCAGAGTTCGCCCTGGTCAGGTCACCAGCCTGTCGCAGGGCTACACAAAGACGCACAACCATGCCCACACCCACTCACACCTAATGACTATTTTCAAATCCCAATAAACCTTTGTTTAACTCCTCCTGTCAGAAGTTTTGGTTTCTGACTTTTGTTTTCAGATATTAGCAAAGGTATGGTATAAAGCGTTTTAAAATACAAGAGTTAACTTAAAATGGAATTTGTACTTTGTGCTTTTTTATGGATTTTTTACCCGAAGATTCTTTATATTTCTTTTTTTTATAGGAGTAGAACTTCCAATAAAGTACATTTGCTCATGTTGCAATGACTGAGAAATATTATTTCTAAGACAAGCTATGAGTTCTCTAAAATTGGTTCAGCACCTTAAAGGTAAAACAAAACCCCCTCAGATTCTATTAATTGTGGATATTTTAAAAGGTGTTCGTAAGAACAGAGAAAGTTACTATTTCTGTCTTCGTTTTACAAAAACAGTAGAGATTAATGAGCATACATGTTATAAAAAGAGATTTATTTGACATTTGTATAATGTCTTTGAGGAAGTAGAATACACTTTTAACAAAAAATGACAGCTTGTTGTATCTGACAGCTCTAATTACCCCATATAAGATCTCTGTGGTGTACATGGCATACATTTTAATATATTGACGTTTCTAAATCAATGGAAAGGATATCTGTGGTAATATTTGATGACAGTTAGCATGTCCTTGAATGAGCCTATGGCATACACAATTTATGGCTGCAGAATTGTATTACTTTAAAAATCAAACATGATGATCAAAATAGTTTTGTAATGTCAAACATCTTTATTTTCATTTTTATGTTTTGGTTTATTTATGAAAATGATTGTAGCAGACTTAATAGTCATATTCACTTTCCTATCAGCTCATTTTCAGTGTTAAAACAAATACTGCGGCTTGAAAGGGAGTAAAACACCAGTTAGAAAGAAGAAACCATCAAGAAAAACTAGAGTCATAGTTTAAGGAAGATGTTTACATTAAGTTGCAAGCACTCCCTCAATGATAATTGACTAAAGGTCCTCTAGCAAGTTTTAGAGAAACCGGTTTAGGTGTCAGCAAGAAGGAGCTTCCTTAGGATACTTCACCTATTTTGCCTGCTGCTAATGGTCGGAGCGTCTGGTGGTGACGGCTGTATGGCAGTTTCGATTGTGTCAATCTGCCCCACTGCAGCTGTGGCTACAGTCTTTTGGGGTTAAACCAGTGCCAGCTTAATTTTAACCGACAAAAAGATTTGAATTGTAAAATAAAGCATTAAAAATCAGAAACATTTCTAGGTCAAATACAAAAAATTAAACCTCATTATTGAAAAAGTTAAAACTTATAGTGAAATTTAATGATGATTTTAGTGTCACTGCAGAGTTCCTTTAGTTCCAGTGCCACTTCAAGATAGCCCTGTTTAGGTGTCAGGGGACTACTCTAAAGCTCTGGTTCATGTACTGATGCTCAACCCAATTATTGTCATTACTGTTATCTTTATTCGCTATATAAAAGAAGTGATTCTGTAATTTCAGAGTTTAATTAAGCTGATTGGTGACTTATATTTCCAGAAGCGAACTAGAACTCACTTTTGCCTTTATCTAACTAGATATTAAAATTCTAAAGACTAACATTTTATCCAGTATAGTGCAGAAGGAAACCCAGGTTTTGTTTGCTCTGCCACCCTTGGAGTTAGAAGCAAGTGTCCTTCTGTAGCACATGGTCAGTCCTGGCTCTCTCGATGGGCCCTGTCAAAGTGTGGCAGTGTTGCATGGTTTCACAATAGATTCTCTTGTACTGCAATCATTTTTACATTTTTCAGTAGCAGTGTTTATTTGTTCCATAATTGAACTTTTAATGTTTGGCTTTTCAATATCTGACCAAGTTTTGAATTTTCATTTTGTGACTTAAAATTTTTACTGTTTAGTTTTTCAGAATTTCATATAACTAATAGAATTCTCTTTTTATGTCAACACAAGCACAAATAGACAAACTGTATTGAGCTTAATTGTTTAGCTTTGTACAATTTAGCTATCCACCATCACTCTATGAATGGATAAATGACTAATTGTAGTATAAAGCAATTTTGGGTCTTCAGATTTGTTAAAAAGGCTCGTAAGTGCAGGCTATTTATCATTATTATGTCATCCTTAATGACTAAATGAGGATGTTTATATGTGAAGCAATTGAGTTTTAAAATGATTGGTTTTCTGGCTTGGACCTCAATTTTACACTTAATCTAGAAATTGGTTATAACTATTGGGATCAGTTACCTTCCACACAGTTACTGTTAGTCTGTTTTATTAATTAAAAAACACATCTTTTTGCATGAATTAAACTGTGTGATGTGTGTTTAGAATATTTTTTTCTGTTAAACTTCTTCACTGTATAGCTATAAGTATATAGCTGCCTTAAGACAGCGGATGCAAATTAGCTGTTGTGCTAATTCTGGCATATTTACATTGATGCTTTATGCTGACATTTTGATGAATGTGCATTGTCCTAATTCAAATAAATAAAATAACAAAATAAAAAGTTTAAATTTGAAGAATTTGAAGGGTAGATCTATGCCTAGAGTGTTTAGTCCATTGCACTGGTACTGACTGCAGGCTACAGTAACAGGTCAAATTGATGCTACCACCAATATAATGTACAGTTGGTACAGTGTTAGTATACTCCAAAATAAAAACAAACTTTAAACCTATTAATTTGTGGCGTGTGCCTAAAAACCACATTTTTGTCACAGGAAACCCAACTATTTAAGATGAATCTTTTAATGTTGCCATATACACTCATTGCCACTTTATTAGGTACCCCATGCTAGTAACGGGTTGGACCCCCTTTTGCCTTCAGAACTGCCTCAATTCTTGGTGGCATAGATTCAACAAGGTGCTGGAAGCATTCCTCAGGGAGTTTGGTCCATATTGACATGATGGCATCACACAGTTGCCGCAGATTTGTCGGCTGCACATCCATGATGCGAATCTCCCGTTCCACCACATCCCAAAGATGCTCTATTGGATTGGGATCTGGTGACTGTGGAGGCCATTTGAGTACAGTGAACTCATTGTCATGTTCAAGAAACCAGTCTGAGATGATTCCAGCTTTATGACATGGCGCATTATCCTGCTGAAAGTAGCCATCAGAAGTTGGGTACATTGTGGTCATAAAGGGATGGACATGGTCAGCAACAATACTCAGGTAGGCTGTGGCGTTGCAACGATGCTCAATTGGTACCAAGGGGCCCAAAGAGTGCCAAGAAAATATTCCCCACACCATGACACCACCACCACCAGCCTGAACCGTTGATACAAGGCAGGATGGATCCATGCTTTCATGTTGTAGACGCCAAATTCTGACCCTACCATCCGAATGTCGCAGCAGAAATCCAGACTCATCAGACCAGGCAACGTTTTTCCAATCTTCTATTGTCCAATTTCCATGAGCTTGTGCAAATTGTAGCCTCAGTTTCCTGTTCTTAGCTGAAAGGAGTGGCACCCGGTGTGGTCTTCTGCTGCTGTAGCCCATCTGCCTCAAAAATCCACGTACTGTGCGTTCAGAGATGCTCTTCTGCCCACCTTGGTTGTAACGGGTGGTTATTTGAGTCACTGTTGCCCTTCTATCAGCTCCAACCAGTCTGGCCATTCTCCTCTGGCATCAACAAGGCCTTTCCGCCTACAGAACTGCCGCTCACTGGATGTTTTTTCTTTTTCGGACCATTCTCTGTAAACCCTAGAGATGGTTGTGCGTGAAAATCCCAGTAGATCAGCAGTTTCTGAAATACTCAGACCAGCCCTTCTGGCACCAACAATCATGCCACGTTCAAAGTCACTCAAATCACCTTTCTTCCCCATACTGATGCTCGCTTTGAACTGCAGGAGATTGTCTTGACCATGTCTACATGCCTAAATGCACTGAGTTGCCGCCATGTGATTGGCTGCTTAGAAATTAAGTGTTAACGAGCAGTTGGACAGGTGTACCTAATAAATTGGCCGGTGAGTGTAGAGGCCCCAAACATCTTTGCCTGAATTGTGTTTATGGATGCAAAACATTTTAAATTCCTTATTTCGAAATATAACAAATTAGTTCTTTTGGATGTATGATTTTGACCTTTTGTGGAATATAGATTGAAGTTAAGTAGCAAACTGTTGTCTTTACAAGTTAAAATAGTGTGTTATTTATTCCACCAGTGAATACAAATTAGCACAGTTGTAAAGCCTTACAGTTCGATTTAAAAAAATATTGTTTCAATTTTATTTCAGACAGTAAAGGCGACCCAGAGCTGATGAAAATAGATTAATTAAGATACTTATTCGGATATATCCATTAAATATGACCAGTAATTTAAACTTATTCCCACTCAGCTTCTTTTGCCTTTCTTTAAATCCTATTGTCCTGCCTGACAGTCCTCTCTTGAATCATATTAGTTTTAATGAGCAGGCAAAGTACTGAAGAAAACCATGATACTGGATTGCTGCAGGTCAGCCTGAAGCTCTTTGAGCCCACTGTGTGACCCTGGTTCCACACTCACTACTGCTATTTGTAGATGTTTCTTCTAATTTTACTTTTTGGCTTAAATGTAAAATAGTTTAAAAGTTTTATGAGTGTGAAACTTTTCAATTGCCCTGCCATTAAGACTTATTTATTATGAGTCATTTGAAACCACAGCACTTGAAATGGCAGATCTTTTGAATATTGGTATTTCTTTGCTCTGCAACAGCTAACTTGACTTTCCCATTGTGTAAAGCAAAAGGGAAACAATTACGTGGCACCGCTTTAGACGATGTACAAATATGTTCCAGCCAGTCTTAAAGCATGAACATTTTTCTCTGCCATATGGTTCTCAGCCCATATTGGCTTGCTAAATTGTGTGTCTGTGCTGTGTGATAAGGGGTGAAGTTCAAATCAAATTGTGCTTAGGGTCAGCATGAGGTCTTGGACAGCCCTGAGAGCAGTACATCCCACTGCTGTCTTTCATCAAAATATGATTTGTTCAGGGCAGAAAGCAGTTCTTATCTGAAGAAAAGGGTACTCAGCAGCAGTCTTTGTCATACTGCACTTTTAATTAAAGGAGAATAAGAGAGTACATATAAGGCCCCTTCCCCCGTGGGGAGCAACACCATTTCATATTTCTTTTTAATAGCTCCTGGTATTTTGCAAAGAACCTTCACCTCGCTCTCAGAACCCATAGGATCAGATAATGCACTTCTTTTAGCAGGAAATTAAATTTTTACTCCATCTGCATCAATGTTGTGTCAAAGTCACAATTTTAAAGCACGCTTTTTTGTTGCTTTGGTATGATTATGGTTTTAAGCAAAGGTGGTGGGATGTTTGCAGAGTGATACTTAAATCTTCATAGGATGTAGAGTCAGCTGTTGATGTCACCCAGTGACTCTCCAGACAAGTCGAGAGACATTAAAACAGCTGGAATCAAGCTGCGAAATGGGAAACTAGAGGGTAAAAAATATCCCTGACAAAAGAACGTTGGAACATTGTAAAGCATTTCAATCTGCCCAAAGCAGTGGGGGGGCTGGAACATACTCACTGAACATCCCCTTGGATGGCTGCAATATGTGCAGCAGTGATAACAAATGGCATGATGCAAAAAAAACAAGCCACTGCTACTGGGATAAAAATGACACTTTTTCACATGACTTAAAACACTGTAAAAGTAGTTTTGTTTGCCTTCTGAATGAGTGATACTTAACTATGTTTTTATAAAATGACAAAAGTTGTGGCTGTGAGTCAAAACAGCATCAGGAAGTAAACATATCTTTCATTAGTGTACAATGTGTGATTCTCATTCCTGTTTTTGTAGTTCTAAATCAAATGAAAAAGAAGAGGAAAGACTATCACCAAAAGAACACAAAAAGGAAAAGACAAGATTCACTGCAACATTAAAAACAGTTCCTTCTTGCTGACACAGGCGTCATTATTTTTGTGAGCTCTGCAAGACATCATAATAAGGAAGCTGAGAACTGCTTGGTGCCTCTGAAAAGTGAAGTTGGATTAATTAGAGCTTTCTCTTATTGATTCCTTAAAGGAAGGCTCGTCTAAAGGAGAAATAAGAGCAATACCACCCTAAATATGGAATGCAATACAAAGAAAATGACTGTTCTTTTGAAGCGATGCTCAATTTAGCTGAAATCTCCTTTTTCTAAACTGTCAGATTTTAATTGCCACAGCGATATTGCATCCATCAATTAGCTATACAACCTTGTGGGTTTAGAGGTGGGTGGGCTGCATATGTTGGGCCCAATGATTTCCGTGATGTGGAGATTGCAGAATTTAGCAAATAAAATGGAATGCATTACAAAACACAGAATCTCACAGAACTCACTCTTTTAGGCCAGAAGTAGTATGTTAGGTCTTTTGTCCACTGCCTTCTCCCATATCTAGTTATGTAGATATGCAGGCCAGCCGTTCCTCTGTTAACAGCTAGCTTGTTAGCTATGTGGACCTGGAAGCTTTTTTACCGTTTTTATATAAACAATCCGGCACTCAGTTTGGTGTGCTAATAATGTGTTCTGATAACCACCAAAAGACACTCAGCGTGATCGTTGCTCTGACACTCACATTGACAAGTTTATGTTCCCCCCCTGAAAAAAAAAAGAAAAAAATCTCACGTTTGCAAAAGTCCCAGATTTCTGGAACGGCACCAGAAAACTTTAAGCCTTGTAGTAGAAAATGTGGAATTGAGGAATATATAGAAAAAAAAGTCCAACAGAATGATAAAAACGGAAAAGGTGGAATTTGGGAAAAACTAAAACGGATTTCATAGGGCAATACATATTCCTACTGGTCATTATGGAAGACCAGCATGCGCTTGACTTTAAAGGCAGTTTTAGAGAAACCAATTCACAAGAAGCCAGAGTTCCTACTTCATGCAAGTTGATAGCGTAATTGTCTCACCATGGCTTCTTTTTATAAAGTTCTTACCTCCAAATATCATTTTGGGCTTGGTGTTTTGGTGGTGATGTACATTACAGTTCTAATACTAAACATGATATGTGCAATGACACTCAGTGTACTGGTCTCATTTGATCAGACTATATTATCTCAGTATATCATTGGCTTGTTGAAAAGTTCTGCAGCAAACTTTAAATGAGCCTCAGCATGCTTGTATCTACTGTCACGAAATAAGGCTTGTAAAATACAGATAGAGACCACTGCTTTTTTTTGTGTTTAATACTTATTGCTTTTACATAGCTTTGAGTTATTTGTATATGTAGACCATTTTAGGTTGTACTGCAACCAATATGCCAACTGATACAAGTTGGTAAACAAATGATGGATATTTATAAAGCTTTGCATGTGGAATGCATGTTCCCCCCTGCTGTACGTTCTTGTAAACACAAACTGATTTGCACAACATGACAGAAAACAGCAACTTAATAAACAGTTTCTAGATTCTTATACATTGCAGCTGGAAAAAAGAAGCTACAGCACATTTGAACTATGATTAGAATTTATATTTTTAAAATATTTCACATGATGTCACTGGTATCCTAGAGACAGAGATAGAAAAGTATTAACACAAATCCACAACATTTGTAAAGTTAATTACTAGGAATTAGATACTACTTATTTTGCTTTTCTTATATATCTGTTTATTTTCTTCAAAGTGTTCTATTTAAACCATGTCCACCATAGTAACTGTTGTTGCTAAGAATGGGTCCTTATTAACATACTTATTAAATGCTGCCATTGTGTGGCGCTCGGGGAGCAGTGTGGGGTTAAGGGCCTTGCTCAGGGACCCAGAGTGCAGGCTGTGGGGATGAAACTCGGTACTTGCGACCTTTTCAAAGCACAAGCGCACTGCTCTAACCACTGGGCCAACACTCGCTCAATATAATTTTGATTGGTTGGATGACTTCACGTGTTTTCTATTTTAGATCTGATGCAGATTTTTTAATTTTATTAGAGTTCTTGGCACCAGATAAATCAGCAGCGAGACTTGTTGGTGCCTTGCCATGCTGTTAAGCTTAATGATCAGACTATGATCTGCTCCCATCATAATATTGTTACTCTATATTTCAGAATCCCCTTTGTGCAACACTATCTTCTTTAACCACCACTGTCCACCAGTGACAAAGTAGGTTTAGGCTAAACAGCTAGAAAGCTTATATAATGAGCCATTTATTAAGTGTGCAACATTGTGTTTACATTTAAACAATGCCAATTTGCTACTTAAGATCTCACATTATCTGTTCAGCTGAGGCCAAGATAATTGACTGAGGATTTGATTTTCTCAGTTCAAACATGATTACACTGTTGCTGTGTGGCTCTCTGCAAATACTGATTTATTACTGGCTGTTTTAGGCTGGAATTTAATCAAAGAGAAACAATTGATAACGCTATAATGTTTGCTGGGATAAATTTGCACTTCAGCAGACATTCACAGTGCTCCATCAAGTAGATTGTGTTAAAATAGGTCATTAACATAAAACTTTAGAAATATGTGGTGTTTTTTTCTTTTGAAACTGAAAAGGTAATATTTTCTTCATCAGTTCAATACTCAGCTGCTCTTTTAATGTCATACAGTGAATAATTCATTAAGAAAAATCAAAACTCCTTGTTAATTTGGGACTTTGGGTAGTTGCACATAGAATGGCTGCTTTAAGTTACTGTTTTTCTCAGTCGCTTTGGTGCTTTTTCACATCACAATTAACATTTGCACCACATTTGGTCATTTCAGATCACAGATCACAGTAGCAGGTTCTCCCTCCTGCCAAGAAATTGCTAATGAATTTGGACATATATCCCTTTCATACTATTCTCTGTAGTTTTGTAATATTATTATTTTATGTCTTTGTCAATCATAATAACCTTTCTTTCTGAACTCTGAATTGTCCATTAATTTAAAACTTATAGTCCTTATTTTATTGCCTGACTAAATACATACAAAAATTTGTCAAAATTCATCTATTATTCATTCCTTGGTCTATTTTTGGTTGTAGTCATTAATTTTGTTTCCCTTTAGACTAATTGAAATTATTTTCTAGTTACAATTAGAACCTGTTGTTTTCCCTGGTTACTCTCTGTTGCCCCCTAGTG
Source organism: Cyprinodon tularosa (assembly GCF_016077235.1). Taxonomy (NCBI): domain Eukaryota; kingdom Metazoa; phylum Chordata; class Actinopteri; order Cyprinodontiformes; family Cyprinodontidae; genus Cyprinodon; species Cyprinodon tularosa. The sequence goes on along the minus strand of NW_024039740.1, from coordinate 1,258,139 downwards.
CCCCGTTCCTTTCCTCCTTTCTAGTTGCTTCTGTCCACACCTGCTGCCTATCAACTGATTAGCCCATCCACTGTTCTATCTCCCACATATATACCTCCTGTGCAGTTCCTCATTGCTGGATTCTCTTCATTCTTTTTTTGTTTCTACTTAGTGTCTCCTATTTTTAATTTTGAGTTACTTGCCGGTAATTTCTCGATTTAATGCTTCTTTACATCTACCTTTGCAAAGAAAACAACTCAGCATTTTGTCTCTGCACATGCGTCTTCTATAAAGCCCACAGATCTTGGTAAGTTATTTTCTTCTTAGAGATTGACAACATCTGATCTCCATCCACATACCAAAATGGCCTTTCTGGCAACAATGAATACAACAACTGATGACATCAGAGCACAGTCTTGGAAAGGTTGGATCCACCATTCCATAAGAAACTTTCTTTATTGAATTGAAAGAGATATTTGCAGCAGGCTTTTAGCTAGCAATGCTTACAGGCATACATAGTACAGCCTTTACTAAAAAAAAAAAATAATAATAATAACATCATCCAATCAGAGAAGCTGATATGCGAGCTGGAGGGGAGATGGTGCTGCTCATGCAGAGCGATATGATGGCTTATCTGAAACAGTTTATTGACACGTAAATTAACTTAAAATGTAGAAACCTGCCTGCAAAATATGTTCTCTTTTATTACTTTCATGCTTGCACTTTGTACCATATACCTAAAAAATGCTATCATCTACTTCCAACCACCACGAACAGTAGGGGGAAATCCCCAAGAGGCAATCTGACCTGAGGCAGCTGTTGCTTGGGATTTCCTGTGACAGAACACCTGCATTTTCAGGAAGTCTTAATCTTGATGAACTGACTGCATAGATGATGTTATTTGGTGGACTATCTCAGTTAAAAAAATATATTAAAACTACTTTTACCCACTTATCACAGCATATATACTGGTCAAGATTCCCAGTCATCCAGGTCATAGTCATTCCAAAAAGGTAAAAAAAAAAAAAAAAAAAACAATCCACTGGACTTTGTTTCAAAGACTTTTTGCTTCCCATCCAGGAAGCTTTTTCAAATCAAACATTTTTTTTTTTTTAATTCACAGCTAATCATAGCAAATATAAGAAAGCCACTCTCTGCCATTGAACATAGGAGCAGCAGATGCATCTGTACATACTCTAGACACCTTAACGTGTATTTGCATCAAAAATCACGCAGCAGACACTTTTTTGCTGCTAAAATTGCGGTGTGAACGTAGCATTGCACTTTCTGGTTGTTTCAATTAACCTATGAAACATAATATTGTACCTAAAAATGATCTCATGTCTTTGTTATGAAATTTCCTCCTCTAGTCAAGCACACATACTTTCCATAATCAGGAAAAAACTAGTGTTGTAACACAGACCAAGGGTTAGCTGCATTCCATCTTAAAATGCAGGAAATTGTGTTTCAGGGAGTTTAAATTTCAAAGTTTTTCTGGGGGAGGACAGAAAAAAACTAATGTCCAGTCTTTTATGCTGCCTTGTAACTATCCACTACTTGAAAATCTATCGTCAATATTTTTGCCTCAGTTTTGTTTTCGATGAAGAATAATGGCTTTCTCTAAGCATGTTTTCTTTTTAACTTTTAAACTTTATATTATTCCAATATTTTGTAAGCCTGGTAGATGCACACAAAAATAACTTTGGTTTAGTTTATTTTAAGTTGTAGGTATGCATTTACGGGAAAAAAGTTTTTTATACCCTAGCTGCAAATAAACAACTTGTGTTTAATATCAAATAAATAGTAAAGTAAATCAATAAATATTGAAGGCACTCAGAAAATAAGAAACTAAAAGGTTCTCAGAGAGGACAGACCTCTGCCATTCAGCTTATTTTACTATGTTGAAGGTATAGTGGAGGATTTTTGAGAATTTTTTTTAAAGACTTCCCCTCTCCACTTTTTACAAATATGCACATACACAAACCTGTACCTGCACCTGTGGGGGAATGCCTATTAATAACATGCAAGAGCATGCACAAGCCCATTTCTCGTGCACACTCTGTTTAAAAGTTGCTGTTTGCATCGCTCACACAAGCTTACTTTCCAAAAGAAGATTTTTCATTTTCTACACTATGTTAGACTCCCCACCGTTAAGGGGAAAATGGGGACGATCACGTAGGACAGTCTTACTTAAACATATGACCAGAATAATTGACAATTAGGAGGACGCTTTATTTTGATGATCCACTTGGAAAAAAAGAGAAACTTCCTCCACTATACCTTTAAGGAATCCTCTAATAATAATTAATTGATCAATATGGATTGGAAACTTGGGCTACACAGTGGGTAGCATTGCTGCCTTGCTGCAAGAGGGTTCCAGGTTCAATTCCCGGCCCGGGGTCTGCATGGAGTTTGCATGTTCTCCCTGAGCATGCGTGGGTACTCTCCTGGTACTCCGGCTTCCTCCCACAGTCCAAAAACATGACTGCTAGGTGAATTGGCTTCTCTAAATTCTCCTTAGGTGTGAGCGTGTGCCTGAATGGTTATTTGTCCTGTTTGACCTGTCCAGCATGTACCCCGCCTCTGGCCCATTGACAGCTGGAGATAGGCACCAGCACCCCTCATGACCCCAGCAGGGATAGGTGTGACAGAAAATGGATGGAAGGAGGGAGGGAGGAAGGGAGGGAGGGAGGGATTGAAAACTTGATCACCAAAAACAATGTATGGGTTCCTAATTGGGCTAATACGTACATGTGGTATAACTTTGACAACTATCCAACTATAGCATCTTCTGTAATCTGATTTGAAACAAAGAACCAACCATTCAAGAAACCAACCTGACTAAAAACAGTACCTCCATGGCAAAGGTAAAAGTAGAACAAACAAAGAAATGAAATCTTGTGAATGGGATTGATAGGCCAACTTGTAATACTTTTCGGAAAGGTTGGTAAATTTGATCTTAATATAAATTCAAAGGCTTAAGCTGGATAAATGTATACAATTACTTTCACTTTGTTCTTGCAGCCTTTTGTGGGGCAGGCTCTAACTTTTTTTTCTCCCACAATGTTAAGGTATCTTTAAAAAGAATACATACAAATCCTAAGTGGATCATCATTATATTTTATTGGGTTATAAACTGACCTAAGAGACACGTGTGGTTGAAAAAATTCAATGCAACCCATCTATGACTTTTACCATAGTGCAAAGTAACCATGATCTCCTTTTGTACAATAACTTAAAGACGAGGAACCTAATGAGATATGAGTTAATGATCGTGAAGTGAGTGATAAAAAGTGAAAAATGCTGCTCAGGATTTACTTATCCTTTTTTGTCAGCAAATACATCAAAGGTACTCTGAAACCGTTACTCTGAAACCGTTTGTTACTTTAAAGATTATGTCAGATGTGATATATGGTAACATGGATCTGGCTAGTATTATCCGACATGATAATAATTCCAGTCATTCCGACCTTTCTACAATTTAAGGTATATTCCCTAGTTGTTATTACTCTTTTATTGCTGAATTCCTCTGCATTGATTATCCACTGCACTGAATGGCACAAACTTGAAAGGATTTAACTCTCCATGATCTACTTTAAGAGAAGATTAAGGACTCGGCAGCAATACGCTACTCTTTAGGTGTATTTCTAGTTCACCTTTTAGGACTTTAACTCACAGTTCTTGAATATGTGTATAATGCTGTGCTTTTTATGTGACTGCAAACTGAAAAAAAGCACATATATCTTAGGTGTTTTTTTTAGACCACTGTTTTTCCTGTTGACAGTAGGGCTTGTAAATTGGAAAAAATAAACTGCATTTATGGGTTTTTATTAATGTCATGCATCACTGTAAAGAATATACTCACAACCTTCTGTGTTTTCTCTTTAATATTGTGCCATTGTGGTGACAGAAGCATTTCGGTGAATTACTTCTAATCATGTCTAATGTTCCATGTAAGAGTCTACCCCGTCTCTGTCTTCTCTCATCAGATAGGTCACAGAGTATTGTTAAGTGTGTGTGTGCTCGCATGTTTGCGAGCTGGGGCTTGACAGCAGTACATTTGGCTTCCCAGTGGACCATGGAAATGCAACTCAGGCTTGGAAGTGCTCAGATGTCGCTTCATAGCCAGGTCCCTTGGTGCATGACCTTATTCCCTGTGACATTTTCAGCCATTAATCTGCAGACGTATGGTGATGGAGTACCTATCTTAGGTTACATTGTGTTCATGTCACACCATTTCCTATTTGACACTGATGTCATGCAACCCTTTGGTTGATGGGTTGTGATTAAATTTGGTTTACTTCATCAAATAATTGCTGCAATGTTACTATTTTTCTATCTTTAGTTGGTTTAGGGACTACAATACTTATCTGAAAATGCAACCAGAAATGGGTCTCAAAGAAAAATGACCTGACATTGAACTATGTTGTGATGTTCAAAACATCCAAACTGTTTCTGTATTAATTACCTATGTTACTGTCTTTCAAATGCCACATACATTTACATCAGGGTCATTTTCACAGGCTTCAACTAAAAATGAATTCATAATGCTTTAATCCAGCTCGGAGAGAAGAACCTCAACATTGGCAAGACAGAAAAGTGATTAAAAACGCTCTAAATACACTCAAAGCCAAAAAATGTAAATGTTCATTAATACTTTATATAAAACCAAACCTACATTCACCAAATTCATTTTGTCATCCCATCGAATTTAACTTGAAGACAGCAGAGGCACAAAGACTGGACGTGATGAATGAGTGACTAAGGCATGGAGGGGTTTACTTTAGTGCATGAGTTTGAAAAAAAGACCCCCTAAGCCTTACAAAAAATATATATTTACATTATATTCTGCTTTATATTGTCTCTCTCTGTTCTGACTTTAGCCATGGTTTGCTACAAAAAAGACTGAGACTGACTACAATTACATTTTCTGAAGGTGGGATGGGCTTACAGCACGGTGTTTGAAATGTCTAAAGTTCCCAAAGTCTCCTACAACACAGAAATGCTAAGTAATAAAAGAAATTTTCTAATGAGTGCTGTCCTACTGGATGTTGTGTTTCTGTAATTAAAGCTAAACAGCATCGAAGCCAACAATTTACATCTAATCTAACGCCAGGCTAGATATGGTTGAAAAATTTACCTTTATTAGACATTTAAATCAGTTTTAGACACATAATCAATGTATAATCTTAGCCTAGGTTTTTATTTTACACATACACAGTTCCAGAGGCATCTTGTCAGCACAGCAGTATCTCTTTGTCACTGTGAAGCACTGCAGTATAGGACTTTCCAATAACAAAAGTCCACGTAGCAATGTTTCCAGACTCAAACTTAATTACTACCATTTTTGTGTGACAAATACTAATTCAGCTCCTTCCTACGCGTTATCTCTGGGGTTTTGTTTTTAGAGCACAGCCTGTACAGATCAGTGCTCCTGCAACCCTTCAGAAGAAACTACATGTTGTTTCAATCTGCCAACACAATATGTATATGCAAATATTTGTATTTACCGCCGCTTTTTCTTCTTTGTGTCTCTCAGATAAACAAAGGGGTCTTTTTTCAACACACTAATAATATAACAATGATACATCAGCTGATGTGAAAATAGCATTAAGAATTTAAACTGCATATTAATTTTCATTTGTGCTTTCTAGCAATTTAGTGTGATTTACAGACTTTAGTAAGGCATTTTACAAAACCTCTAATTGTATTTGCCATGCATATTAAGTAAAAATGCCTAATGTTGCCAGCTTAATTTGATATACGTAAATCAGTGAGGTTTCAAATCAGATTCTAATTGTAAGAAAACCGTATTGAAAAGCTTGTTTTATAGCACCAGTTTAGAAGGAAAGGCTTATGATATAATCTATTAGTATTTATTTATGGCAGAATAACAACATCTATTTCTTAAGCTCCTGAAATGATACAACTGTCCCAGTGGTGATATTATCTGTATTCCATTCCATGGTAGTGCAGTTTGAAGCACTACTGCCTTAAGGTTCAAATCCCGGCTTGTTCACATGAATGTTTTGCATGTTATCAGTGCATATTTTGGCTTTTTTACAGTATTGGGTCAATTTGTTATCTTAAATGCATATAGGAGTAAAATGACAGGTTTACATTTTGTTATTCAACTGTATTTTAATAAATTTTAACTAGAATGTAAATTAAATTATCCGGTTTTTTTCTGCTTTTAAAGAATAGCACTTGGCGTGTAAAAACATGTATTTTTTATTCTGTGTGGAAATGTGGACCTTGAGATAACATGCTTTAAACTGCATGCTTCAAAATATGTTATCTCAGCATGATTGATGTGTGTGTCAAATTGAGGTAACAAGCCGTAACATGCATAACATTGTTTTAAGTTCTCTGAGTATTTCAGTTGTGTGGTTCTTGTCAACAGTCCGTACCTCCAGGATTCTGCAGTGATTCTATTTTAATTACCATTTTTCAAACCATGTGGCAAAACATTTTAATTCTAGTTTGCCATACCTTGCTTATCATAAAACAAGTCAGATTTTCAAAGTAATATTCCTAAAAAATAAATAAACGACACAAAAAAAACTGTATTTCTGCATTTGCACAAATAATAAACAGAATAATAGAAATCCAGAAAATCACATTGTAGGATTTTTAAACAATTTCTTTGTAAAGTGTGGTGGAAAATAAATATTTTGGTAACTAACTAAGGTTAGACTCAATACTTTGTAACATAACCTTTGCTGGCAATGACAGAGCTCAAATACTGTATATCCCTGTAATTCTTCACCAGGTTTGCACACACTAATATATATATATATATATATATATACACACACACATTTTTTTTTCTTTTTTTGCTGTATTATACTTCTGTAAACTGTTGCATGGCAAGAAAAGAATTTGCGCCAAGAGATTATTAAAGTAGGCCTAATTCTGATTATTGTTTAAATTGAGACTTGTGTAACATTTCTTATCAGTCTGTCACTATATAAATGGAGAAGGTAAACAAACAATGTTGGCCTAAAGTATCAACCCTCAAATAATCAACAGCACATATTGGGGTTCAGTTGGACTGATGCCAGACCTCAGGACTGTTGCAGTGGGAGGTTACCCTTTTCACTTCTCAAGAGTTGTAAAATAAAGCTGACACGTACCAGCATACTCACATCTGTCTCCTTCTATCGGTGTTACTTTATCTCGACCTGTAATAACATTTATGGATCTGCTGACAGACTGTCTCAGGCAGTCATTACATACTGTTCCTATCTTATCACAGTTGGCTAAAACTGCATTATTGTTTGCCGTCTGTTGGTTGGACATTATTGTCACAGGTTGCAGTGGTTCAGTGTCTTGCAATTCCTTATGTTTTCCCCAGATAATGAAATCCTCACTGCCTGTGGAAGACTTCATTTTAAAAACATCAAAGAGACGGCTTTGCACGGACCACTTGTTTTTGTAGTGGAAGTTGTTGTGCTGCTTCACTCACTAAAACCACTTAGGGACCAAACAGTCCTGCCTCCCTATAGAAGAAAAGATACAGTGTCTTCAAAATGTATTGAACTTTCACATTTTGGTACAGTTATGTCATTTAATTTTATTTGGAGATTTATAAATGGACCAAGAAAAAGCAATGTATGATGAAGTGAAAACAGGAAATATGTTCTGGTGATAAATCTAAGATACTGGTGTAACAAGTCTTCCCCAATGTAATATTCCTGAAATGGGATACTTTATGCCATGGAAAATACTTTGTAGCAAGAAAGGGAAGTGGATCAGAAATTATTTCAAAAATGGATCAAGCTAAAATATGAAAACCTTGTGACTTGAGCTTGTCACCAAGTCATATTCTACAGAAAAAAAAAAAATTTCGGTTGTTTGACGAGTTCAAACTTAAAGCAGTACTAAGTAAAAGTTTACCTTTATATAGTGATGGTAATTAAAATGTTGGTGGGATGATTGAGAGGTCTGTCATTGTCTGCTACTGGCTTTTGTCAGGACACCACACTGGCCAGTCTCTGTGCCACCAACCCAGTGGCATTTTCTCAGCGCTCTTCTTGAAGAGCAGCCCAATATAAACCCACTCGCTTTAGTAGCCATACATGCATGCTGCGCTACTGGCAGGTGATTATAAAGGGTTTTTTATTTTATTTTGGACATTTATGACATGGCAGAGCCAGTGGAAAAAAAAAATCTGAGAAACCTTTTTCAGTAAAACAAAGTAAGAAAAAGAGCAGAAGAGTGAAGTTGGGCAGACTTGAAAAAAAACAAGAACACAAAACCAATGAAGAGCTGTCATTAGACTTCTAAGTATATGTGCTGATCTCTGTTAGCAATACTATTGTTCATTTTGTGTGCAACAATAAAACATCTAAAGGCTGAATTATCTTATAAGTATAAATAACAAATATTGTACTTGACAGGGAATATTAAACTTAACTGACTTCTATAAAAGTAAGAATTTTCGTGATTAAAGGCAATTCCTTACAGAAACACAAAAGAGTTCAATGGCCATAAATACAAATGTATTGCACTGCTCTGCAAAGTTTGGTATATTATTTCTTTTCTTTTTATTGTCTTTTATTTTAAGCCATACTGAACAAGAAAAATTGAATTATTAGAAAGAATGTGGTTATTTCCACACCAGGAAGTAAGTTATATGGATCTTTCAGCTGGTTGTAGAAAAAAACTAGAAAAAAAATTTGGATTCCAAAATGGCAATCTGTCTTGACCCTGATATGTCAGCGGCAACCTCCATCTTTTTTGGGTGTGAGTATTGACAGGGGTCCTGAGAGAAAAGCCACAGCATTACACCTCCAGCTGTTCCAATTTCTCATCTCTACCTCTGAATTGATGCTGCTGCTCTGTAAAGCTTGCAGCTGAATTAATAATGAAAGCGAGTCAATAGGTCTCTGGATCCCATTCTCAAAGATATCACCTTGAAGCGTCTTTGCTAAGGTATTGAGGTGCGAAATATGAAGGAAAGTTTTACATATTTACTGCCGGACTGGTGGCCATCTGGAAACAAGTTGTTTGAGAGAATTTTATTAAGTCAGACATACCGTTTTGAAATTTTTATAAGGCTTTGTTTCTTAATGCAAGTTATGCTATCATGGACACTTAAACTTATTTCCAAGAGTAATTTCTATTTTTCTGTTTTCCATTTAAAAAGAGCAAGTTTTCAAAATGTATAGCACCTTTCCCATCTCTATCACAGTCACATGGTACATGTCGAGATGCACATCAAATATCATTTTTTCTTAAGCTGAGAATGGAGCTGCGTTTGTTAACCATAAGTTTGGAATTATAAAGTATGCAACAGTCAGAGACTTTTTGGAGCCTTATCAATCAATGCATACATTGTTATGATCATTTTCCAGAGAGGCCTTTTCAATCTGCCAGAGTTATTTAGAAAGACTGTAGTTGTGATGGTTTCTCCCTAATTTCCAAGCCCATATAGCAGACATGCAAATTAGGGGTTTTCTATTTTTTTTAAATTTCCATTGAGTAATAAGTTGTTCCTTTGAGAAAGAATAGGTAAAACACATAGTTTTTTGGCCACTAAACACACCCTCTTAGGTAATATGTTTGCAAGTTATGACCTGTAAGGATACATTACAACATTTTGCAAACACTGCAACTTCTAATAATCCTTACATTGTAAAATGACTAAGCTGTTTTTATTACTGGACCACTGAGGTTAGCTCACACCACCAGACTGAAAATGAGCTTGCAGCTGTCACACAGGCAGGTAAAATCAATCTCAACCATTTTTGTTTCTGAGTTGATGTCATTTTTAGAGCACCAATGAAAATACAGCTGTTAAACCATAAATATCTGTAAAAATGCAACAAAAAAAAGTTGGCTCTACTCTTTGTTGAACCTAACAAAATAAATATTTGTGCTGTGTTTAGTAAAAAAAAGTACATTGTTTTCTTGCAGTGTCACCTTTGAAGACTTATTACAAAAATAGGAACTTTTAAAAGGCTTTGTTAACTTTACGCTTAGAACTAAATGCTTATCCTTTTAAAATACAAAGAGATGCATTCTTGTTAGCAGTGGAAGCATTTAAATCTGAGCTACACACTAGAAAGTACAGCATTAATGTATTTATATATTTAGGAACTGTTTTGCTCATCTTTTCATTTTGGGGGGGACAGAAACACTGGTAGAATGTTCTGAATAGTAACTATAATCAGCAAACAAATGAGATTCAGCTATAGTTTTATTTATTTACCAAGCTTTTTTGTCATGAAAAGCCATTAATAACTAATGAGCAGATGCAACATTAGGCACTATCTATGTGGAAGATTAAGAACAGTAACAGCACCATGTGGCAACGGCTTTAGAGAAATGGCTCGCTATTAACGGGAAGAACGTCCAGCACTGCCCAGCAGTTTCAGTATTTCATAGTCCTACTTTGCTACAAAGTCTTCAATTAGCATGCCAGCTTTTATAGATTCTATGTAATTCATTGCAAATAGAGGTTGAAAGTTAAGCTTTCTGTAACCAATTTAGCTTTCCTGCCATCAGCAAAAGCTTCTTGCTCAACTTGTTCATTTACTTTGCTGTTAAAATGAGCATCCAGAGAAAATCAAACAAAAAATGACCTACAGTACAACAACACAAAACCCTAGATTAATAGGTAGATAGTGGATGGATGGATACTGGCCTCCTGCTAACCTCTATTCTAAAATAATCTAATCTGGCATCTATAACAGAATCTATACCCGTATTCAATCATATTAGGCCTGTTTTTCCTGTTAAGCTTTTTATTTTTTTTATTCTGCAACATGTTTATAAACTTTCTATTGTACAGGTCTTTGGTGAAAATGTCTGCAAGGCCAATAAATAATATGATTCCTAAATAAACCAGCAATTATATGAGGAGTTTTCCTATTTCATACTACTATGACTGTGTTGTGTCTTTGTAGTGTATGTCCATTTTTCCTCTTATTCTTTCCCCTCAATGCTATGTTTTAAAAACTCAAATTAGGAGATTTGATAGTAAAGATATTACTTACGGTACATTTCTTTTTTTTTTAAAGATACTGGCAATCCAGGTTTTTTGAGTTTATTTGGAATAATAATAATAAGTTGAAACCTATTTATGTTCAGTATCACATTAGGATTATTTAAATTTCTAATGAAGCACAGAATAGTTAATGCTTTTATGATCTTAGCTTAGTCTATTTTTTTATGTGCTCTGATTATACTTGAGTTTTTCACCACAGATGGTCTTTGTTTTTGCCATGAAGGGTTAGTTTTTTTTTTGTTCCTCTACTAAACCTAAATGGAACCATTCACATGGTGTCCAATAAATCCACACATATACAGGCTGTTACTGAGCGACCACACAGCAGCTCTTGTAAATTCCGTGTTTTGTTTAGGCAACTATGCTTCTAGCATTTTCTCTATTTTTTTTTTTAAACCTCAACAGAATCTTAAGAGGGAGACCGCTTTAGTCTTTAGTTTTGCACAAGGGGTCAGAGAGTGTTTGAAGAATTTTATCTTAAAACATGGCAACATGAAGACTGGAATAGAAATAACTTTGGAAGAGTGACCCTAAAATATAAGATTGCACAGAAAACATGTACAAGAAGAGATATCAGTCTGTTTTTTGCAGATAAAGAAATTTAAGCATAAAATGTGACATATTTTTCTCAAGGCTACCACTGCTGGACAGATATGACACATTTTTGTAGAGTTCAACATAAAAGGATTATCAGTTATTTTAAATAAAAAAGATAGACACAAAAAGAAACTTTAAAAAATAATCAAATTTGGGTATATTTCTGGGAAACTCCCAGACCGTACTTAGCACCTATGTTCCTGTACACTATTCCAGCCGGTCATAATAGTTTTCTACAGTATGTACACCTTTCTTGCCAGCATCTTAAACCTCACTTTTATGTGTTGAAGTGTTTCAACAGTTTGATTGAATGGTCTACGTCTTTGGTGCTGTCTAATCCCACACACCCTGAAATAAGTGAGTCGTGTGCTGTTTTTCAGACCAGTCATCTTAAGTGATTGGTAAAACTTTTATTTATCTGCCCCTTCCTCAATCTGTTGGTACACCCAATTAGGACTGGGCAATATGACCTCAAATCAATATCACGATAAATTGGGCAGTTTTACCTCGATAACAATAAAGGCACGATAAATGCTTCGGCTCCTCTACTAGAAATAAAGGCATGTGCAGAAAATGCAGCTTATCTTTTTATTTATTTATTGAATAAATCACATTACATATTACTTTCAATTAAATAATGTCTTGTACCCATTCAAGTTTAAACATTCAACAAAGTTTTATCGAACAGGAGAAAAATGTTATCTCACACTGGAAAAAAAAAACGTTTTTGTTTTTTTTTTGCATTTACTTAATCATATTTAGTTACGTTAACTGAAATTTTTCATGTTAGCAGGCTAGGACATAAAACAATTGTGTTAAAGTAACTAAATGTGATTAATTAAATGCCAGAAATGGTTGCAGACTTGCAAACTGTTTTGCGCAAAGGTAATGGAGCCTGTTGCACATCTTTGAACTCAACAGTGTGGCTGTGCTGTAGGTGGTGGAGGTTGTGTTACTTTGGGTAGACCTGTCATTTCTCATAAAAATATTGCATTTTGTGTTCTTTTGCTCAACATTTATGGAGTAATTTTGGTGCCACCAAACTGAGCGTGCAGTGAGAACAATGCGCAGTGTTTAAACTTGGACACCCTCGCTGCCGTGCGCTCAACTCTGACGACACACCCTCAACTTCTTCTCTGCGCTCAGCTTCATCTCTGTTCTCACTTGGCTCCACGGCATTAACTGATGACTTGATTGGTGGAGTCACGTGATTACACATACTCTACAGTGCCTTGAAAGGGAAGGAAATACAGCATAATGAAGTTAAATTGCATAACGGAAATGAAAAAAAAAAGAGACAACATGCCATTAAAGTTAGGAAGGTAAGCATTTAGGTTTAAAATATAATAACATGTCTTCTATAAAGGACTACTTGCCTAAACCTCTCCACACTAACTAAGCTTGATGGTAACGATGGCGAAAAACAAACCTTTAAAAGTTTACTGTCAGGGGAACTGCAGCTTTTTCAGTGTGAGAAACTGCATAAAATTTTATTGCCTTAAACTAGATAAAGTTTTACACACCTTTACAGGGGTTGCCAGTAAATGTGCTGGGCACTGAAATAGACTTTTTACCAGGACCTGATGATAACCTGTAAAGTTACATGTTGAGGATTATATCAAATGCAAGTACAGAATAAAATATGTAAATTCAAAGGCAATTAAAAAACTAAGATAATTCTTTGTGAAACTTTTCAAAGGCTAAATTATTGAGCCCTTTGTCATATTTTTTTTATGGTTCTTGCAAGTCAGTGGAAAGCTTTCACACCTTGTCATATGTCAGTAGATGTATGAGTAAATTAATATAGCCTTCCACATCTTGAGTACCTATCTTTATGTACAAACCTCAATCGAAAATGGAAGCTTTAACCTTGCTTTTCCTCTTAAGGTCACTACGGTGCACTTTTTACCGTTAATAACCATAAAGTAGTTTTGTGCTAATGAAGTGGATTAAACAAAGATGTCTGACTTTATTCTTACAAGAGCATAAAAGATATGTTGTAATCGGGATTTGCTAATGGTGCCCATCTTTTTTCTCTTGCACTCAAGGGTTGTTCTTCTGCTTGACTAAAAACACTGACTAATTGGGTAACTTAATTATCGTCTGGCCAGCTCTTTCGGCAAAGTGTATGAGATAGAAAGGGGTGGAGGTGCTCATATTATCAGTCATACAAAGCATGACCTGCTTCTGATTAGTGTTGCATATAGTTAATTGGCAGAGACTGGCAGAAAAGATACTTCCAGAGAGTCCTACAAAGTGCTTCTAATATTTTTCCTAAGACATCTTAAGGTTATGTATGAGCCTTTACCCAGACAATTCTGATTAGACTTTGATATTCATAAATAGATCCAAAATTATTTGTTTTGTTTTAAATAAATCAGTAGTTACGTTTTCCTCACTGGGATTGATTAAATGATATATTCTCTGATTTAGGAATTTATAATCTATTGAAGAACATTGATGACCCTTTATCTATGAATGGCATTAATTGGAGGTATTTATATAAAATCATTCCGTTATTTAACAAAATCGGTAAGGCTTCAATTCAGTATGACAAAGGTTAATCTTTGAGTGATTAATGTAAGAAATGTAAATAGACTTTTGGTAGGTTAATGTTTTTTATCTAAAGTCTAAAGTGTAGTGTGGAAAATGATGATGTTGATTTGATCAGGTGTCCTTTCTCAAGCTGGGAGGGAATCAGCAGGGAATCATTACAGAGAAAGAGACAAAAGAACACAGTGTTCCACTAAAAGTGTAGAAAATTGCCTTAAATTTGGCAGAGCTGACATGGCATACGGAATAACTGATTGGCGAGAGACTGAAAGAAAGTCATCTTAGTGAATTCCTTAACTGGTGGATAAAGTGGTGATGCTATTTTGCCATTAGATCTTTCAGTCTACAGTACTATTCTAAGAAATTTATAAGATGAGGTGTTTTTCTTTTTATATTATTTCTATATCAAAATGAATGTATTTAATTTAGATATGATGAGATAAACCAACAAATTGCATAACTGTGAGGAAATATGTTAAAGAATTCATGGTCAACTAGTTTGACCTACAGTGAGAAAATGAAAGGTTATTAATCCATTATAATGGTTCAGTGAAAGAACAAAATTCCACACCTGAATCTAGTTAAGAATTTGGTGCAAGATTACACAAACATGATCCTCACAAACTCTATTAGATTTGAAGGAGTTTGGGTGAATATGTCGGTCTTAAGAATTGCAAATCTTTTTAAGTTAATCGCTAAAAACTTTGCACCTGTTACTGAGGCTAAAGTTGGTTATATAGAGTATTAACCTATAAGGAGCTAAGTACCAAAACAGACTCTCTGCAGATTTCTATTTGTATAGGAATTAAAAAACAGTTATTCAGTTTACAGTTTTTCTATAGTGTAAGTGTAAGGGTTGCCTGGGTTGCCTGAGTCCTGTCCTTGTGAAAAACTACTCTGCAACTTTATATGCATCCTTTTTTTTTTTTTTTTTACACATCTTAATCAGATGCCTACATTCCCTCATCAAGCCCTACAGAGGCCTGGTAATGAGCCATTCATTTGATCCAGGTGTTTTGCAGAAGAGACACGTTTAATAATTACCAGATGGTAACTCTAAAGGATCAATCATATCAGAAAAAAATCCAGTAGAATACTGTTAGAGGTTAATGGTAACTCAATTAAATTGAATTCTGTTTGTTTATATAGCTCCAATTCCCAACAAATCCATCTCTGTGCAATTTACAGAGACAATTCAATCTGATCATACAGTCAAATTGGTAAATTTTTCAATTCAAGGAAAACCAGCTGATTGCATAAAGTCATTGATTTGCAGGACATGCTCCTCCTGGGTGAGCATATGATGACACTAGCTACCCTCATGTATGGTAACAGAGGTACAGAAGTACCTTTGCGTAAAGCATTAAAATAGCGGTTTAAGATCATCTTAGTGAAGTGTTTTCCTACTTCAAATAAACCTAAAAGCAAAACAAAATGTCATCTGCAGCAAATTGCGGCAGAGCCAACAACCGATAACTGCTTTCCTGGGAGATTAGCTGATCATTAAGCAGTGGGCGGCTGCTGGCAGTAGGTCATAACAACCTACAAAACACTGCTTTTGCTCTATTAAGATGAGCTGAGCAGACTTAAACTTACTTTTGACTGACTGCAACTCATCAGATATGATTTGCAGTTTGCCATACAGTACTACAGATTAAAGGAGCCATATTTTACATGGCCCTGTCTCCTTAAATTTGCCTCTGGCCTAAAAGGAACAGAAAAAGCAGGATGATTAGCATAAGAAAAAATTTGACATTCAAATTTCACCTCCTGTCCAGTTGTTTCTACTTGGTTTTATCAGTGTTTCAATCCAGGAAAAATTAAGCATAGCCACAGGTCTATTAGTCACTGAAATGTCTGGCTTTGTCCCATGATTCAACTTAACTCCAAGGACAAGTCAGAATGGCGGTGCAACTAAATGATTGGCAGAGATTGTAACAATTATATCTTGGTTGTTAAGCCGCAGAGAGTATTTGGATCCTAAGAGATGTCCGCTAATGTCTCTGCGTGAGGCAGGCCTGGTTCTGCAGGCGCTGCTGCTCTGGGCTTAAATGGGCAAACTTTGCCCCCCACTTGTACGAACTGTAGTAGGTAATTACACTATCTCAGCTCTTCGTCGGCTGTATTTTACTGCTATCTTTTAATTGAGCAATAGGGGGAAATCCATTTTATGTCGAAGGTTTTAGAAGATGTGCTGTACTGGTCTTCAGCCTGCAAAGAGAGAAGATAAATAGAATGGCCCCACTGTAATGTGATTTTACCTGAAGGCCATGATTTTAATAGCCAGGGGAAGCTCATCTGTTTAGCCTACTTTCATTTGCCTGACATGATAGTACTTCTTTTTGTGGCATCGAACAATGGAAATTTGAGATAGTAATACTAAAGCACTGTCTTCACATTCCTAATAGGAAGGTCTTTTTTAATAAGCAAAGGACAAGCTAGGACCTTGTAACATAATTATTATTTTGAGGTGTTTTTAAAATGTTGTAATGTTACGTATAAACCTAAGTTTTATCAGGATTTTTACACCAGTTTCCAACATTTTCTTTATACCAAAGTGTGATTTTAGTATATCCACGTCAATTTATACTTAAAAGAAGAAAAAAAAGAACAGGAGAGTAGCTTTCCAGGACTAGACATGGGAACTCCTGATCCATGTCTTAGTCATTTTTTTTCTGCAAAGAGGTCAACATCAATTAAATTGAACCAAGATAATCTCTGAATATCAATGTCTTGTAACAGATTTTGAGATGGATTTAGGTCTAATCTGTGGCCTGACCATACTAATTTATCAATATGAAGACTTGATCTAAATCAGGGGTTTTGAACTGAAATCCTGAATGGCCGATATCCTGATACTTTAGACGTGACCCTTTTTCTACACACCTCAATCAAGTGGCTAGCAGCAGTCAAGCTCTGCTAATAAGATTAAAGTGGAGTCAGGTGTGTGGAACCAGAGATGCATCTAAAGGTTGAAGGTCAGTAGCCCTCTAGGATTTTAGTTTGAGACCCCTGGTCTAAACCATTCTATTACAGGTGATTACAGCTGTTTAGGTGGAAGTTGTATATCCAACCTAACCTAATATCCTTTGCACCTTCTAACCGATTTCCTTCCAGATATATGATCCCACACTATGATGCTGGCATGTCTAACATTTGGTCGGGTGTATTTTACCACACGTAACATATTACATGTGCTTTAACATTGGGTTTTGGTCTTATCTGGTCATTGCTATATCCTAGAGATGTTAACCTGTGTATGGCTTGTGCCTTTGACCATTCTTGCATGCCTTGTAGTAAGAAGGTTCTGGGTTCAATTCCTGGGGTCTTTCTGCATGGAGTTTGCATGTTCTCCCTGAGCATGCATAGGTTCTCTCCGGGTACTCTGGCTTCCTCTCACAGTCCAAAAACATGACTGTTAGGTTAATTGGCTTCTCTAAATTCATCTTAGGTGTGAGTGTGAATGGTTGTTTGTCTCTGTGCAACCTGTCCAGGGTGTACCCCGCCTCTCGCCCAATGACTGCTGGAGATAGGCACCCCTCACAACCCCATTCGGGATAAGCATGTTAGAAAATGGATTGATGGATGGGATGTCCAGATTATTTAGGTTTATAATTATATCTTCAAAGGTTTACTCTGTCATTTTAATTTAGTGTAATATTCACACTTCAGGATATCACCTTTATGATCTGTCTGGTGTTCTTAATCTTTGTAAAGCTGTTTATTTTGTAGAAAGGAAGAAAATCTCTGAGACATTCTTACAAAACAGCTGTAATTATGTTTAGATTATATCACTTAGAAGAGGTAAATTCTATATTTGGAAGAAATCCAAAACAAATTGTAATGTTTATTGTTTGTCTTCACTCCACAGCTCTACAATTTTCTCTGTTATAAATTTTTTTTTTTTCAAAACATTTCAAGAAATTTAAGTGACAAGAATAGTTTTAAAAGAACCCCTATGGCCAATTACAAATCAGACCCCATTTTTAACATGTTCCTTTTACCCTGGTCCTGCTTGCAGAGGAAATCCCCCTAACAATTTAGTGCAAATCATATTCAGTTGGATATGTTAAATTATGCATAACTTTTTAATTGGCTGCTGGCTAGTGGTTATGGGATTTCTTCCGAGAATGTGTGGCGAGAAAGGTAAGGCCATGTTTTGTCTTGCAGAGGCATGGCTGGATGGTTTCCAGAGGTCATGCAGCCGAACAGAGGGAGCTCCACCACCTGCTGTGGTACCGCTTCCCCTTTCACTATGCTAACCCCCCCACCCCATCATCCCATACACACCCAGCTGACACTGTCTCTTGATAACGCTAAGTCTACCCTCTGGGCAATATGCGGGACATATAGCACATGTTCATGCATCTCATATCCTTATTCGGTATAAGCAGTCTTAATATAGTTGACCTCTTTCCAGTGAAGGTGTTAAAGAGAGGACATGCTTTTGACCGGTTATTCTTGAAATACTTTAATAGAAGAGAGCAAACTATTTCTGATTAACTGTTGGGAACTTTAAATGGCTTTTCAAGCTAATGTGAGTTATGGAGTTGCAAGGATTGCATAGGCAAACAGAGCAAATTCTTAAACCTTTATCCTGTCATAAAGTATGCAGTGTAAGCAAATCTTCCAAATGACACATATACTTTCAGCCTGAATTTATTTCTTTGAGGGATTTAATTCTAATCAAGGTAGGACTTAAAATTCATGAAGTGTTTGCACATTTGTCAAACAAAAGTTTGAGATCCTTAAGTTTATGAGGAAAAAACTGAATATCCATCTTCCCCTGGAGTTGAATGAAAAAACAAAATGACTTCAGTGAGAAAGTTTAGTTTACACCCCCTATCAACTAAGAGAACACAAATATTGATTTTTGCAAAATGTTGTTTAGCAAACTATTACTTTCAGATAAAAGTCCATGATCTTCATTTGGTTGTGCAATTTAGTTGTAGAGAGGTATCAAATGTTCCATTTGGGTCTGAAGAGTATTTTCATAATTTCTTAAAATTCTATAAAAAGTAGAATTTGAATTATTTATATATATATATATATATATATATATATATATATATATATATATATATATATATATATATATATATAATATATATATATAATATATATATATATATATATATATATATATATATACCATCAACATTTATACAGTAGATTTTCTAGCTTCTAAATTTACGATTCTGTATGGTCTTTAATTGTTACCACAGAAACATTATCAAGTTAATTAGTAATATTTCAGATTTGAATTACAATTTGTATCAATTTCAACCACTTGAATATTAAAAAGAAGAAAGGGAAATAATTCCTTAAAAAGGTAATAACAAGAAAGTGAAAGAGCAGCACATCCATCCATCCATCCATCCATCCATCCATCCATCCATCCATCCATCCATCCATCCATCCATCCATCCATCCATCCATCCATCCATCCATCCATCCATCCATCCATCCATCCATCCATTGTCTTGCAGGGGCTGGTGCCTATCTCTGGCAGTCTATGGGTGAGAGGCAGGGTACATCCTGGACCGGTCGTCAGTCTGTCGCAGCACTTTATAAACCACTCTCTTTATTGTCATGTTGATGTGTTTACCTTAAAGCATTGTATGCATGTGACTAAGAGGTGTTTGACAAAACTATCTTGGTTTTTAAGCCAGGCTTAGGTTGCCAAATCTTGCTTATGTTTTTGGCATTTGTGTTTTATAAGGCTGACTCACTCTGAGTCTGACTTTATTACTATGGCAAATGATCCAGTAAACTAAGTCCAGTTGGGAAAAGATTTAGCTCTAAGTTCAAACTATGCACCGGGGGGGACAACAAGTGACAGAAAGGATATTAGCACTGTCATTTTGCCAATATTAATGGTGCTAAACTGCCTAGTTATAAGCTACAAATCACAAAATGGATTTCATGCAATAAAACATAAGCATAATTATTTATTTGCAACTTAAGATCAATCATATGTACAAATTATCTGGAAATGATGCCCGTTTCTCTGTGATAAAAAATTGACCAAGCCTATAAAAGGCACCCTCACACCCATGCATGTGTCAGAGATGGCCTTTTTGTTTATAGAGGAGTTCAATGAGGAGGGAGCTGCTTTAAGGAGATCATATCATATAATTTTTTCAGGAAATGAAATTACCCTTTCTTCTTCCCTGAAATGCAATGTATTGGCATGAACCTCACAGATTTTCCATATAATTGACAGCCTTAATTGGAGTCCAGCTCTTCCACTGAACAGCTTGAATAATGCCCTAACTTTCCTCCATACATTCTCCATAAACCTGTGCTTGATTGCCAGTAGAGTGTAGTAAGGTGATGACATGTTACATCGCTTCTTTTTTCTTGTGCTGAACTGTATATAGTTATTTAACTGTGAATCTAGCCCAGATTTCGAAAGCCTTTATCTTTTGTTTCCTTGTTGAATTAAAGACTTTGCAATCAATTAGGGCTTAATATTTTGAATAAGAATTTTGTAGCGAAATAGTTGTGTTGGAAAATAGTTAAACTTTATAATTTTTTTGGATTCCAATTGTTTGCCTTTTATTAAATTTTAGTCAAACTAAGACTGTTGCTATCTACAATCTGAGTGCATCTTGAGTAAAAACAGTTTATGGAAGTAAGACTAAAACCTCAAACTGAAACTAGACTAAAATGGGGAAGAAGTATTTAACAAACAATATTTCATTTTTATTTTTTCAAAAGACTAAAGCTAACAATTATTTAAAATGTCAAAATTGACACTGGTTAAATATCACATTCAATTTGGATATGTGGAAATATTGCGTTTGATGAAAAAAGGTGACAAAGGACACATTTAGGCTACGTTCACACCGCAGCCTGAAGTGACCCAATTCCGATTTTTTTTGCCCATATGTGACCTGTATCTGATCTTTTTATGACAGTCTGAACGACACAGATCGGATTTTTTCAAATGCGACCCAGGCCACTTGGATATGTGGTCCTGAATCCGATACGTATCTGATCTTTTCAAATGCGACCTGTGTCTGTACGGCCAGGTCGCATTCATCCGACCTACACGTCATTGATACTTGACAAATATTACTAAACGTTACTAATCTGCGTCCTACTAAGCGGAGGCGGCAAAAAATAACAACCATGGCGGAAGATAACACAGAGAGCAGTCAATGGAGAGAAAGTGAGGTTGCTGACTTAATTCATATTTAGAAAGCTCGATTCAGACCAAACTCGAAGGGTCTTACCGGAACCGGGGGAGGGTCTTTCTTTTTGATCTTCTTAAAAAGATTTCGTTCGTAATGTGCCTGCTCCTGTTGGAGAATAACTTAAAGAACGCAATATACGCTGCGGTATTACGAGTCATGTTTACTTCCGCAAACACTGAGGACGCTTGCTACGTGTGACGTCATCGCGTCCTCGAGTGCGCATGCGGGACACTTCGGTTGGACGCATTCAGTTCACACAGTAGATCACATACAAGTCGCATATACTTGGAAGTGTGAACGGACACGCAAAAAAATCCGATTTCACAAAAAAATCGGAATTGAGCATTAAGGCCTGCAGTGTGAACGTAGCCTTAATCTATTAGAATTGGTCTGCCATCCCCGTTCCCTGGGTTTATTGATGGCAACAGTATTTCTCCTTATATTTTTCAATAAAATTTTAGAACTCCGGATAGCTTTCTTCCAATGAAATGTATTCCACTTTGACATTTAGATATGATAATCAATTAACTGATCGACTGCCTGGTCTACTTATGTGCACAGCAACACTGATTAGTTGAACCTGTCTTCCACCAGTGACATTAAGCAAGTGAGGCGTCCTTTTGGTGAAACCCAGTAACCGCTGTTTGATGTGTTGTTCCTAAGTTGAGTCAGAATTGGAATTGTTGCAATGTGAATTGGACCCTCAATTAAGTTGGAATTAATGAAATATTCACAAAAGCAGCACTGGAAAGAAATATTGAGACTGTATTTCAGTGTCTACAAACTATTATATAATGATATAAAATACTGTTTATATTAGAAATTGAAAAAATGAACAGATGTAAAACATCATGTATTATTGTAATTATTTTTTTTATAAAGATCAGATTAGGTTTTGTTAAGTAAGTTCAAACTTTTTGTAATATTTCTTAGTTTAACCATGACTGAAATTACCTGGAATAAGAACTTTACTTTAGCACTGGCCATGTATTGCTTATTTTATCAATGAAATATTAGTGCAGCAGCTTTACTGCAGTTTGACAGATGGGTTATTAGCTTTCTCGCATTGTCTTAGATTTGCTAATTTCTTATCAAAGTTTCCATTGAATAATTATCTTGTTCTAGAGTCAAATTGTTTTTTGATTTCTTTTTCCACGTCCAGTGACCTGGTGTCTATAGAAATACATCATCATTTTTTCCTTTGTTTGAATGATATCCTGACTAATTCTCACTTGCATACATTTGTCACCTGCTCAGGGAATATACCTGTGACAAGGAACAAATGTTGCACTGATATTAAATTGCTTCCATGTCTAAACTGAAAAATCGTTGTACTGGTATCATCTTGTGAAGATAGATACTGCTACTCCAGTAAACAACAAGACTATGCTGTTAAGATTCTGGAGCTTAACTTGTATCAGATTGTTTGGAAGCTTTGAGAGTGGGTGCTTGTTTGTTCTTAGAATATGTGGAGCAGTGATTAATGCTGATGCACAGAGGGAGGGATAAGGGGGAAAAAAAATGCCCAGCAGCTTTTGAGACCCAGCCACGCCCGCAAGGCACTAATGTTCTCTGTTCCTTTTGGGTTGGAGCCTATCAAAGAGGTAAGATATCTTTATTCTTCATAAATGGTGCTGGCTTGCCACTTTAAATAACTGATGCTTGTTCAAAAAAGGAAATATGCAGAATTATGCACAGAGTTGCTTGCTGAACCTTTTTCTCATTGTATAGTAAAATATTTGCATGGACATTACTCTGGGTAATTGTGGACTTTTGTGTTTAAGTGACGTTATTATGATCCAGAAGCTTTTGTTTTTAAAACTCTACTTTTCTATCCATTTGATTTCAAGTGTGAAATCATAGCTGGTATAGATGAATACTTTGGATATGAATTCCTGGATATGGATATCAATATTTTTTTTACACAAATCTACATATACCATTGGCCACACAAACTGGTGCAACTAGTTAAGCGTTACAAAATTTTCTTGGTGTCTTGTTTGCCACTTTTTTCTCACTTGGCATTGTCTTTTAGATCATTAAACAAAACACCCAACATCGTTTGATTTAAAGCCCTGGGATTTGGTTTACTTGGTTAAGAGGAACCCCAAAAGACATTTTTTAAAAATGGTTTGGTGAAAAACTCAACTATACCTTTAGTCCAGCGTATGGAGGTTATAGGAAACAATTAAATTTAGCCTTTACTCCCACTAACGTATAGATTAATTATAAAACTGTGTTAATGTTGTTCTTTGCTGCTGTTGGTTCAACTGATAAATAATAGAAGATCTTTAGGGTCTCATGTTAGATAACTAAGCACAAACAGAATTTATCATTTGTCCATTTGTGCAGGAAATTGATTCCTTGACTGCATAGTTAATGGCATATTTAAAGATAGTTCATGATCCAAATAAGCCCCAAAAATAATTTAGAAAACGTCAACTTTTCAAGTTTGTGATGATATAAAAATGAGGACTGCTTTCTGGCATCATTGCAACTGAAGATTATTTTATTTTTAGGCTTTTTCGTAACAGCGCTATTAAATCCGGCCTGTATTGTCCTTAAAAAAATAAAAAAAAAAAGGTACATCTAAATATACACTTGTATATTTAAATAAAAATAAATATCCAGCAAAATAAAATATGGGACATTAGTATAAAAAAAATACAGGGCACATAATTAAATTATGATTTATATTTGCCTTTAAGTAGGTACTATATTCATTTGCAAAACCTGAGCTGATGTCACTGGTGTAAATGTTATTTGAAAGGTGTAGCTTTTAAACACATATTATGAAAGTAAGTACTAACATGTCTGCTTCACTCATGGTGGTCAGCTGTGTGTTTTACCTTACTGTTACTTATGCACAGGAGGGCCTCTTATTGTGTTTTAAGCTAATTAAATGTTGAAAGCTGCTCTTTAGGGTGAGCTGTAAGTCTGCTATGGCACACATGGAGATTGTTTTGTGAAAGCAGTATGTATGCACTCTATTCAACTGCCTCCTGGGTTTCTATTGACACAGGCCACAAGGCAGAATATACAAAACACACTTTGTGTTTACTTAGTCCTACAAAAATTTTCAAGGTCATCTTAGTGATTAGCTAATTATTGATCATTATTTTTTCGCACACGTTTAAACCAAATAGAGCTTTGATATCAATAACCTTAGCTGCCTGAGTCTTTTATCAGATCTTAAACCAACTAAGCTGCATTTATATTGCAAAACAGAATGGTAGGTTAAGCTTGCTTTATCAAAGGCAAGGGAAATTAATCTAAAAGATCTCTAAAACATTCATGACAAAATCTCCCTCACACACACACGCACACAAAAAATATATATAACAATAATCGCCTTTAAATTATATTCCAACTTTAATACTTTTGCAATTAGCATTTTAACATCAAATTAACTTAAGACAGAGAGATGAAAACAAAGGGCCAACTGTCCAAGTACATGACAACCATTAACATTTTTTGTTGTTTTGCAAAAAGACCACAGTGACAGGGATTGATTACTGCTGTGCTGATTCCAGTGTACCTGCTGGGCTGTGCAAAGGCCTTCTGATGTGAGGTGCATTTTTAATGTGTCAGTTGAGACCTGCCAGAGTTACCATACACTCAGAGAAATAAGAGTTTTTGCTGTAAACAAGTCTAGAGCTCCCAGAATAAAAACTTTGCAAAGACTACAAATATGGCCCTCTACAAAATTAGTGACCGCATATTTAAATCAACATTTAAAATTAGATGGTGTATGCCCTTTCTAGTTAAGCTAACATGCATGAAATTCATTTGGAAGAGAAGATCGAGATATAATGTGTTGAAGAATGGTCCTTTATTGCAATGTAAAATTACGATTTCTATTTGTGGATCTCATCTATATAGGCAGATTTCCCTCTAGAATTAAATGGTTATATATTTAGGTAGCCGGAGGTGGTGTCAAGTTAAAATTATACATCTGTCATGACACCTTTATCTTTTATTTCTATTTTAGACAGACCTTATTTAAGTTTTTACTGAAAAATATCTTTAACATAGCCATTTTATTTGACCCTTTATGGCTAACATCTTTTGATGAGCAGAGTGACACCTGATTTTATGGACACTCAGAAGTGACCGACATCCATCTTAACTCAGACACCGATGGCAACTCTTGGCAAGGCAAAACAAAAAAAATAAATGAAGATGTATCAAGTACTGTGACTCTTAAGGACATGAGCTACGAGAACGAGCCAAAGAGTACTGCAGTCCTATGTTTAGGCCACAGGTGTCATTATCTTTTAAAGACTCCCTAATGCTGCTTTAATGATTGCCAACAGAATTGGGGTAACAGTTCAATGTACCATACAGACACAGTCTGAGTACTTGGGAGTGTTCAATGAAATATTGTCTGAAATAATCAAAGAAATTCCGCTCCTGATCTTCATATGCAGAAAGAGGATATGCATATCTTAGCATTAAATTAGGTTCCTTTTTTATGCTTATTTCTGTAACATTTGGATATAGCATTTATGCACATATTGTAACAGTAAGCACTATGTGGCATTGTGATGCTCTTCTGATATATTTTTGCTACTACAAGCTAAGCCACAATATTTTTTCCAATGTATTTTTTTGTTTGTTTTAAAATATGTATGATTGCAAATAAACCACAAAACTACATAGAAACTAAAGTGGGAACCCTTAATTCTTTAAAGTTACAAAATTTAAATTATAAGCCGACTCACAGGTTCTTGTTTGAAACATCAGATCATGTGATACATCCTTATTTCAAGTTATTAATACTGTGATAGCATGATACTGTGGTTTTTTTATTATACTATAGAATCTTATATTTGCACATGCATGTTTGTATAACATTGAAACCTAGTAGAAAAGCTTAGAATTATGTCAGGGATAAAAAGTGCAATTTAGATGTTCAGAGCACCTTGTGCCATGACATTAAATAAGTACATTTCTGTAAAGTTATTTAATTTACTTGTATGGAAAAACATTACCTTTATAGGTCTACAAAAGCAGGGTTCTTTTCCTATATATCCAACATACCCAACATAAAAACTGGCTCCTGACCTGCATATTTTCCAAAAAGTTTTGACATACTGATTATATGATATGTCACCTAGCAGAGTCTGAGGTGTTTTGTGTGCCTTGTTTCTATCTCCAGCAGTTGTTAAGCAAGCTGCAGGTCACACCCTGGACAGGTCAGGAGACCTACAAAATGATAAAACAATCACAAAAACCATGAGGCAATATGACTACCCCAATTACCCTTTAATGCATGTCTATGAACTTTGGAGTAAGGCCTCAGTACTTATTCTTGCATTTACCACATGGAGACTTAACAAAAAAAAGCTGCAGACTGGATTTATTTTAAGATCTTTCTGCTACAGCTGTGCAACAGCTTATCCCCCCTGCTTAATATCAGTATTCATGTTATATTCTTAAGAGCCGCCCTTGCTATCCTAAAGTATTTTAGTTCGTATTGAGGCACATCCAACATTAATTTATACCGAACTAAAGTTAAGAATAATAAATAGCCTTAAGTAAAGAGGAGGTAAAATAAAGAACAGTGTAAATGTTATTTTCCTCTTTCCAAGACTCTAACATTCTCCTTTTCTTAACTGACCTTCAGGTTATACTAATCATCTGTAGCTAATTGGTACTCTACCTGAGTAAACACTGATTTTTTTTCATACTAGAATCCAAACATTAATCATCATATGCAAGTGAGGAGTTGTAATGAGGTAGATAACAGTAATTAAAGTTTGAATGTGGACTCTGGACGGCAGTAGAAAGGGCTGTGTTTGCATTGTTAATTATCTGTGATGTTTTTCTTTTAAACAGTCAAGGATATCTTGAGTTTTTAATCTGTCTCTACTATACAGTATTCATAATGTGATAACTGCGTTATTATGAACTTCTGAAGTGAGATTTTATCTGTCAAGATAGATTTGGTAGTAATGACTTGTAACAGAATTATTCTTGGATTAGATACAAGATAAGAACAAAATGAACTTCTTCACCTTCACTTCTACTGCAAACAAACAAACAAAAACAGATCAGCATCAGTTCAAAACCCTGCAGCATCTGACAATTTGCATTACTCAAACTTATACTTTAGTTGGATTTTAAAATAGTTTTTTTTGTTTTTGATTTCAAAATATTAACAAACTTGGTTTAAATGTGTATTTTTTAAAAAGGAGTCATAACCTGGTAATGTACATATAGGATCTTTCTGAAATTGTCTTTAAATACACGTTTAATCATTTCTACATTAAGGAATTTAAACAGAGCTTTTTCAAAGAGGACCTTCCCTTTTGGAATTAGGTTTGTTTCTTAACCCTAATTTGTGATTTTCTGTCAGTGTGATGAAGATGCAGCAAACCAATGGAACTTATATGTGAATGCAGGTGTTTCCTTCACCACTAGAGGCCGGTTTGGGATTGGGCGATAGACTCTTTACAATCCCTCGTGCTGAGCATGCATGTAGCGACAGTGGAGAGCAAAACTCCCTTTTAACAGGAAGAAACCCTACAGCAGAACCAGGCTCAGTGTGATTGAATCTTTTTCTCTTTATTATTTTATTATTTTCTACTATACTGTAACCCAATTAGTGTGACTTTAAAGAAAATCTCTCCAGCATTTTAGTAGTTCTGAAATATTAATATTCATGAATGATTCAATAAACAGCACAGATGGATAGGGAGATAAGCAATTTTGGAAAAAAGGTTAAAAGAGGGATTCAGTAGCATTGGAAGGCTGGGTCATTAGGCTGCCAAACAACCCCAAACGATTAACTCTCTACTACTGTAGAGGGCGACAGTGGCGTTAGATGTAGGTTTGCCCTGAAATTGAAGGATTGATGGTTCAAGCCCCGACTCCGACTTTCAGTGTCGTTGTGTCCTTGGGCAAGACACTTCACCTGCATTGTCTACTGATGGTGGTCAGAGGGCCCGCTGGCGCCAGTGTACGGCAGCCCCGCTTCTGTCAGTGAGCCCCAGGGCAGCTGTCGCTACACTGTAGCTTGCCACCATCAGTGTGTGCGTGAATGGGTGAATGGATGTAGTGTAAAGCGCTTTGGTCAAGTCTCCTAACTTGAATAAAGGCGCTATATAAGTACATGCCATTTACCATTTACTGTACTTGTGGTACATTCACATTTATTTTTCACATTACTTAGATTTTCACCTTACTTGAGTCACATTCACTTTTTAATTCTACATGTAATAATAAGGATAAATGTCGTTAAAGATTAATGTAAAATAAAACCAACATTTTTTATTCCCAGTATTATTGTGGTTTCGGATAAAATTCAAGCATTAGATTTAGTTTCAGATCACAGCACTAGGCGAGACAGCATCTTTTGTTAAGTGTCCAAATTGCCCAGATGGAAAGACATTACCAGATGGCGGATGCCAAGGGAGAGAAATGAGGAGGTATGGATCAGAAAAGAGGAGACAGTCTTTGAGTGTCTCTACTTTTTTTTTTTTTTTTCCTTTCAGGCTTTGAACAGAGCTGTATGGATTTCAACAATTGTTTCTTTTAGTGCAAAAATCCTGACTTTGTTTAGGGTAACATTTTACATTAGAAGTTGTAACACTATCTCAGTACATTTGGGGTAGTTTAAAGTTTTGCATGAAAAGCAAAACTGAGTTGAGGGATAAAATGGTTTGTTTCTCTTGTGGGAGGTGAACTGAAATTTTGTTATAAAAAGCCTCTGACAGGCATGGTAGGAAAAATGAGGAATCCACAATATGATATAGCAGCTTACGGTTTTCTGCTTTGCAACAGAACAGTTGATTCGGTTTGTAAAAGTACATTTATGTGGGTGTCTTAAACATCCAATGTCTGTCAAGCTCAGGAGGGAAAGGAACCAGGCAGAGATGCTGAGTATATAAATAGTACATACAGAGATTTTTGTTGTTATTAGGTGAGCCCTCTGTGGGACATTTCACTTGGGGCTGGGGGTAGGGGTGACACTTGATTAGAACCATTCATCAAGTCTATGTGGAGGGGATATGCGTAATTAACAAACTGTGTTGTTTATTTTGTCGTAATACTTCACTTCATCTTCTGCTACTCTCCCAAACCCATCACTCACTCTCAGAAAACCTTCCAAATGAGTCATTTAAACTGAATTTTAGTCCCTCCAGTCTGCAAAAGTGTTCAAGCTAATATCGTGTTAGGAAACTAAACAATTACTCTCATTATGTCGCTGTACTCTTAGCGGCTGAAGTTTTCTCACAGGACCAGAACAGTCATAGATTAACTAAAACATGCAGAATATATAATCTCCAGACCTCTATCTTTCAATTTCTATACATCCCTCAGAGAATGCTCATAGCTAAATTGTCCTTGAAGTCACATTTTTCTCTCGTTAGGACCGGAGGGCTTTTCTTTCATCCTAGCCTTTCTGGTGCTACATAATCAGAGATTGTTTGATGTCTGTGTAGTGAAAAGCCAAGTGGAAGTTTGCTCAGGGAGTAAATTGGATGCGTTGTCATGTTCTGATGCAGGAAATCATTGTTGTACATCGTAAGTATTAGCTTTTGAATTTACTTTAATATTTGCCATCAGGTGCAGTCAAATCCAGACCACAAAGGCTACCCTTTAAAGTGCACTCCCACAAATGACAGGATTATAGTAGTCGTCACTCCTTGTGTATTTGAAGAGTTACGTTGAGGTGACTGATGCAGACAGAGTTGATACCTTAACCATCTTATATATTGAGACATTGTGTCTACTATACATTCATTGTGTTGTAAATCATGAAACTATGGGGAAAACAAATTTATGATTAAGCCTAAAGCAGTTTAATAACAACAAGCCTCTTGCTAATTAGAAAAAAATATGTATATAGAAATACACATTTCATAGATAAGAAGTATGGACAAAAATATTTTTAACAGTGATTATTGTTTTTAATTAGTTTTGGTCTCAGTGGTACATCAATATGTTACTAACTTGCTGCCCTCATTAAAGAAACAAAATGGGCCTTTTACATTCAAATCTATGTTTTGTCACTGTGGTGCATATTACAGCATATGCAGACAAACAGTAAAATCTTCACAATTTTATCTGTCTGCCTAAGTAGCATAAAAGATGAAGTTATAATATTCTAGTATCTCCTTTGTACATATCCAACGCTCTTCTTTAGCAAAAAACTCACAGAAATTCAAACTTTAAACTATGAGATGCTATGTTTACCAAATATCCAACGTTCCTCCAATGTTGCTGCAATCACCGACAGATCTCTTGCTTTGAGGCTTTCTCTGTATTGAGAATGATTTACTCACCATTTATTGTGGTGCACTTCATATCTTAGATATTAGCATCTTTACTTTTCAGAGTCTATATTCAAGTTTTAAATGCGGGTTTAGCAAAAGCTTTCTAAACATTTGAAAAATTTCTTCCGCTAAGAGTGGGAAGAAGAACACCTTCCAAACCCTGTTAAGTGCAAAATATAATGAGGAACAGTACAAAAAAATACAGATAAACCTGTGTTAACCTAGCCAGTAAACACATGAAAAAATAATTCTGTAATGTGGAAATTGGACATTAGTTGATTAAATATTACAATTCTACAGTGATTTAAAAAGGCCTTTAGCACTTTTTAATGGTGAAATAAATATTGAAAGATTTAGGGATATCTGTTGATATTAAAAGACCCGAAGACAAATATTAAATGTGCATGTTATGGTTCAAGCCTATAGGGATTAACTTTACAAGCTTTGATTCCTACCCGTTAGCGATGCAGGGTTACAAGTGACCTAGATTTAATTGATTTGATAGAAAAAAATGTTTATTTCAGTCATTAGAAACTGAAAGCTTGACTCATACTTGGAGTGCATCAAGATTTCTCTTCAATATGCCTCTCAAAAACTTGTTACTTCACTTGGACACAGAGCAATGGCTTTTAAACATTTCTGGGTCACAAAGGTGTCTTTGTTTGTCTGCAAAGTCAAAAAAACAAGCTCAAGAATGTAAACCATCACACTATCCAAGGTCACAACATAGAAATCCTAAAAAGAAACCACTACCTAACTTAATGTCTTTGAATTGAACACTGCACTCATGCATTGCTTCAACAACTAAACTGCCAGTGCTCTGGCAAAAAGGTTGGTAAAAAGATGGAGAACATAACTCTAATTAAGTAATGAAATTATTGCAGTAGATATAAGAACTATTAAAGGGGAATAGATGTTAATTGAATTTTACCCTCCACTCAAAGGTCAACCATTTGGCTTTTCAAGATTTCTGTCTTATCTCATTTAGAAACACTTGTGATGTTCAAAATTTGCCTGATGCTTGCTATGAAAGCAATTAATCAGGATTTAAGCTCTTGGCCTCTAAAAACCTGTTACAAGTGTTTTTCAAGCCTCTGCTCCTTAGAGACTGTGACATGGGGTCACAGGCTGGGTGGGAAAACATTTCAGGCTAGAAAAGTGGGAAAACAGAGTCACCTTGCCTGGGGGCAAACTTGTCCAGCTTCTGGAGTAACCCAGTGGTGCTGCTGAGGACAAGGAGCCAATGACTCATGCTGGCTCAAGGCCACTGGAGTCTAACACCTTCAGATGGCTATTTGCCCACTGATGGAGAGATTCTTTGAATGCTCATGTTCACAGGCTGGGCTTTAAATTAGCAGGTGGCAAAAATCTGCTGCCAATAAAGACTTCTTTTTTGATTGATGAGATTTCCAGTGATCACTCTAAGTGTCCTCTCTCACTCAGTTAAGAGAAGGAATAATTATAAGGTAATGATAGAAAAACCTTAATAGAATTTGTTTTTTTTGCAGCAAAATAAGAGTAGCTGTTATTTTTCCCATGGTAGGTAGATCTTGATGCATTCCTGCAGACCACGCTAATCTGGAAGGGATATTATCAATTTATTATGTCATAAGCGCATACTAATGTATATTATGTACTAAATAAAATACAAGTTATTTACAATTATTAAGAAATAATAATGTTATATATCTTTTCAATTCAAATTTTTTTTAGTGTACTATAAATCTACCAGCTTCACACAGGACACCTCTAAAAATCGTCCCATTCTTCTCTGCAGGACATCTCAATTTCTGACAAACTGGATTGTAAGTGTCTGTGAATGTCAAACGTCAAATCTTGTCACAAATTATCCTTTAAATTAAGGCCTGGGTTCTATGTAAGTCATTCTGAAAGGTTTGTAATTCAGAAAATATGTGACAGGAAGGCGAACCACTGCTCTGTCCCAGGGTTGCCCTTTACTTAAATACATCCATTTTTCCCTCAACTCCAGTCAGCTTTCTTCTTCAGGCTGAAGCATTCCCACTGCATTATATAGTATTGCCACTACCATATTTCATTTTAGGGTGGTAATAAGCGTTAGCTGTCCAACACATATGGTAAATTACTTGTAGGTCACTTCATCTTCAAGGGAATTCACATTTCTCAACGATTGGTTTTCTTACTGCCACTTTCCATACAAACCAGATTTCTGTTGTGCAACAGATAGTTTTCCTGTCAAAATATTCTCCCAACTGGGCTGTCAATCTCTGCAGATCCCCCATAAACACAATAGGTATTGGCTGCTTATCTTAATAATACTCTCCTTTATACTGAAATTAAGTGACATACAGTACTGGTAAGATGCAAAAAAATGGTCTGGTATCAATCTGAATTGATCTCATTTGTATTGTAAATGTAGTCACTGTTTCAAAATAATGTGCAGTCTTTTTTTTTTAAAGCCTAATTGATGAGTTCATATATAATGTAACAGCTGTCCAATGCCACAGATAACTTAAGTGTTGGTGTGTGTGAGAGTGTGTGTGTGTTTACGTCCTCTGTGGTGTGTTGGGTTATTAATTGAGATGCTCAATAACAACACAGTGTTTTTCTCTCCCTTGAGTATAGCATTCATCACTTGAGGCCGGTGAAACCAGGCAAGGTAAAACGGGACATATTTGGTCATAGTAGGTCAGGTCCTGCTTTGCTTGAAATTCTCAGTTTCAGAAGTGACAAAGTGTTTTGATATCAACCACACCTCAGTGTGAAATTACTACATGTTTCATCCTGCGGATCATACATGTTTGACAAATCTAATTTAGCCTTAAACATTCTTCTTATTTTCATTTGTAAAGTTCTTTTAGCAAAGACTTGATTATATGTGTTTGAAACTAAGTGTTTGGATCACATTATGTGAAAATGGAATATTTAATTGGGTCTAATTCACACCAACTGTGGAGCATTTGCATTTTTTCTAATAGCATTTTCCAATTAATTCCAGTAGAACCAGTTTTTATTTTATTTTATTTATTCCAAAAATAAGCATCAGCATCCGATTTGGCACACAGACTGTGAAAAGTTTTGTTTTTTAATAATCACATGACACTATTTAGAATAAAATGAATGCTGACTTAAATCAGAAAAGTTTAAATTTGAACAAAGTACATCACAAAAAAAAAAAAAAAAAAAAAAAGACTAGAAACGTTCCGGACCAGCTAACTTGATGCATTTCTTTTTTGTTTTATTTTGTCAAATTGGTTCTGCAGTTAATCCTTTAGGGTAACACATACTATTGGAAAACAATATGGGTTTTTCTGCCATGTCCAGTTAAGGCTGTTGCTACTTTGATTTTGATTATTGCAGATCTGTAATAAAATAAGGTGTGACACTGAACATTATCCCAGTTATACAATGTTTTTCTTTTGATTAAAGACACAATAACTCTTTACTGCAGTGAGGAGTGCAGTGCAGTTGAGTGCGGTTATATACATGTATTGCTAATTATATAAAAGTGTAGTTGCTAGAAGTGTTTTCTTCC
The DNA here is from genome assembly GCF_016077235.1 of Cyprinodon tularosa. Taxonomy (NCBI): domain Eukaryota; kingdom Metazoa; phylum Chordata; class Actinopteri; order Cyprinodontiformes; family Cyprinodontidae; genus Cyprinodon; species Cyprinodon tularosa. The sequence goes on along the minus strand of NW_024039740.1, from coordinate 1,223,996 downwards.
ACATACATGTTTCAGTTTCTAAGTTATACCTTTTTTTTTCTGCAAATGTTAACACCAGTCAAAAGAGTCAGTCATTCAATCAATTCTATTTTACAATCTACACAGTTTGTTTTTATTTTGTTTTTGCTTTTTCCAAGAATACTACATATTGTGAACTCTTTGATTTGAGTGTCATAACAGAGAGAGCAACATCTGCTATAACCTTTTTAAATGTAGGACAACCTTGAGTGAAATTCTCCCTTTTTCAAACACATACTCTTTTCTAAAATTAACAAAATTATTATTATTTTTTTTTTTCTATAGCAATTATTCCAGTAGTGGCAACACTTGTATTATATATAAATATTACAGTAATATAACCTCCAACTAAAAGAAGAAAAAAAAAAGGTTTGTTTTACTGATTAATACAGAATCTAAAATAAAAGCCAACTAAATCTATTGGAATATTTCTATTTTATATTGTTAAATTGCTTACTAATCTTCTCTATGGGTAAACACAAATATCTGTAACGCTGATAATAACTAGTCCATCTACTCCTATAGTTAACCATAAGTCATTTACTTAACAAAGGTAACAAAGGTTTATTTATACTGAAAAAGTAACATGGCTCCTTAGTTTCTATGTCTATATTTCAGTATCTCTGTGACCAGAAGTATATACAAAGCCGAATTAGTATTTGTTATAATCCTAGGAAGAGTGTACCAGCTATCTTTCAGCCAGTTGACAGGCAGGTAGCAACCGCAAATGGTTACTGTATTTCTTAATGCTTTATAAAATAAAATCAAAGAAAATAATTTGATTCTGGGACTTTCTCAGAAAAGATATAACACATTAAAAAATATTAGATTAACTACTGAAAACTTAGCAAACACTGATACTATAAATCTGATTACATAAATTGCCAAGAGTATCTGTCAACTATTTTTCTGTGTGTTTCCAGGGTGAATGAAAAATATATTTAGACTCAGTGCAAATTCACATCTTAGATAAATAGTGACAACAACTCATGAAACAAAGCCTGGCTAAGACAAATAAATCTACAAGCCACTTCTTGTATTTCTCTCCCTCTGCTCAGCAGGTACATAATAAAGCAGCAAGCAGATTTGTTGAAGGTATACTGACCCGATTTAAAACATAAAACTATAACTGAGCCTTTGAAGTGCAATTTAGCTCTGAACAAGCACTTTTTCCCTCTTTTGTTGAAGTGGTTTGCCTGAGGGGGAAATCTTAAGGTATAGAATATAGTGAAACACTTCCACAGTTTAGAGTTATTTTTAGAAATCATATATTTCAGGTTTATATAAAATGATTGTAACCACAACATTTTTTTTTATTACTTGGAAATCACAACACAGAAATCCAGATTACATATTATGTTGTAGGAGAAACACACAATAACGAGACTGTATTTATGTTAGACTTGGAAAAGGGTGTAAGAGATTACAAAAGATAAGAAATCAAACCTAAATATGCTTTATGAAGGTCGTGTCTCCATGTTCAAGAGTTCTTGTGTCTTTAGTATCTTTTAGGAGGTAAACTTACCAAAGTTTTGAGAAAATCACTAAATTAGAAATAAGCAGCTACCCCTGCTGACATATTATTTCACAAGCCCTTGTTCTTTCACCCTGTAATAGATTTTCATATTGTTTGTAAATGTTCCAAACTTCCATGTGACATTTTGGGAAGTGATTCAGATTAGAGCTTCTAAAGCAGGTTTTTAGTTAAATCATTAACATGGCAACTTTATTGCCATTTGCAATACTTATGTAAAAAACAGTGTATAAAAAATATTAGTACATGCTTTTATTTTTCTGAAAAATATGTATTTTTTTGTTAACATTTTGTCACCTCTTTGCATTGATAGATTGTCTTTTCTTGCAGCATTGTGTCTACTAAAAAATAATCATTAATATTGCATGTTTCCTCTAGCTTTCATCATAAAAAAAGCCCCAATATTCCCAAGGCAGCTCTGAATCTTCCAGCTGATATAAGGCAAGAAACTGGTACCCACTTTAATATTTTTATTGTATTGACATAATTTCTTACACAAAATGTTTTAAATCTTTTAATTTAAGTGCATTTATTTGTGTTCAAAAGAAGAAGAGAGTGGTTCACTAGTACAACACCCTCTTTCAACACCCATATTTAAATAGGACAACACTTAAGAGCTCTCCTATAAGATTTTACAAGGCTACAGCATGTATCGAGGTTCATCTTTGACAGTTTCTCTTTGCTCTCATGTTCTCTACTCTTTACTGCATCAAGACCCAGATATGTGGCAGTGGTCACCATTTTCAATATATGTTTAGATTTCAAAGAATCTACAAGCCTTGCACTGAAAAACTGTTCCCCGGGGCTTCTGAAGCAAAACAGGCCACAGCATCACAGATCATCTGCTGAACTTAATTTTGCCATAACAAGCCATTTAATGTACACTTCCTTTGTTTAATGTCGACTGATGTGGACTTTACGAAAAGCTAATTATGTTTCTTATTTCACTAAAGTATTGTTGTTTAAGTACCACAAAGTATTTTAAATCTCCAAACATTTATGTTTGTGCAAGTGGGGCAGAAATGCCTTTTGCTCCTCAAAATATCTGGCAGTCTAGCAGGGTTGTAGCATTTAGGGTAAAAGGCCCTGCACCAACTTGAAATGAGTGGGTCCTGCGTTTCGATATGAATGCATAATTGGTCATGAATAAAGTTAGGTTTATGCATAACCCCTTTTAGCAACCACATCTCTCCCTCCTTGGCTACAGGAGGCCTGAACTTTCCGAATGGCGTAGCTAGAAAAATTTGTTACTATGCAGAAATGTGGTCCGCAAATATCTGCTTGTTAAAAACAAGGGGAAAAAGTTAACATTAGCTAGACATCAAGTAAGCTGTCACTCTATTTTTTTTAATTTTGAAATCTCCTACACTAGTAGCTTAGAACACTTCTCATATTCATTTAAGTTAAACAAAACATATTTGCTACACAGTGACTCTGTATGCCACAACTCTTTTTAAACTGTTTATGATAGTCTGCTAGGGTGGATTAATTAATCCAGACATTCCCATAATGAGTTATTTTCTCAATTCCTTATTCTTTTTTATTTATTCATTTATTTTTTGACACCCACTCTAGCCTTTGGAAATTGGTCACATTCTCTTGTTGGCTTGCCTCCTCTTCCTGTATAGGGGAGATACAATGACGTAGCAACAACAACAAAAACCCAACTACATTTTCATGTGTCCTTGTTTTCCTTGATGAAATCACTCATTTATAACAATCCCCTAGTATAACAAGGCCTTATGCGGTTGTTCATGTAACACATCATTTGCAATGGCTCAAAAAGCAGAGCACCAATCCTTTTTGTTTTTTTTTTTAGGAATTTTAAAAATTTAGCCTCATGATACAAGAAAGGAAACCAAATTGAATAAGTTTTATTGACTTCATAATAAATGTCTTTTGAGGTGTAAAATTCCTGTGATGTACTGGCGACCTGTCCAGGGTGTACCCTGCCTGTCGCCCATAGACAGCTGGAGATAGCAGCTTTGAAGTGTGATGGAAAATTGATGGATGGATGGATGGATGGATGGATAAAAATGTACCATTAATGCTACAAATAAAATGATAATGGCTAGTTTTGGCAAGAGCTGAATTATTAACAGACTGAGGACTAGCTGTTAAAAAGAAGGCACAGTGAAGCAAATTAAAATAAAGATTATAAGCTATAATGATCATAAAGCATATTTTTTTGTTCTTTTTTATGTATAGATTGATTTCTATCGTTGAATCTATGCTCTAGAAACTGTACTTGAAACCTATAGTGAAACCTGCAAATTAAAAAGTTCAGTAGAATGAACCAGGCTGTTAAATAAATGACATCATACTGTATGTTGAGTCTACTGGAAACACACCTGTTTCCTTTTCAGACCAACAAATTTTTACTGAAAGTGAGTAATGTCTGCTGGATTCGTGTGAGATGCTTCTTTGTGCTCCAGTCATTTATAAGGCTGGCATTGCAGCTGCTACATCATCTAAACATCTTGCAGAATAAAGTCTTCATCAGGAGAACATGCCCCCTTCATTTCATTTATTATGCATAAGCTTTAATTCAGGTGGTGACATAATGTTGCCTGAGGAGTTTAGTGACTATAAAAAACTAATTACAGAAACCTTAAAAAGACCACCATCACAACATGTCCGCCAAACTTTGCATTAAAGTGCCATTATAGTATTTTTCTAGTTGCCAGTCAGTGAGTAAGTGGAGTGGCCAGCCCATACAAAGTACAAAACCCTCTCTTTAGCTGTCATCTTTGAAAGCTTGAAAGCCTTTCTTTTCAAGTGCAGGAATGGCTATTATTTGTCTTGCAGGACTTGAAAGCTTTCAGCTACCACCTCTAGCCGGGAATTGCTTTAATTCATTGGGAAAAAAAGCAACAAAAAAAAACAAAACAAGACAACACCGTTGTCTGTGGAAGAAAAACATCAGTATATGAAAAAGGGAACATGTTTTATTAGAAGGACTGATGACAGTTAAATGTAGCTAAGCTAATTGGAATATAAACTAAATGACAAAAATAAAGCTGTAAAAACAGTATGCCTTGCCGTATGCTGCGAGATGTATATACAGATCATTGGAATTATTCGAATCTATACAGATTTAGAGCTGTTTAATGAGTCAACATGTTATATTCTTAATAAGATGTAGGGCTGGGCAGTAAAACAATATCAACAAACATTATAGTAAAAACCTGATCTGCATCAAAAGAGGGTTAGTCCAATAGAATTTCCTATAATTTTATTGAACTCCATACTAGGACAAAAATGTTGTCGGATATATGCTGGAAAAATGATTTAAACTCTCAACTCCTTACAGCCAAACCACTTCTAAATCAGTGCCTAACTACCAAGACGCAATTATAACAACTTAGCAGATATGACAGAGGAAGGGGATTTTGAAGATGTAGAAATATCAGAAGACTTTTTGGGAGGATGTTAAACAGATCAGTTTGAGGTAGTTATTATGAGGACTTGCAGACCAAGGTGGATTGAGTTTTGGGTTGGATGTTTCTATTTTGCAAATTTGTTGCTTTTGTCCCCCTGTTTGACGAGCTAATGTGTGTATGATTGAGTAGGAGGTAGGCAGAGAGAAAGCGTCTATAATCAAACTGGCTGTATCTGATCGAAAAGGTGGATAGCACTGCTGTGTGCAGTTTTCAGCCTGGAACAAATTCTACTGCAATGATGGTCATAGTCAATATGAGAAGCCCAATGACCAATGGTGAGTGTATATTAAATAAATAAAAATGCTTTGTGTTAATTTCCATGAAGAAGATCCTAAATGGTCCTAAAAGATCCTAGCTATCTAAGGTGCTGTTGTTAAAGCTTTAAATCTTTTTAATCTTCCATCTGATTTTTTCCATCTCGCTCTGACTGTGTATAGAAAGGTTCCGACTAGGCAGACTAGGTGAGCAGATCTGTGCAGATTTTTCTTTGTTCCTAACAAATTAAAACAGTTTCCCACATTTGACTTGGGCAGATTATCAAAAGTTGTTAAAATTAGTAAATAAATAAATGAAAATAAAAAATGGCAGAGCTATAAAGTCTGTGTCGCATCTCAAACCAAAACAAAAACATAATTTGTGTAAGTCTATATTAAAAACAACATAGCAGTCACGTTAAACGAAAAGTAAAATGTAGCAATAAACACTCTGGGACGGTTTATATACTGACTGATGCAGTGAGAGGGGATTCTCAGAGTGCAATCTGTTAATTTTATTGGGTTTTTGTTTTTGGGGAGCGTGATACGCTTTGCTTACCTACCTTGTCAGCCCCTTGTGTTTTTTTGTGAGGCTCAAAGAGGATCATTACTTCCATTTTCTGTCCTCTGAACTCCTATCATGGGTAAAGTATTCTTTTCTTTATGTCTCATTCATTGTTTTTGCACGTGTCTGTCCCGCTTACTATATACATGATGTGCTACTCCAAAACTGACTGTTTTCCAGTGCAATTAAAAAAATATATGTTGTATTTTTACTTTGTAACCACGTCTCTCTTTTTCTGTCAGACCCATGAAATTGCCCCTCATTTACTGCGTAATTGGACTAAAATAGACCTGAAGTCTGTCTCAGTCAGAGCTACTCCAAGCATCGTGTTGGGTGTGTTCATCCCTGTTGGCTCTCAATGAGTGCTAAATGCCACAACCTCAATTTTGACACAATTTTCTGTCGGATCGGATGCAAAATCGGATTTGGACCCAGTCATGTTACAACTTTATTAACAATAGGCGGGAAAATTTGCGGGTGTTACACTAGGTCTTGACCCAACAGAGTGTCTGATCACCTTTACTCAGTAGATTGGTTTTACTCAGATTAATTTTGGCTTTGTTCACGCATAACCTTTTCCACCGAAATTTCTGTGTAAGGTTCTGAAATCCACTCTAGACAACCTTCGTCCAAGTGACAGTCTCTATCTCATTCTGGAGAATTCCATGGCACTTCCAAACCAGTTGTTATAGTATTACATGCATCATTATTCCTTCCCTACGTTCCTTAATCAGCTGGCTCCTAGTGGGGTTCCTATGTGCTGACTGTAAGCAGAAGGCAAAATTAATTCTCCTCTTGTTTGTTAAAAGTATTTGCAATAGAAAATATTTATAAGTTGTAGTCAGAAAAATCACACTATTAGTAAGTAATACATGTAAGTCACTGTCCCTTCTATTTTAATCTATGTTTGGGCCATCTCAGAAGCATTCTTAAAAATTAAATAATTATTAAAAAAAAGTTCGACCAAACTGTAAGGTAATGGTTATTGCTCTTGGCTTTTGTTTTATGTTTACTCACACAACACTTATGTAGTTTTTCATTATAAAACGCGGCAATCAATCCTTCAGTAGTCTCAAAAAAGAAAACACTTTCTGTTAAGCTCAAGAGTGTATTTTTTCTTATGGTTTGAAAAAAGAAACCTGTGTTCACTCAAAGAAAAAAAAAGACAGCTATAAACAAAACATGTCTATTTGAGCCATCTTTACTTATTTACTTATTTTTATTTTTTTCATTTGCATTTATTGATTCAGACTCAGTAGGAGCTAGAAAAACATTTTTAAAAGCACACTGCTTCATAAATACTTTATGTTGGCTGTATTTATGGTCTTGTTTTCTTTTCAGCAAACATTTACAAATAGCTTTGGTTCTAGAGATGTTGTTTAAAAGAAATATATGTGTAGAATATAATAGAATTTGAATATCTTTACTGTCCCTCTGGAAAATGTAGGTGTACAAGCAACATGTTAAATTCAGCAAATTCAACCATGTAGATTCCAACAAAGATAACTGCAATTTATGTCATAATTGAAAAGTAATATGAAGTTGCTATATATGTTTTAAATAAGCACAATAAAATTATTACCCAGAAATAGTTTGGTTCTGCTGTTTTTTTTTTAAGGTCATGGTTCAGTTGTATACAAATGAATGAAGTTTCAATGGAAAGTCCCCACCAGTATAGTGAAACCTGACTTTTTTTGGTGTTCTTTTTTTATTATATATACTATTTTCGGAAAATATACTGCAGCACATTGTGGGAAACGACGGCTTCTTGTTGGGCTCCATGCCTGGACATCATGAGGGGAATTTATGTTTTAGGTCACGGGTCATATTTAGGACTAAGGTGTGAATTGATTTGAGGTTGGGGTTAAACTTACGTATGAACCCGTAATGGTTAGGTTCAGAGAATGGGTCACGGTTGGCCTATAGACTTTATAGAAGGTCATTGGAAAGGCCTGGCAAAGATAGTGAGAGAAGTTTGGGTGTGTGTGTGTTGCCCTGTACACAATAATTAATTTTAGAAGTGTTTATAAAGGGTATTTAAAGGTCATATGTACAGTGATATAATGATGGCACTTATACATTAAAAAGATTCTGTTTCTTTCGAGTACAACTGTTAATTACTAAGTAAAGGTAACTGGATATAGTACTATTCCTGTACTTATTAGTTCCACTGTATTTATCCTGTATTATAAATTCAAATAAGATTTGTTTTGCACGGCTTATTTATGAAATTTTATTAAAAAGAATTCAATAAGCTAAGCAAGCTTATTGCATAGAACTGTATTGCATTGCTTATCAGAATGAATAGTATCATGAAATGGGATTAGTTCAGTTATCTTTTTATTATATCTGTTTACCCAAAACCGTGCATCTTATTAACTTTTTTATTTTACCTGTTCTCTCCTCCCACATGTCGTGAATTCTGGAGTCCCAGACCACTTACCGCTATTTCTCACTCTCCCATTATAATCACTCAGAGGAGAGGAGAATAGGCTTAACAGTCTCTCATTGCTCCCTCTGTCATTCTACCTTCCGCGTCGGACACAGCAAATTGATTTTAATCAGGCAATAAAAGCAGATCTGATCCTCCCTCTGTTGACTCACTTTCAGGCCCCAAAGAGGCTGACCTGATCGACTCCTTTGATGGATTTTGCTCATAACTGCCAATAGCCCAGATTCAATACAGACAATCTCTTTCATTTTAGTAGCATTCGAAGAGGTTGTTGTGTGTCAGGGTTTCAACTGTTTATGTATTTCTAGGCTGTAAAAGAAGGAGATATTTCAGAATGTATTGGAAAAATAGCTTAAAATTCAAGAGAAGGAATTCTGCTGTTCGATTTTTTTTTCACATTCTCTTTTTAGTCCTCTTAGTCATCCTTGTCTCATTAAATTTGCCCTCTGTCTTATTTTTGTGTAATTTCCTGAGAAAGAAAGAAAATCCAATGTTTGTGTTTTTCTCTTGAGGTCGTACCTACGACACTGTAGAGAAACAATTAAGTAATTAAGGAAACTTGAGCGCCTGGAAGGTACCCATACATGAAAAGAACGTGCAAACTCATGCAGAATGATTTCCTGAATGGGTAGACCTAGAACCTTCTTGCTTCAAGAAGTTAATGCCTCCAAATGCACCACCATGAAGTTTCATGATTTTATTCATTAAGGGAAAAAAAAAACTTACGTTTTAGCCATCAAGCCAAAATAAATAAATAATTTTTTTTGCATTTCTGTGAAGGAATCTCTATAACGGAAGGTTGTTTTGAGACACACTGGAGTTTGTTTGTTTTTTTTTTTGCCTGACCATCTTGTTTGATGTCACATCATGCTTTTCCAAACAGGTTTAAATCCAGTCTGTGCTGCTGCATAACCTAAAGTGTGCACGAGCTTTACATTCAGAAATAATGCCGAGACATTTCCTTTAGAAGTTTCTGAGAGGTCAACCAGGTCAAAGCAGCACCAGACCATTATACAATCATCACCAAGTAAGATACTTTGTAAAAGGATTTAGAAAACTTCCTAATTAGTTGGTCAACACTGAAGCGGGGCAGACTTTTTTACAAAGGTTCATTTCTATCTTGCCAAGTCATTAAATATTTACTCAGAGGCCCAGGGAACCATCAGGATATTTTTAGAGCAAATATGAAATGGGCCTTTTGTTGTTTTTGGTCAACAGCAGCTTTTGTCTGGGGATTGTCCAAAAAAGATGTGGTTATTAAAACTGAATACATTTTCATATAATACCAGGGTTGGTTTAGATAACATTCTCTGTGTGAACAGTTTCTACTTACAAGCCATCACCCTAATGAACAGCTGACTAGTAACACAGTTACTTTACCTGTATTTAGCCCCTGTTTAGTGGTAACCACTAATTTACTTAATATTTGTTTATTTATTCCTGCATCCTCTGGACTGGGCTTATTATGCTACTGCTCTATTGTTTTAATCTGTCTGTGTTTATTTATTGTATGTATATATGTCTCCTCTATTCTATAGCCTAGGAACATCGTGTGCGCTCTACAATCCAAAGTCAAATTCCTCATTTTTTTGAACCTACATTTTCTGGTTAATAAAACATAGCTTGTGATCTGTTTTTTCTTTAAATTACTCAGGCAGTCTTTGTTCTACATACAGTATGTATGCATTTCCTCTGAAGCAGATGGTGAAGATTATTAATTTAGATAAATACAATTTAGTATCAGAATTACCCAGATAAGGTGTGACTCTGCATAATCCAATTGCTAAATATTGGCAAAACTGTTATAAGCATTCTAATTACATTCTTTGCATGTTTAAAATCTGCAACCCTCATTTTACGGCATTAAGATCCTAAGAGGTTTCAGTCAAATTTATTAGAATAGTCTAAAGATCATGTGACACAATATGGCACAATAAATCTGGAATGGAGCTAAATACTTTTTCACAGAAGTTTAGCCTCAGACAACCAGAAATAAGAGTATTTTTATTCAGACTTTTGGCTTAATTTATAATATTTAATTGACAGCCAGAAGAGGTCTACTAAATGACAAAAAGAAAAAAAATGATTTAAAGCATAGAAAGGGAGACTAGAAAGCATGATTTCATGTCTCATTCATCTCACACAATTCAAAGCACAATCAAATTTGCATGCAGTATATTGGCATGAAATCCCTGAAGCTGTGATATTCAGAATCCGTCTATGAACAACAATTTCCCTTTTAAAATGTGGCCTTTATAGAAAGTTAAAGGGCAAATGCAGCCCCGAGGTCAGTTGCTTTCGTTTGTCCTTTTTTTGCATCTTTGATTTTGCCTCAGATTTTTTATACATTTTTTCTTTGTTATCTTGCAAATTATTATTATTATTATTATTAGTCATGTTGCAGTTTTTTTATATGAATCAATGTTGTGAAAATGCATTTAAAATAGCACTGAAAGATAAATCAGACAGGAATTTAAAAGAGATGGGTGGCCTTAGGTTGAAAAATAATATTACATATTATGAATTAATTTTCCCCTTTAAAAATAATACAGCAGTGAATGATTTAAAGAGGTAAATGATATTTTATACAGAAGATGCAAGAAACACTGTTATTTTTACTCTACAGCTATGAAAGTTAATTTGGATGTTTTCTTTTTTTTAGGAGGTATTAATGTAGCCAGATTAGTCTCTGCTTCAGGGCACAATGTAGAAGGCACTCTGTTCCCAGCTTTGTTCAACAAGTTTTATGTTTTTCTTATCATATTCTCATTAGCTGTGAGACCTGCGGCATATATCCAGCACATACTAAGAGACCCCCATATGTGAATGGTAGAAAGTTATTACATAAATGATCTGTGATATTTTGTAAATTGCGTTTCAGCTGATATGTTAGCGATTAACTTATTTACAGAGGGTTTGACTAATAAAAATAAATCATTATCAGGATCTAAAACAACCCCCAAAAAGCCTCCCTAAGGAGAACAAGTAAAGAAAGGCTTTTTGTTTTAATGATTATGGCATAAACAGCAGAAATTTAATTTTTAAAAGACATATTTTAGGTTATTTGAAAGACATTGAAGTATATATACTTTTATGATAGAATAAATGTTTCAAATGTATCATTGTGATAAAGAGACAAAGTTACGTATTTAGAATATACAGTATGCATACATCCCATGTAGCGTTCAGATCAAGGACTCTTAAGTTTTAGATAAACAAGATGCTATTTTTTAGGCATCATAAAGCAGCTATTACTAAAACCATTATTACTTGTATCATCTTTAAAATCCAATTTATTCCTTATTCTGCTAGAAGGGTTCAAGCGCCTATTTTTGCACACTCAGTGGTTAAGGAAAAGGAGATGTCCAAGATAGGTTGCCAGTCCTTCTCAGGACAAACACCCATGCATGTAAACATACACACTGAGGCGTAAGTTCAAGTAACTAACATACAGTAGATTATTCTTTTAATTCTGGTAAGAAAACAAACTACCTGAAGAGAACCCATGGGTAGGACATGCAAACCTAACACAGAATGACTATTGGTACGTGCAGTTGAGCTACTGTATGAGGCTGTATATGCATTTTTTTAAATCAATAATTTTAAATTCCAGCTTGAACCCTGGTTCAAACAGATATTTGATATTGCTAAATAAACGTGAAACTAAATGAATGAAAAAATGTATAATTGTCTTTTTGTTTTGTTTTTAGATTTCTGTGATTATTTTCCATAAATTTTGACATATTAAATAATATAGTAAGTCAGGTTAGTGTGTGAAGCTAAATCCTATTGCGAGAAATTATAAATATATATTTATTTTACATACATGCATTAAATACATGAGTCAACTTGAAAAAAAAAAAAACATTGAATAGTATTTGTGTAAACAGAGTTTTCTCAGCGTTATAAAACTGATTATCAGTTATTCTTACGTTGAATTAAATATGGAAATGTGGGGAAAAGTAAAACTTATTAACCCCTGAACTATTAATTCTGTTTTAAAGAGCTTGTTACAGAGCTCAGTGTGGCTCTTTTGTGTAAATGGAAACACTTTAAAATGTGGACCAAAACAAATGTATTATCGCCCATTTGGAGAAGCTGGTGCAAATAGGCTAATTTATAGCATGAATGTTATATGACTTTGATCATACACTGCGACCAGGTTTACCTTGCAAGACGTAAGTCAGAATCAATCCTTTAGTCCTTACGGTTTGCATTATGTGATGTAATAGAGTATACAGTACAAACTAATAAAAAAGACCATGAGTAATTTTTGTAAAACATATAATGCCTTAGACATTAGATTTCCAAGATGTCTCACAATCGTTTATCTATACCTTCTTCAATACTATGTCTGAAAAAGTACCTAGAAAAACACTGGACTGGGTTGTGGCATTTCTTGGGGGCTTAGGTTTACTTTGAGTTTTTTCTCCATAAAAAAAAAAACAAAAAACAAAAAAAAAACTAACAGCCAGAATAAGTTAAAAGTAAACAAACTTGAACCCTAACGAGAAAATTATTTGAACAACCTTAATGTTTTAATTATTGTCTTATGATTTTTTTAGAATGTTATTTTGAGCTTTTTATGTATGTTTTTGAGGTATGTTTTGAGGGCTGGGGTCTTTCTGCATGAAGTTTGCATGTTCTCCCTGAGCATGCGTGGGTTCTCTCTGGGTACTCCTGCTTTCTCCCACAGTCCTAAAACATGACTATTAGGTTAATTTGCGTCTCTAAAATTCTCCTTAGGTGTGAGTGTGTGCATGAATGGTTGTTTGTCCTGTTTGTCTCTGTGTTGCCCTGGACTGGCGTGTCCAGGCTGTACCCTGCCTCTCGTACATAGACAGCTGGAGATAGGCACCAGCACCCCTCACGACCCCACTCAGGATACAGCGTGTCAGATGGATGGATGGATGGATTAATGTGTAAAGATGTGTTTTTATTTTTTATTTTCATTTTCTAGTGTATACAATTGCTTTCTGTTGGTGGGACTTGTCATAGATAGTTAATAATAAAACAAAGCTTTTATAGTGAAAAAACTGTTAGGATTTTCTTGAGGAAGTAAAAAAAAAAATGCTCTAAAGACATTAAAAATGTGATTGTCATTTTGTTTTCGCCCATATATTCAAAGAATAATATATTTAGCCAATTTCCCTTTGGTTCTGATTAAGATCAATGAAATGTTCCTGAATTGTGCTTCCATCAGTCTCTGTTATATAGAGCTTTCAGCAGTGAGAAAGATTTTACTGCGGAAAAGGTTCATGTGCTTTTTGAGAGGCATTTAAAAAGACATCTTTCCCTAATTCTAATGAAACAAAGCTACTCGGTTCAATATATACTGACTCTTTGCTGTGCAACATTGCAGTAAAGCGGGTAACTTGTATTTAGGAAAAGTCCATCTTAATCACATGCTTCTGTGGCCCACTGGCAAGCAATGAGACAGAAATGTCACATTAGCAATAGGAACCGGTTTATTGCACCATATGACAGTAAAACCAAAGGACACTTGGGATTTTGCATTTAGGCTGATTAATTATCAAACAATCCGTTTCTATTAAACCATTTTCTCTTTAAAAATTAACTTAAAAACGTATTAAGCAGCATATAAATAGATAATTTTTCTACACAATTACAAATGTTTGTATCCTATGGGACAATTTGTTGTTCCCATTGGATACAAACAAATGGGAAAATGCAAACTACCAGATGGCAGATAAGTATTTAAGAAACTCCTTCTGTCTCTGCCATCCAATAATTGATCTCTTACGCTTTAGCTCCTTGATTAGTTCCTCTGAAGAGTGTCATTAAGATGTAAATATGAGTGCCCACAGTGTGATGAATTCAGTATCTGCAGATGATTAGAATCAACTCTTATAATGATCAGAAAAGAGATACAATTTAAAGAGAATTCACTTATGTTCTTTTGGTATCATCTACGTTATGAGACCATATCCTTGCAACAAAAAAAAGTCTTCATATAAATTTTTCACTTTACACGTCAGCAATTCTACAGCTGCCACCTCTCTGTATAGTGCTAGGTGATATGACCATAGGGTTATGTTTAACATCCCGTCTTAATCACTCCGTTAATATTTAAGTGTATTATACAGCGAATTTCCACAAACTGTATAGCTGTCCTTCAAGTGGAATTGATTTTTAATTATTCTGACTTCACAATAAAAGTCGTAGTATAACTTCTCTATAAAACTGGAATTACATCACTCTGAAACTGTTTACTAGACTGGCAATTAGATGTGAAAAACTAGAAACACACACATCATTTTGGCCAATAATCCCGCCACACAGCTGCTCAGTGTTCACGGCTGACCAAACCAAACACCAAAACACAGTTTAAAGTACTTTAACTGTAGCTGTAATGTGCTGAGAAGCCCACAGAAAGTTGTCAGTGTTTATTTTTAAAAGGTCTTCAAGGGGGATCGCAACTAAAAAATTGAATTAGGAAATTTGGAAGAAATGTCGGCTAAAATTGGTTGCTTGACAACTTAACAAACTGGCATCCTCTGTCATATGAGTCAAACTTCTGTCCTTGAGGGCTGGTGTCCTGCAGCTCTTAGATTTTTCTCTGCTATAACACACCTGAACAAAATAGTCAAATCATTAGGAGGACTCTAGAGAAATTGACTGCAAGTAGTGAAGTTAATCTTGCCATTTGACTCAAGTGTGCTGGATTAGGAACCTATTTAAGGGTGTATTTACCCCTATCACTTTTGATCAGCTTTAAACAGACCAGAATTTGATTTCCTAAACATCCAGACCTTTTGTACAGTTGTGAATAAAAAACTACCAACAGTCGTGTGGAAGAAACAACTAGACCATGATCCACTTTTTGAGGTGGTACTGTATAGTTCAACATTCAAACAAACTCTGGTGTGGTTCGCTTCAGGTATACAGTAATTACAAACCAGCCTTAATCCAACCCAAAGGCAGGAAGCCTACGTCTTCTTACCACCATAATAGTAAATTAATTTATCAAATTTTTACCTGTTATGCTCTCTGTTTCTTAGGAGCACTGGTTCAGCGAGTTGTGGTTTTTCCTTGGCTTTAAAGACGCATTCTCCACCACCATAAGTAAATCTCAGTCCCCTAATCTGGATTAAACTCAATGAGTTTGCAGCTGGAATAACAGCAGAGATATGGAAAACAGAAGGTCAGCGTTGAGGACTGCCATAATGCTCTGTTTTCAGGTCTGTTCTCTGTATTCCCACAGTAATTTTTGACCAATAGGTGCAATGATCGTCACACGATGAGCTCTGACTTATAGCAAAAGGCGAAACATGAGTACAAACTGAATCAAATTAGAAAAAGGGAGTTCACTTATGATCTGAACCTAAAAAACAAAGGATTTCTGGGGTGAATAGACCCTAAAAGAAGCAGAGTATCAGCTCTCAAGAACTTTCACATATAGGTTGATTGACCTACAAATGGATTTAATAGTTTTTGCATGGTTGCATCAACCTCCCTGTAATTTATCTCAGTTCCATTTCACTGAATACTACTTCAATTTGAAACCCTTATTCTCTAGAAGAATTTAGATAGATATTCTGAAATTAACTGTAATGTGTACAGGCATAGGTTTGCATATTTCTCCCTTCTGTGCCACAGGAATAGCCTATGTATAATGTTCTGACAGAGGACATAGCATAGATAAAAACCAATAAAAAACAAACAAATACTTTCCAAATAAACTTCAGGCTCACAAATAGTGGACGCTTCAGTGCTCTCTCTTTTTACTCTCTGCTAAAACTGTCCTTGGCGTGAAACTGTGTTGTTTCCTCTTTCCTCATGTTGGGTTTAAAACTTTCTTAAATAAAATACCTTAGGGGTTTTAAATTCCTGGAGCAATATATTCTTTAACTTTTATTTTCCTTTTTTTTGGGTTTACTTCCAATCTGCTTACTCATATTTTCTGTATAGATCTTTATATCAAACGGTATACTCTTCTTTATTCTTGTTCTGTGATCCTAATAAACAGTCAGACATCCACGTAATCTGTTTCTTGTGAAACGTTTCCTACACTGTGCAACTTATGACCCAAGTCCACCTTAACCCCAATTCCCTCAATCACTATATACTCCAGATCGAGTACTATATAGTGGACTTTATAGTGGACTTTATAGTGGACTCACTTAACTGACCATTCGGACAGATGATCCGCGCCATCTTTCTTTTTACAGCCACTACAACAAATCCCATGATGCTTTGTGAAGAGAGCTCTTGCAAAGCAACCTGGGATATATCTGCTCATCTAGTGACCATGGATGATCCCTACTTTTCAAAGTGAATTGTTGGAAATTTCGAGTCTATTACTTTTTCATCCACTATAAATTCAGACACTCATATTAAATGTATTATGTATTAGCACTCTATAAATTGACATATATAGTGCTTAGGTCGGACCTTTGGACACAACCACACTGTTGCTTTACATAAGCACCCATTTTCCAATTTACAACAATAGTTATTGAATAACCATTGTTTCAGAAGATATTTCTTCATCTATACTTGATATGGTATTTTGTTTGTAACTGATGTGGGAATACCAAAAAAAACATTGTTTTTGACATATCGTATCTCATCAAGCGCAAAGTGTGAGATAATATTTTTTTTATCCTCATCTTCCCTCTGTGTGTAAAGTTTACACAAAAATCTTTAACCCAAGGGAGGCAGCTCTAATGGCTGCACCCTTAAGCACCGGTCCCCGCATGTAGTGGTATACATGTACTACATCTCTTGAATGGGTTTTTGTGTAACTACTTTGATTTCACATTGGGATTAATGAAGTGTTTTCAAATTGAAGTGACTTCTAAACAGTGGATGGTTCTTTTTAAATTGTGTAACAGCTGTGCTATCCCCTCTCTCCTTAATTCCTTATTAAAACTTTAAAAAGTTAAACATTTCTAATCTAACCTTTTATTAGCCTACTAGATACTGCTCATATGACCCAAACCATTACTGCATTTTCAAATCTAACAAATAAGCTTAAACAGTTCTAGTCACTTGTAATTGATGTGCGAGTTTTATATTTATGTTACCAATTGCACAACTCTGGAACTAGTTTACTTACTGCTTTTTAAAATCTTTATCAATAAATAGTGATTTATTTTTCTCTGATGTAGCAATTATTTTGAGCATTCAAAGTGTCTTTCAAGGTATGGAGCTGAGAGATAATTTATGACTCACTTGGTGCCAGCTGTGGAACTGCAGGGGCCAAGGAGGATGTGATCCTTCACCATAACAGCTTTCACTCCACTCTGATAATGCTGTTTAATCTGGAGGCTACACTGAAGGCACTGACATCCAACGCAGACTCAGTAGAAACCTTGACTGGCACTTCACCCCTCAGTGATGACAAAAACCCTGTCTGCTTAAGCTGCTATTACTCCACCTGATTGGTAATCATGGCATGGAATGGGGAATAAATCCTTCAGACTGCAGCTGGTTTAAGATAGGGGTCTTTGAAGGGACCTAGTGATTAGGTGACCTTGGATGGAGCATCAAAAGGGGCAAGGCGAGAGAAGGCGGGTTTAGAAGAACTGTAATTTTCTATTATTGGCAGTATAATGGCACATTCTCATGCAAATTACATTCACATACGAAGGATTAATTCAAACCGGCGAGTATTTCTGAGCTCTCAAAAATGCGGAGAAGCAGTTTCTTTTCTTTTAGAGGAGTCTGTGTAAAAGTTCAGCTCAATAGTCTTATCTGCCTCAAGTGCAATGTAGTTTGTTTGCACAATTTGGAAAGGCAAGTTTTTTTATTATGTATTTTGCTATGTACTTTATCCATGTCCTTATTGTTATATTAACTTTTTTAGAGGTTGTCCTTTATTGCTGGAGAAATGTTTCCCAAAACTGCAATTGATTTTATTTTCCAAAATGCTGCAGCAACTAAATTAATGCGAATACGATAAAAATCTAATTTATTTTGACTTGTCAGACAGAGGTGAGTTGGAAAACTGACAGATTTTAGGCCTTTTTCCAGAGCTGTGAAACATGAGCTTTCAAACTTAGTTGTGTCTTTGGCAAATGCACTAACATTTTTGTGTCCAAGGCAGAACAAATGCCCTTGGATTTACCTAAGGAAACAAATAATCTGGTAAATCTTGGAGAAACCTAACTACTTAATTATTCTTACATTGGTTTGAACAGGACATAGGTTCAAACAAAAATGTAACATTAGGATATCATCACACTACATATATTTCAAACAAACTGCTCTTGGTGTTGACAGAATGTGAAAAGCTAAATGGCCATTCACCTTTTTCTGTAGCTTTCGCTGTATCCAACTGTCATTTATTTCAGAGAAGGCAGCTGTGCTGAATAAACAGTATCCATTCATTTTTATGGCTGCTATATCCTCTTTTTGCGTTGTGTGTCTATCTCTGGTTGTCAACTTTAAAGAGGCACACCACCTCCAGGTTGTCAGTCAACCTGTCTTACTAACACCTACAGGGAATTTAAAATCTCCAACTTACAGCCTTACATGCTCATGTTTGGTGTACATGAAAAACTGTAATACATGAAGAAATCAGATACTTAGAAAGTCCTGACAGAAACACTGCATTGAAATTATCAACTTTAGTCTAGGCTACAGCAACTACTCTAAGCATGCAGCCCAGACTAGAGTCAAATGTGTGCCCACAGTCATATGTTGTGGTACACACAAAAAAAGTGTAATTGCCAAATCAGCTTATACAAACCATAAAGCTTTAAAATGGTCACAAGCATTTTTTTTCTCAGTTACTTCCCTAAGTTTAAAAATGTTTAAAAAAATATTAGAACCATATTTTATTGTGACATACTGTATACCCAATGTGGCAATGGTCTTGGATGGGTATAGAGATATCAAACCTGAACTAGATTTTGATATCTGTAATCTCTCTGTAAAAATCCAACAAATAGATTTCTCCCCCAAATATATCCCCAAATATATTTGAAAAATTTTGTATTATCAGGAACTTAGTCTCATACAGAATTATTTGGTCAGCAGAGTATATTCTTAAAGTCCAACTGTGATATAAACTTGCACCTGGTGCAGAGATTGCCTTGCTTACTGAGCAGGCCCCTAGCCTCCAGCATGTTCAGCCACAGTTAGAGCTTTAACAGGGACTGATTTTTCAGGAACTAAAGCCACTACTATAAGTGGCTTCAGAGAGCTCGAGTATTTCTTTTTATGTGGACTCACCCAGTATTTGTTTATTAAAACTAGAGGTCTAACCAAGAAATATCGAAAGCAAATGTTGCTCCTTCGCTTCGCCTAGTCAGATCATTTTTAAAAAGTGTCACCTTTGTTTGGCATCCAACTTGTTTACAAAATGCCCCCATTCTGATATTATGGCATCTGACTGCTCTGTGCTTCAGTCACCACACCATGCTGATTTTTTTTTCTCAATCTGCTGACCTAGAGCTAGTGTAAGTCCCCAGCTCAACAACAGTCTGTTGGAGCCAATCCCAAAGCACAGCTCTAGTCCAAGCCAATGTCCTCAACACAGCCAGAACTCATGCAAGGGAAAACATAGTCTGTCTGCCAAGTCCAAAGTCTCCCAGACCTCTAAGGAGGTCTTTGCTTTGCCAGTTATGCTTTTTACCTGGTCAGACTTCGAGGGTTTTCTTCTACTTTCTATTTATGTTTTTCTGGTAGCTGTAAAAAAAAAAAAAAAAAAAAAAAAAAAAAAAAAAAAAATTGTGAAACATTGTTAAATGTTTTGTTAAAAGCAATGGTAATGTTCACATTATACACACAGGAGACTAAAAGGAATAGCAGACGGGTTTATGCTGGTGGGGGAACAGGTCAATAGGGTTTTTAGATGTACTTTTTTTTCATCCTTCTTTTTTGAAAATCCTTCTTTTTACCCTCCGATATAATTGCTGTAGACATTCTGAAGTCTAGCACATCTTCATCTACATAACAGATTCTGAGATACCTCAGACCAGGTGTGAACTTTTCCTTTTCCACCTTCTCCAATAAGGGTGGCTCCACTCTATCCCTCTGATTTTTTAACAAATCTATTACTATTAGTATTGGTGCTGGCTCTTTCACCTAAACCTTTTTCAGGATTGGGTATAATCTGGCATTAGTACGGCTAAAAAAAGGCATTACCATTACTGGAAAATAGGTAGTTAAGACATCTGAAAACTGGTGGATTTGAGTAGAGTGTCATGGTGTTTTTAAGGCATCTGACCCACATGCAGGAAACCACTCAGAGAAACAAGAGTAAAAGTTAAACAGGTTTATTAGAAGTCCAAATGGGTTGGATTCAGGTGAACTCAGAGAGCTGGTGAACTGGAAGTTATGCAGAGAAAGGTTTCTTCCCAGAATCCAGTCTGTGTGGGTTTTTCCAGAGATAGAGGGGCTTGTTGGAGGGCGGACAGGTTTTTGTTAGGTTGGTCACTGAGGAGCAATGGAGCGGACTGCCACTTAGATTTCCAGGAGTACTTGAATGGGACGCGTGGAGATAAATCCCCTGCTCAGTGTGAAGCTCAAACAAATCCTTCCAGGGGGGAGAAGGCCAAAAATTCCAGTATGCAGGATGACTTCCTGCCGAAAGACAGAAGACAAAAACAACGTTAGAATTCAGAGAAACAAAGACTCAGATAGACTCAGCTAAACTCAGCTTGGCTAGAGTACCCCAAACTTGCAAACACTCTGGCATCGAGGTAGTGACAGTCCGCCGCTCAAATACTCCTCAGTGATGAGCCAACCAGCCGCAGGTGTGCAGAAGGACCAACGAGGACACTGCACCACCTGGTGGTGGAGGGAGAGAAAAACACCAAAACACAACCCACACAAACTGGATTCCTAAAATAGAGCCTGGTGGAGTAAGGGGAAAAAGGACACAGATTTCTTTACAACTACTTTTACAGAAACATATAATAATTCAAGAGTGCTTTAACTAAATAAAAGAGGCATGAAACACTCAGAACAAAATTTCATAGTAATATATTTATGACAATTAATGCAGTTAGTAGTTTATTAGGTTTTCTTTCCCATCAAATGGAAAAGTAATATTGTTGTGTGCTTGTTGACCATGTCTATCTGAACTTCTGAAGTGAAACTCGCATACAGTAGGACACAGATGGGCAAAAAACACTCTAACAGAAAGCCTTGTTTTCATCTGATAAATTTCATCACAAAAAAATTTAAATATACTTTAGCATCACTTTAAACCAGGGATTCCTAAAGAAGGGGTTCGTTCAGGCCCCCCGGAGATCATGAGAAATGGAGTGTGAGGGTCATTTACATGATGCAGTCGTTGTGATGTGATCACTTAGGTAAATGAAGGGGTAACTCAAATATTTAATACACCCTTCAATTTTAAAATATAACTTATTCTCGTATCTCCAAGCATTTAAACTGGTTTTAGTTATAAGATATATAAATATTGTATATTTAATTTCTGAACTACTGATCATGCTGAGAATATTTCTTTTTTTTTTCCTTTTTTTGCTTTCTTAGCACCAACTTACATAAGTGCTGACAGTCACTTCTTGCAGCTAAATTAGAGTGGGTGTTCTGCTTTAGATTTCAATCAAATTTAATAAAGATTTTTTTTTTTTTTACACAGCTTTGTCATATAAAGACTTACTGCACAATTATTTCCTCTTGTCTAATAAATTTTACCCTATTGTTATTGTAACTTTGCCCTGGAACAAAAATTTTAATAAAAATGGTTTCCAGACAAAGGAAGCTGTTAGTGCCATCAATAAACCCATTAGAGACACAGAAATAAGGTTTCAAATACCTTCAGGTTGTTCACTTGGTACATTGGGAAAGCAAGCAGGTCCTGGATGGGACCTGGATGGCAAAATCTTTTTTTCCATTTATGGCTCTCACTTTTTGAGGTGTTTACAGTGTTCTAATATGCTAGAACACAGTGGTACTTAAAGACCCAGCCATATTTTTCTCTGGTTCCACAAAAACTATTAAATGGGTAGAAATGATTTAACCAACAGAGACAGGCATGACTTTCAAAGGAGTATCTAATATTTTGCACTATTTTATTTTATTTTGTCAAGTAGGGGAATATAGTTACTCACTTACTTAAAAATCACTCACTTCCTTACAAATTATATCTTTTTACATTTTTAACTTGATTGGACAATTAAACCAGTCTGCCTAGAATTAATTTTCTTCCAAATCAATTTCATGAAAAGAACCTGTTAAAAAGATATCTGACTTAAATTTGTGTATCATGCCTTGTAATTTCTTTTTCTATATTTTTCATGGATTTAACAACAAACTTCGGTGCTTTTAAAGCTACAGTGTGTAACTTTTAGTGACATCTAGCGGTCAGACTGCAGACCGCAGCAACATGAACATCTCCCCCCCACCGCTTCTCCCCCCCAACAGTACGGCGAGCCTTACGGGACAAAATGTCTTCCACAACGTCCGCATCACCTACCTTCTCAAGTGATGAGGTTTGTTTACATAGATAATTTTACAGATAGTATTTCATTAGTCTGTGTAGGGTATAGATTTCATGTAGACTTAAGATAATAAATATACCCATTATTTTTTCTACATCGTTGTGACATTTTGGCGATCTCGCAATCACTAGTTTGTTGGCTCTGCGCTGCCGTAGCGCAAAGATGTCTGCCTCCATGGCTGCGAGACCTGCTCCTATGTAATTATGAATAACGAATTCTAAGGCAACGCAAATATTAAGGTTAAGAGGCTGAGCTCGTAGATGATGATAAATAACATAGTTATGTATAATATATTACATTTCTGACTGTATATCCCTGTAATTATTACACACTGTAGCTTTAATGTAATGGTTATGCAGTGAGCCAAAACACAATAAAGCATAGCCCTACCTAGATGGTCAGTTTTTTTTTCTTTTTTCTTTTTTACTGTTTAACGCTAAATATACAGTATGATATTTTAAATGTAAGTTTGACCTAAACAATCCTACAGTCAGACATATGTAATGAAAAGTAATTCATTGCAGGGAAATGTACAATATATCAACAGTTACAAATTATTATTAAATTAAAATAGTTTTTTTTTTTAATTTTATTATTCAATAAAGATTCTAGTTTTCAAAAATTATGTGAGAGTTATGCAATGGTTCAGCGCTTTAAAGGTTTGAAATAGTTACATAAAACACTTTCATAATCTACAAACATCTGACAGAGCACAGTTTTTAACCCATTATCTGAATATTTAAAAATGCACGGGGCAAGTACACATCTATCATTTTAACGGAGGGATGCTTCTCTGAGGTAGGTACTGGGAAGCTGGTTGCAGTTGGTGGGAATATGGATAAAGGTAAATGAAGGGTGATTCTCTAAGAAATATTGTTTGAGAACCAAAAAGACTTATCCTAGCAGCTCTAAACACACTCAACTCTAGGGGTGTGCAAAATAATCGTCATGACGATGCATCGTGATTCTAATTTTCGTGATCTACTGCATCGATTCTTGACGTCAAGTATCGATTATTAATTCTAAAAAATAAATAAATAAAATTGCATGAATGGTTGGCGATCATCAGCCAAAAACAAGTGTAATACAACTTCCAGTCCAGTAGATGTCGCTGTGGATGTGTTGACGCACGCTGCCTTGTGTCACAAGCATTTCTGGCCGCGGGATACTGCGCCGAGTCATTCAAAAACAAAACATGGAGGAGAAAATATTGCAATGCATCGCAATAATTCAAGTATCGTGATGCATCGTGATAGAATCACATCGTGGCCTGTGAATCGTGATTCGAATCGAATCGTGACTTCTTTGGCAATACCCACCCCTACTCAACTCCCCCCTGATCTCTGATGGAATCGCTAAAGGTTGCAGCATTTTCATGTGTTGGCAATGCCTAATGAAGAATATATGGCATGACTTAAAAAAAAAAAAAGAAAAAAAAAAGATGTTTATATACTGTCTCCATCCAGTCCCAGTGATCATTTAGTATTGTACAAGGAAGAAAAGGCAAACGTTTAGTCTTTACATTTGCAAATCTGATGGAGACATCCCTTAAAAGACCAGCAGCTTTTAGTCTTTCAGGGGATTGCTATTATGCAGTGTGTATTGTTTGTCTGTCACATTAAATACAGATATAATACACTGACGTTGGCTTGTAATCTAAAAAAAAAAAAAAAAAAAAAAATAGAATGTTTAAGACAATTATACTTTCACAAAACCCTGTAAAATATATATTTTCTTCATTTGGATCTACTGCTTCTCATATCTCTAGTAGAACAAAGGAAAAGCACACATTTTAAGAGCAGTCTCATAAATAATTCATTGTTTACTGGTCCAGGGATTTGTGCCAAGGAGCAGGGGGCTACAGTCTACGTTTGTCTTCTGAAACTTTTTATATGCTTTTCCCTTTTAATAATTTGTTGACATGCCCCTTCTGTAGCTGAGAAAATAAAAGTGACCTCACTCTCTAGTGAAGGTCGAGCAGCAGCTAATAAAGGCCCCAAAGCCTAACACCATTGATTTTTCACCCATTTCATGCCTTGAATGCAAAATTATTCAGCATTTCATGGGGGCTGGGCAAGGGTACAGCCATGTGTTTCTAACAGGAACTAGTCATGTTATATTTCAGTTTCTCTCGGTGCAATTTTCTCTCATAGTTACATTACAATTTTGCCAATGACATTCTTTTCTTTGATGTTTTTTTTTTTTTTGTAAAATGTCTAGAGAGAAAGAAACATATGGGTAACAAGGACAATAAAAGTTGGGAGTGCTGCTGAATGGATGTGCACATTTGTAATTATGGGCATTCGTCCAGAAGTGTTGTGACATTCTGCAGTCGCTCATCATTGCACTGAGTCACGGTGCTCTCTCCTCTTCATATGCTGATCAGACCTGACGTGGATGACATTTAAGACTAAATAGCACAAGGCGTATGTCACTTCTGGAGAAACGCTCGTAATAAGGATTTAATATGCAGGTGTAAGGTGTCATTGAAATGCATCGCAGTACACTGGATCATTTAACAAACAAAAAAAAGAAGATTAGAGAGACCACGTTGTTTGTTAGAGCTTATAACTTGCTAACCAGGATGCTACATCTGCTATAAAATCTGTAAGAGTTTCAAAATGTATGTGTTTGTTTATTCCTAGGATATATACAGCATGTATTGGTATATGTCATGAACTGGTGATTCAAAGAAGCTCCCTGTTTTTATAGGCTGTTGATCCTTCTTAGCCTTTCGAAAAAGTCAGATTTTTCTGTTATGAAGTATGTCAAGTGACTTACAACACCATTGGCAGGATGTCAAGATCTTTAAATAGTCTGATCAAACCTTGTCTTGTTTGATAATGCTGCCTGATGACAAAGGGGAAGTGCCTTTCACCCTGTACAGGTTTTAAAGGTGCTACAATAAAATTAGCTGGACATAATAACTTCACACTATTTGAGATCTGTTTACCTTTATAATCACAGCGTCTTCTGAGACTTTATAATAATCATTCTACCACTTTTTCAAGGAACACCATCAGGACAAAACTCACAGATGTATTCAGGAAGCAGAAATGGGATTTGTTTGTTTATTCAATGTTGTATACCTTTTAACCATTGTTTTTAATCCCAGAAGTACAGTAGCTTAAAGTCAGAACTCAAACTTCTAGTAATGCATTTCTCACAGCAATTCACAAAAACTTTAAAATGGCTGATTTTTTTAGTAAAAACTGGAAAAGGCATCTCAGAGCGCAAATTTTGCCCCATATTGTGACTTTAACCCATACATGATCTGGATCATTACAGAATTTTCATGAATTGTTGATTGACACTAGGAAAACCTCTGGTCATGATTTTGTTCAAATACTGTATGTTCATAACTTTTCAAGTTATCTTTTACACAGACAAATAAACAAACATACATACAGTCTCCTAAAAACATAACCTCCTTGGCGGAGGTAATTAGTACTTGCTGGTGGCAAATGACCTGCAATAGATTGTATATTTCAGTCATAATACTACACCACCTCCACATGTTGCTGCGGTATTGAACATTTGTTTAAGCCAGATTAATACAGTATTAAAAGCTGCTGCTGCATAATATTAGGTACACATGAAACCGTAATATTACTGTTGAACATTGAAAATCCATATTTGCTGCACTCTTCTGTTTTGTTTTCATCAATATTCTTCAAAGCCTTCCTGTGAAAATGTAATATTGTGCATATTACAACTAAAATTACATTTGAGATTTAGTGCTGCTGTATTATTTGCTTATATACTTTAGTACTTAACCTGTTCACTGAGTGTAACAGTTGAGGAATTCCAATCACTTCCACTTTCTGCTCACAGTTCTTATTTTCCATACTTCCTTCCTTTTGTGAGAAGCTTAAGGAGTTCTTGATCTGATGGAAAGACTCACCCTTTTGACCATCGGTGCTTAATATCAGATCAGTGCTTAGGCGTGTGCTTTGGTGGATGGGCCTCCAGGTGCTAAAAAAACCCATCAGCCCTCTAACTCTTGTATAATTTTTGAATATTTTTTTTTTTAGAAAAACTGAGCCAAAGTCTAGTTGCCTCAGACTGAAGCCTGATTTGTGGTTTCTATGATCCATATGACTGATAATGTTCACAGGCAATATCAGATCTTGTAATTGTCTTAAAATGGCTATATTCCTCCTATCACACTGTTTTGTATTGTATCTACGTTTCATTTCAATGGCATATTAAGATATGTAGCCATAAGTTAACAATGTGCTTTTAACCCTATGGTGTGGATCACCAGCTAAGTCAAGCTTCCTCTGATTTTAAGTCGGCAGCATGTGCAGCACTATTTTGAGTTTTCATGTTAGAGTGAGAACACTTTCCTAATAGCACGCCAGGATAATATGAAGCAAAATGATTTCTAATAGAATGGGCAGTAAAATGAATTCTGGATCCAAAGTAAGGGAATGATAATGGGACAAAAAAGGTTCTCCAATTAAAATCACTATTTAGAATAAAGAAAGGTTTAAAGGAATAGTACACCCAAAACATGATTAGCCTTCATTTTCTACTCACCACCATGCTGAACAACACCCTGGAGTACTTTTTTGATATCTCAAATGCATCTGGAGATCTGGGAGGCTTCTTGCTGTCTGCTGACATTCAAATAATGGAGGTCTATTGAGCCTGAGACAGAAAGGTCCATAAAAGTCCACAAAAAACGTGTCAATATTCCTCCATACTGCTCGTCCAATGTATTCCAAGTGTCCTGAGTGGGTAGCATCCAGAATTTACTCGAAACGTCATTTAGAATGTTTTTAGAGCCTAAACAGTAGTGTATAGGATTTCCTGAAAGCGCGCACGTGCGCGATCACGACGCTACGGAAGCCGGCAGACCAAACCAGCGCATTCAGCTCGGCAAAGAACTCATGCTCTTCCTCAACACTGAAGTCCTCAGACATTTTTCTTTCGTTGTTTCTTTGCACAGGTAAACAGCACATTTCTTCTTCTACGCTTGCATTATTGGCAGAGCAGACGCTGAATGCACACTTTCATCTGGTTTGGTCTGCCGGCTTCCGTAGCGTCATGAACGCGCCGGCGCGCGCTTTCAGGAAATCCTATACACTACTGTTTATGCTCTAAAAACATTCTAAATGACTTAGTTTCGAGTAAATTCTGGATGCTACCCACTCAGGACACTTGGAATACATTGGACGAGCAGTATGGAGGAATATTGACACGTTTTTTGTGGACTTTTATGGACCTTTCTGTCTCGGGCTCAATAGACCTCCATTATTTGAATGTCAGCAGACAGCAAGAAGCCTCCCAGATCTCCAGATGCATTTGAGATATCAAAAAAGTACTCCAGGGTGTTGCTCAGCATGGGGGTGAGTAGAAAATGAAGGCTAATCATGTTTTGGGTGTACTATTCCTTTAAGATTGTAAAAATGTGCAAAAACAAAATTAGTGCAAATTATGTTACATTCAGACCGCACCCGGCAGAAGCAGCAGAAACAGCTAGTTTACATGCAAAGTCAATGGTTGACATGCATCAAGTCACAGCAAAAGGTCCTACAGTGCGTTTTGAGCAGCAGGAGCAGCACGTCATGAGCTTCTGAGCATGACACGCTTCAGAAGCAGCAGCTGCTAGAGTTGGAAAATTGGAAATTTGCTGCTCAACGTGTCACATCAACCAATCAGGGAGACGGGGACAGAACTGCTGATGCAGAACGCTATGATCACTCCTCTGAAACAGTTTTGCGCATAAAATAACTTAAAGATTTAAACCTTCTGGCAAAAAATGTTTGATTTTATTATTCTGTTGCCTTCAGTGTGGATAACGTACATGAAAAACGCCTTGCAGCCATCGCAAACAGTGGCAAAAAAAACGCAAAGAGGCAACCAGGCCAGAGGCTGTCGTTGAAAGGGATTCCTAGTGACAGAGCACCGCCGGTCTGAGCGGCTCCAACAGCGAAATAATATGTGAAGGCAGAATCATAATCTTGATCAACTGACCACACAGATGAAGTTTTAGGGTGCACTTTCTCACTTAAAAACATAATAAAACTACTTTTTAACCACTGATCACAGAAAATATAGCTGCCATTGTTATAGGCAAAGAGAGGATAGGGTAGCTCTGCCCAACGTGCATCAGTGTTACACTGTTGCCGAGCTAGCTAGCTAGATATATAGACAGACAGACTAACAGACAGTTGTGTGTGTGTGTGACATTATGTTATTTTTGTCTATGCCAGTACTATACCTTTTGACAAACTGGATGTACAATATCTGCTTCAGAACTACCTGTTCACTTATTTATATTCAAATTGAATAATTCTTCCCCTTTTTTTCAGTTTTTAGAGAAAAAAAGGCTATATGAGCTCAGCACTTCACTGCTATTTCTACAACTTAGGTTTAATTTGAATCGACTCCCAGCTTAAGACTTATCCAAGTAAGCATATTGTGAAATGTGTCTTATTGCAGTTCTAAGGGATTGTAGGGTGTTAGTTTTCTGTAGCTTATACCCAATTGTTGTATAATGTTGTTTAAAGAATAAAGACCTAAGCCCTCATGTAATTCAAAGTTTATTAAGAGTGAGCAAATGCAACAATTGGATGCTTCCATGTGTAAATGCAGCATGGATGAAAGCTATGAGCTGCCTTAGCATTTGCGTTGAATTCTTTTGAATCTGCAAGTTGATTAGTAGTATGGAACATCATCTCATCTTAATAAAGAATTTAATAAAAAGCACATGCTGCAAATGCTGCTGGCAGGTTTTGCAAACAATGTTTTTTTTTTTTTTCACCCTGATAATCTGGCACCTTTCATAGACTCTGTAGCTTTAATGAGGCACAATGCTGTGCCAGTGGTGGC
Organism: Cyprinodon tularosa; assembly: GCF_016077235.1. Lineage (NCBI taxonomy): Eukaryota > Metazoa > Chordata > Actinopteri > Cyprinodontiformes > Cyprinodontidae > Cyprinodon > Cyprinodon tularosa. The sequence continues at coordinate 1,194,446 of NW_024039740.1, read as the reverse complement.
TGCCGGGTGTTAGGAATGGGGCTCATGATATTATGCCCAGCTCTGTGCCGGCTATGTATTTCCCACTGTTATGGTAATGAGGCCTGTTGGGGTGTTTTTTTTCCAACTTACAAAGGGCTGCTACGGGATTTTTCTGAGTTTGAAAATTAACACTTCAGTGAGATTTGTATGGAATTATATTGAAATATGTGATGCTGAGTTACACTACACTTTCATATTTTTTTGTAGAGAAAATACTACTAAACAGAAACTCTTCTCCAGCTTCATATTGGTTCCTGAGTTGTCTTCCAACAGCTTTTGTGACTCGGTTGCCTTTCAAAAAAAGCTGTTTGGGGAAAGCCGAATAAAAGGATGAAATGACATAAGAGTTCATTTGCCCGGCTTATATTTGACCCTATAGCTTTGAAGATGAAGAGGCATGAAAGATGGCAAAACATCAGTAGGTAACTGGGCCTCTGAGGTGCAGAAACGTTTTATTTTTTTTTTCATTTCTTTTTCTTTTTCCTGACGTCCTTCAGTGCTTGAGGAAATGGCCCTTCTGTTACCAGAGTTCTGCTTCTCAATGGTAATCAATTCAACTTGAAAGGCATAGGAGACAGGCCTTTTGAAACTTCATCAATCTGAGAGCGTCTTTGCCAACTGGCATCACAGCATGTGCTTATTAATGTCTTGCTATTTTGTGTAAATAATGTTGTTTGGATTTATGTAGTTTATTTCTGCACTGCATACAAATATGTGGTTAGAAAGTGTTGTGTTTACTCTGATCTGCAGTTTCAGACGATCCTATTTCCACTCATTGAATACATTTAATATGAATGTTGAACCTTTAAAGATATGTAAAAAAAATAATACAATTTTGTGGCCTTATGTAAATGAACCAGAGATTCAGAACTTTTATTCATCACCTTTCAAACAGGTTAAGAAAATATGTTCAAACTTAAGTATTTATTGTTTTATTCTTTTTTAATTTACCTGATTTCATTTACCACAATAGCAACTCATTTAAGTTGGTTGGTTGCATGGACACAACTTTTAAGAATACTGATATGGTGCAAATGAAATGTAAATGTAAATCCATTAATTTTCCCATAATGGGGATATTCACTCTCTGCATTTAACCCATCCCCTTGGGGAGCAGTGGGCTGCCATGGTGTGGCACCCGGGTAGCAGTGCAGGGTTAATCTTCTTGCTCAGGGGCCCAGAGTGCAGGCTGTGGGGATCGAACCGGGTACTTGCAACCTTCTCAGAGCACAAGCGCACTGCTCTAACCACTAGACCAACACTCCCCAGAAATGTTAACCTTCTTTATCAATTCTAAAAGCTGTTAAATTACATGTCTAAGATCATTGTCCTATTTGATCTATAAGAAATTTCTATCTTGCACTATCCTGACTAGATGTTTTGATAGTCCTCAAAATTTTAAAACATTGAAGGGTGCATTCTAATTTGTTTGCTTTTTGGCATAGAGGCAGGTGAAAAGAGCAAACTTTGTGTAATTCTGGTCAGTCTTCATTTAAAAAAAAACAACCGTTTACATGACTTAACCATTTATCAGTTAATTGGAGTTGAAAAATTTGAAGGTAGTTCTTGTTCATACATTTTTTCACTTTGCATCAGTATTAGAGGTTGTGAAAAAGCATCTCAACAGTGAACCACATCTATGCTTGTGTGAAGGTTTACCTTCATTCTCCTAATCTTGTCATTATGGCTAAACTATATAATATTTGTCCTGTCTGAACAGAGGGTTACCAATGTTGGTAATTTTTTGCACAGTGGCACAGTTGTCAGCACTTTTGCTTTCCATTCAAAATGTTATGGGTTCAAATCCCACCTGGACGGTTCTGCATGTTTTAATTAAACATGTATGGGTTCTGTATGGTTTTCTGGCATTGTTTCATAGGATCAATTTGGTTGAGCTAATTCTTGCTTTTTAAAACCACAGAAGTGGTGTTTTTGTTAAATGTTTCATCAAAAAAATAACTGCTCAAACTGCTCATTAGAAATCCCCCCCCCCCCCGAAAAATCTGTTTTACATACATTATGCAGACACTTTGTAAAGAAAGGCTGATGGAGAGAATCAAGGATTCTCAATCAATTAGTAAAAATCTGGTTAAAGTTGGCCAAAGAAAAAATGAGAATAAAAAAAGCCCTTATAATGTTTTCTTTTGTATTCATATTGCTCCGTGTAGCTTGCATATTTTTTTCAATTTTCAATGGCTTTTGTGTAAATTTTCAAGAATTTGAAATTAAGCGGGACTGAATATTTCAAAGTGGATCTTGATTTAAATTGTTGGATATCAGCTATATTGCATCAGTGGGAATAGAGGAGGCAGAATGGATGAGATGTTTGACCTTTTCAGATTTGTCCCTGGGTAGCGAATTTGCTGGAGGGTGCTGGGGCAGGGAGCAGCAGTGCGTTGAATTATCACTCCCACTGTTCAGATGCTACAGATCTGATCTTCCACTTGCTCCCCTCCCACCTCTAATGGGTTAGGAACACACTGAGTGAAAAAAAAAAGGTTGGAGATAGAAAGAGTGAGTAGGAGGAGGGACTTTGTGAGCCGAGTCTGATTGTCTGCAGGTTAAGCCTAAAAACAAATTACCCTTTTTGCTGGGTGATGGAAAGAGGTAGAGGCAAGTAAGACTGTATTGGCAAATCTTTTGCAAAAGCTTTTTGTTATTCTGCAGTCCGAACGAGCTGAGTCTCTGACAGCTACAGGCAGGGAACATGTCAGGGCTTTGATGGATGCTTTCTATATTGAAAGGCTACGATGACTTTTTAGTTGACTGGGCTTTCACTGAACACCGCCTGTTTCCACCATCAAATAAAAGCACACCACCTAGGAGGAAGAGAGATAAGAACGAAACTTGCCACAATGCTTTGTAATAGTTTGCAGTTTCACATCAGACATTTTGTCTTTGTTGGAAGAGAGTGGCTGTCAAAAATAGTATCAGCTTTCATTCTATAAACTAATGTGGGGTCTCATGTTCTTTTGTCAGCCTTTAAAAAAGTGCACCCAATAAACAACGGCAGCATCTGTTTTTTTTTCTTTGTTTCACTAAGCTGCACATGTCCATATTTTCGGGCTTTAAAAAAAATCCTTCAAAAATGTGCTGTTAGATTCTAAATACAGACCAAGAAATGCTTTTTCTTTTCCAATCCCACCCATGCGCACATCCAAACCATGTTTATTTAAATAAAACCAGATGTTTCATTATAATGCCATCACCTCATGCTGCATCTTTTCTGTCCTTCCCCACCTTGCTCTTCATGCCATCCAGAACCCATCTTGTGCGACGTAGGGGAGTTTCACTGTCATGACCACGAGACCTGCATACCTGAGGCCTGGCTTTGTGACGGTGAGCCTGACTGCCCTGATGACTCTGATGAGAGCGATCAAGTCTGTAAGTTATCCATTCCATTCATTCCACATTGCACAGTTCCAGTCACAGGTTTATTTTCCATTTCTTATCATAAAATCTCGTGTTTAATTTTTTTGCTTTAAACTATTTGTTCTTTACTAAGGTTTTCGTGATTATGTAATAGCTTATATGTTTTAAGAAACAAGAACTGAATTATGAAGCTGAAATGTGTAGATTTTATCTAAACCACAATGTCTACTTTTAACAAATAGGCTAAAATATTGAGATAATTGCTGACTTGGAGTGTGCTTAGGAGGATAAACCTCCATAGTGCTTAAATATATCAGCGCTCCAAATAAAAATTGCTCTGGTTAGAGGTTACAGGATTAACAAAGACTCCTGGATATGTGTTGAAAAGTCGATAAAAAACTGAGCAAAAGTCCAGTTGCCCTCCAATTTATGCCTGTTTTGTGGTTGACATGACCTGGAAGACTGAGAATTTACACAGTCATACATTTTTTATAATAATGGTTTAAAAAATATCCTTGATAAGGTGCATTGTAGCAACAACATTATGCCACAATCAATAAGCTTTTGGGATAATTCTGGCTTGATGCATAAAAACTTGTTTAAACTGATGTGAAGTTCATTTTTTCCATTGGCCTATTGGAATAATTTTAAATCAGAAACAATTTGACCCAAACTGACCAACCTAGAAAAATATGAATTGTTTGTGATTTTTATTTGAAATTTCTTGCACCTAAGAGCAACAGATAAGCAATCAAGGCTTTAACCTACTGCATAGTGAAATGGAATTTTCTGAAACTATACTGTTGAATCATTATATACAGTACTCTTCACATAGCGGCACATTTAATAAACTGAAATGTTCTACTCTACAAGTTAGAATCTTTTCTCAATCTGTCTGGCTTCAATCATATAAAGAAAGTTAAAGTAAGGCTTTCAAACAGTGTAACACTGTTTCAGCTTTTGCTGGTATGCTGGTATGAGCTTCATGCTGTTTTATGCAACTGGAATAATGAGGTTCATTAACTTTTATCTCAGATCAAAAGCTTCAATGTTGAAACTAGGAAATTTAGTTTGTTTTTAACATTTGTAGGTTACAAATAAACTTTCTAGGAAGCTACTGCTTTAAACATATTGAAAATAGATACAACAGGTTTAAAAGCTAATTCTATAGCTGCAAACAAATTCAAAGGATATCTATCGCTTCTGGATTTTCTAGTTAGAGTGCCAAAACTATGCCACACAGTTTTGTGGCATCGCTCTGTGTGGCATAGCTGACCCTGTCGAACCCAAGTTAAACCTATTTATCAAATTTGTTTGTCTATGAGGTTGACCAGAGTTTAAAAATCACACTAGAAAGAAAAGAAAATCGACATTCCAGTGTTGACAATTAAATAAAATTTAAGTCTTGACTTTTTAACACAAAATCACTATTCACATGTATATCTGGATGTGTTTAGGTTGATTGCCCTGAAGAAATTTCAACTGTTTTGTGTATTTCTCTCTTTTTTTGTGTGGTTATAGATCCATATTCAAAGACAAATATAACCAAAATAAATATTGCAGTATTGTAGTTAAATGCAACAATCCATGCGGTACAGATACCAGAAATTTCAATAAGAATTTCAGAGAACCAGGAAGGCACAGCAGAAAAAACACACTAGCTTAAATGTTGCAGGTGATTAGTGGAAACCAGGACAAGGGTAAGTTTAATCAATGGGAAGGAAGACAGCTGAGAGAGGAGCAAGGCTAAAGCCAGCTTCACATACACCATGTCCCATGCGTGTCCTCCATCATCAACTGCAAACAACTACTGTGCAGCAGTACACACTCGACCGGATCTGCTTTACTTTGCGCTTGCCTGACTTCCTCTCTGGCTCATCTGCTTTTTAGAAATGGAAGTATTTTGATCCGTCTTCTGTCACATGTAGACATGATCCATATATCTGATGGACGACAGAGGGGACTGGTCTATCACGCTGTAGCACATTATCTAACCCTGCTCTAAAGTTTGCTAAATCGTTATAATTTTATGTTTTGCTCTGTTTCTGTGTTGCTTTAGTCATGAAGAAAAAATGAGCAGCTGCATTCTCATGCTACTTTTATGGCTAAAATCAAGACAATTTAAGTTCAAAATCCCTTCCTTAAGGTAAGCCTAAACTACACTGAGGTAAAAAAAAAATATGCTTGAGGTAGGTGATAAAATATGGCTTACAGATGAAACACAAATGATCTTTATATTCCCAACACTTTAGTTAGGATTTCATATTCATAATTAATACCATCTTAATTAGACGTTGAGGCAAAGTTTTTGTTATGTAGCGATTTTTCACTATATGTAACACTAAAAGAATAATTATTTCCAAGGTGATTGGAAAGACCCAACAGACAAACAAACACATGCAAAAGCCTGATGGTACTTTAAAGCAGTAAAACATAGCTCTGTGAATCTATTAAAAGTTTAACTCTGTGAACGAGTGAAAATCCTTCATATACTGTGAATATAATTTATCTTAACTTATCCAGCTAAAATGCTCTAACCCTCCACTTGTCCTTCACTTCAGATTTGTTTGTGGCATGAATGCTCTTGGGGATTATTATTATTTACACACTTCTGGGACATAGATTTCCTTTAATGGAGAAACAGAGCAGAATTACAGGCGAATGATCCTTTGTAAATTACGATAAGAATGTGATTGTCATGCAGTTGATCGCTGCCAAAAACAAATAATACAGCACAACTAAATTATTAACATTCAGCCCAGGTTCTCCAACTGGTGTGAGTTATTGGGTGTAATTAGGACTTTATCGTGTTGGCAGTGACATCTGTACATAAAATGTGTGCAAGTGTGCAATAATTATTAATGCCAGAGAGTGCACAAGGCAGTGTATCAAGCAGGTTACTATGAGATGTCGGGTGCTGCAGAAAAAGACACAGGCTTAGCTGCTCGTCTCAAAATGATATAATTACACATTTACCAGCTGTTAACACGCGCACAGCTGCCTGTATGCTCTCTGTGGGTATGAAAGCAATGAGGTGGTAGTTTGCCGAACGAGTCTTTCAGTCTCTGTGCATGCTGAGATAAAGCAACAGGAACATGCGACCCAGAGACAAGTCCTGAGGAATAGGAAGGATGAGACTGTTCCCAAGACAACAACAGCACAAACAGATATAATGCCAAGACAAGGCTGCATCTTCCCCTGGGTTCTTTGTTGATAAAGCGAGTGGCTGTGTTTCGTTCATCCCCACATATCGGTCTATCTTTAATATCTTCCAGGCCACTTATTGACAATTTTTCCTATTTCCCATCAAGTGATGCGTGCCGTGCTGCTTATTATAAAAGACTGTCGGGGTCCAGGGCCCTAAACTAGGAGCCATCTGGTCTCTGTTCAGACGGAACAGGAGTCTTGTTCTCATTGCTGGCCTTAATTCAGACCTGTTCCCTGTGCATGTTGGATTCTGGCAGGGCTGCCCTGTGTCATTTGTCCTGTTTGTAACTTTTATGGACAGGGTGTCTAGGTTCAGCCAAAGGCCCGCAGGGGCCTGGTTATGGGTTCAGCAAAGTTTTGCAAGTATTGCATGCTCCATTGTGAGGAAAAAGAGCTATGGTTAGATTTACCTGTTGACCTATATTTATATCCTCAGTCATGGTAAAATGGATAAGAACCAAAAGAACAAGATCCCAGATACAAGCAGTTCAACTGTGCTTCCCTCCCAATCCACAGTCATTTGTGTTTTCAGTTGGTAGTGTTTATTTCAGTTATTATTCAAGTCTCTGCCTTCAGTTTTAAACTTTGTCTGGTCTTCTGTTCTCACCCTGCGGACACCCAGTTTCTGTCTCCTTGTGTTCCTGTTATGAGTTTGTTGTCTTCATCATTAAATGCTTCTTCACCACCATGCACCTGCCAATTTATGTTTAGTGCTTTAGCTATCCATTTCTACTGAACATGACAGGAGAGTGGCCACATAGATTCCCTTAGATCAGGGAGTCCCCGAGTCGGTACTAGAGGGCCGCTTTCCCGCAGGTTTTATAGTTTCCTTGCTCCAGCACAGATGGTTTTAATTGAAAGCTGAATAACAGGCGTTTGCTCAACTGCAATCATCATAATCAGCTGTGCTAAAGTAGAGAAACCTTTAAAACCTGCAAGACAGCCGTCCTCGAGGACAGACTTTAGGGATGCCGGCCTTAGATGATGGATAAGAGAAGGGTGGGGAGCTCAGCCATCCAAAATGGTCTTGGAGTAGAGTGGTGTGTCCTTTACACTGAGAGGAGCCAGCTAAATTAGCTTGGGCATTTTTCCCTCGGGATGTGTTTGAGACATGTTCCACCAGGAAGAGGCCCAGGGGATGACCCAGGATACACTGAAGAGAAACACCTGGAAAGGTCTCAGCTTTCCCCCAGAAGAGATGGAGGAGGTGTTTGGGTGACATTGCTGAGTCTTTTACCCTACAAATTGGTCCTGAACAAGCAAAAAAATGACACGTACATGTGAGACTGTATGATCTAAAGAAACAAACAATTTTTGAAAGGTGTACTCTGTAGTTTTCAGTATTTATGTACAGTACTTTGTTAAATATTAAACAGATTTATATTCCTTTCAAACATTAAAATTCTTCATGTTACAAGAAGCTCAATGTATTTCTATATTTTGTGGTGGACTAAAGCACATTTGTAAAGTGGAAGAAATATAGAGGGTTTTCAAAATATAGTTAAAGTCTGAAGAGGATAGCATGGACTCAACTGTCAGTTTTACAAACAAGGCTGCCAACAAGGAATAAATGAAACATGGTGTACAGTCGCATGTTATTTTCTTTGTCAGGTTTTATTATCACTGGTTAAAAGTCTCTGGTTTTAGTTCTTTAGAGGTAAAAACATTTAAATAAAATGCATGTAATATAGAGATTTATGGGGGATTAAAGAGATCTAATCTCAAAAATACAATTAATTATCACCTTAATTACTATTACACAGTTTTATTTACTAAGCCTGCAGGAAGGAGACCCCGCATATTCATCTAAAGAAATTGGTGCCGTATTATCATGGATTATGCCTTGATAGAAAGGGAATTAGTTCAGCTTTACCCAACAAACAAAAGGCAGGATTGGAATACTCTCTGCCTTCTTCAATCATACTAAGGATTGCAATAAGCTGTGAAGCAAAGAAAAAAAATGATTTAAGATCCCAGACATTGGACTAAAATAAAAGCACCAGCACCTTGTGAAGCAGCAAGTAGTCCTGCTTCGATTTGACATAGTATTTTGTGTTTTACCATAAAGGGATTTTAATAGCAAGGTAATATATTAAACAATTGTTGTCCAGCTATATAAAAACATTGCTTTGCATGGCATCTCCCCTTTCTGCTCTGCTCAGTCAGGGAGATGTATGCCCCATTTATACTACCCCTCTGAACCTGATCTGTGCCAAGCTTGGATCAGTTAATTGTACCTAGCTTTACTCTTAGGACTATTTACACATCATGCTTGCAGGGTTCCTTGCCTCCTATCTGCGGTCCACAATACTACAGCTCTCAAGGCGGGAATTACGCAAACAAAAATGGCAGCACCCTTGTCATTCAGGAAATGATATGCCTGTATAGCGTCCTCTGCCCAAATTTCGATGAGAGCCTCAATCTTAGAACAGGGTTTCCGCTGGTCATGTAAAAACATCAAAAGTCATTAAATTGTTATTTTTTAAATTAAGGCCTTAATTGGCATTAAAATTCATTAAATGTGTCTATTGTGGCATTTAAAATAAATTAAAAAAACATTTTTATAAAAACAATTTTGTCAGACATATTATATCACAATATATTTGCGTGGAAGTGCTTCCGGTTGATTGCAAAGACATATGTTCAGAAAATAAGCTTGAGTCAGAGAAAAAGCTAGAGAATGGGGAAGAATGCCAATTTCAAAGTGGTTGGAAAACAGGAATTCGGGGCATGGCTGCAGCCTGTCGACGGATACCTGTTGGTGACGTTAAAATTATTTCTAAGAGCATTAAAAGAGCATTAAATTAGAGTTATTCATTCCTGTATAAACCCTGTAGAGTCATCCAAGCTCACAGCATGCTCTTTTTAATGCCATTTATGGTTAATATGGTGTGAAGAAGTTTGTGTTGTGAACAGGTGTATAGATCTGTGAATTGCAAAGCTGGAAACACCAGAAAACCCACAAAATAAGTCAGCTGTAAATAGATGACGCAGTCTGCTCATGCACTCTAGGTTATTAAGAGAACTGAGGCACAACTGAACCACGCTGAGACCTACTGTTGAACTTAATGTAGATTTTGCATTGTTTCGATTCGTGAATTGTGTTCAATTTACACTCAACAGTTATTTTGGTTACCGTGCTCAGACCGTTCTCGGCAGGGTTTCAAAAAGGTAGTGTAAATCCTCTCCCAATAAATATTTAATGCTCTGTGAACAAACGCTGATCATTCTGATATAATAAGATCAATATTAAACGAAAATGCAATGGGTTTTTTTTTTTTTTATGTTTGCCTTTTTTGTCATGCAGTAACAGGCAAACTACTGCTACTTAAGTGGTGATAGTTAAGGTGGGAAATAAAAAAAATGCAAAGAGTTGAAAATCTGTTCAATAAACTTCAATGGATGACTAGATGTCAAAACATTCTTGAAACACTCAGTTCTACTAATTGCTGTGCATTTTTGATAACAAGGACAGTCATAATTCATTTTATGTAAGTATTTTTGGCATCGGTTAAAAGAAAACTTTTTATTGCTAATGGCTGTCAGCATTTTACTTCCTGCCTATTTTGATGCTTCACGCTTTCAGAGAATATTTAGAACCTAAATCCATCACGAATCCTTTAGGAAAGGATTTCATGGACTTTTGGCTCCACTTAGTTGTGCTGCCATAAGGAGCTTTGTGAATCTGGTGAACATGGAGACCAGTGAATCCTCTGATTGAATTGTCTCTCCCAGAGGAAAAGACAATAAAATGGGTCAGTGGCTGACTTCAAAAACATGGGCACAGGAGCTGTGTTTCATGCCTGATGATTGGCTTGACCTAATCGTTGCCATTGTTGATCTCAGGGTCCTGTAGGCGCAGTAGGAGGACAACTGTTGAAAGACAGCCTTCTCTCAGGGTTTCCTCATTTTTTTGTTTTTTACCAACAGGGAGGTCGAATCACCCAGTGTCTTTCCCCTAAGAGCCTTCCTGTCAGTTTCCAAATAAGAAGTCAATGCTTATTCAGCAGGGAGCATGAAAACATTACAACTCATTAAAAAGTTGTTTTTTACTAATTTCAGTTAATATCTCAATCAGATTGTTACTCTTGCTTGAAAAATATAACTAATATGATAAAAAATTGCTGTCATTATAGATCCGTACAAGATATTGTGTTGGATTAGTGTTGCTTGCGAAAGAAGGGCATTGTGTTAAACCTATAAAGTTCCAACTATAGATGTGGGAATATTCAAGAGAGAAGCTATCTTGTTTTAGATTTGTCTTTTATGAGATTCAACTCTAATTACCCCACTATATTGGCTTGCCTTGTCCTATTCTCTTTCCCACTTTTAAGAGTCGCATTTAAGGAAAAAAATAAGTTATGGGATACAATTTAAAAATTTTTTAGACACTGGGATTATCATGTTACCATAATCTTCTTTAAAAATTAGTCCAAATAAAAAACATTTTCCTTACATATATTCCTCCGATTTGGTGAAAAAGGACTGATTTTGGTGAAAATCAGTATTTTAAAATTGTTTTTCCAGTTGATTGTTGCGGCTTAGATATTTCAAAATTTCAGTAAGTTGTTATGATGGAATAGATGAATTTATTTGAAAGCTTTTTTATCATCTGTTACAGTGTAAAGTGAAGGGAATTTGATGTATTTTCCTTTAAGTAATCTATTACCCAAGTATTGCTGTTGATGTATAAGATGCCAGGTCATGTGATGATATAAACTGTCATTTACTTAGTTCTTTCAGCTACTCCTTTTGGGATTTCCAGAATAAGATACTACAGCTTGTATGTACATACTTTGCAGTTTGAGTTTTTTCACTGGATCATTTTTCTAACTAAACTAGATGAAAACTTTTTAGACTACACCAAAGAGAGAGCTTATGTTAAAACCTGCAAGTCACAACTAACTAATAGCAAGATTGCTAAGAGTTCACAAAAACCTTCTCAAACTTATTTACATTGACAACTTATCAATCAAATAACGTATATTATTGTGACCTCATGTTCTATTGTTGAAATTTCAGCTTTAACTTCTACTGATATAACAAACCAAGAGCAGTTCTTTTTTTGTCCTCATAATTCACAAAAAGAGAGTTATTAAGCTAAATATACCAATGAAATAAATGTTAACCTCAAGAACTACTGGGACGTGTTAATGTTAATAGCTGAGGAAACACTTTTTGATGCACTCTCTGCATATAGCTATGCTTTAGGGTCGTCCTACCAACTTGTTGCATGGCAGTTTATCTGGCAGGTCTCATATTGAAATAAATGCATCACTAATGTGTCTGGTTCTCAGGAGAATTGCCGCCAGTAGACTGGAGGTTTAGGGGGTAATGTAGCGTAGCACTATGTTATAGAGCAAAAGGACTTCCCCTTTTGCATTATCCACAATTTTTCTAAGGTATTAGCCTTCTGTTGGCTCATGAATGAGATGTCTACTAAAATGAAATCATTCATTAATGGCCTTCTATTAAGACAGCTCTTAATGTGGCACCTTTATATCTCATTGATTCTGGTTTTAATTCTTCTTTTTTAATTTGAGTGAGGTTCTTTGAGAGATAGAAGAGCTCAATTGTTGCATTGTTTTTTTATTAAGCATTTAAGATGGTGTAATATTAGGTCAGTTTTCTTAAAAATTACATTTGTTCCCTCTCTCCATGTACTTTTCAACTGGCAATAATTAACAAAAAACATTCACCGCTAGTTATAATCACTATTATTAACCTAGCCTGCATTCATCAAGATAAATTATCATCTTTGATTATTGAATTTATAATCAAAGTCTTTAAAACAAGACTTTTATTTTGTTATTTATTTCGTCATATATCCTCTTGGTACCGTCTCCTCATTTGTGCAGGGGTGTCTCAATTAAGACACAATTAATTGTGTGACTTTGAAGTTTTAGGAAAAATACTCTTATTTACTGTCATTTGCATGCAGTGCCCCAATGTCTGTGAACATGCTCAGTTCCGTTGCACTGGGTTGCCCCTCCCTCCGTCGTTTAGCAGATTTCCATATGTTTGAGCATTTGTCTTTTGGCGAAACCATTAGTGCAAGAATTTTGTTGCCTGGTGACAATCTTGTACCCACACTGTCTCATTCCTGACAGAAGTGATGCACTGGGAGGAGCACGCTACAGCTTTGTCTTTGCTCTCACAACCCCCATCTCAGCAACTAAGCTTCACTGACACATTTTCCCTTCTGTGTTTCATCCAACTCCGAATGTTGTGAAGGACTATGTTCCAGCTTGTCACCTTAAGAACCAAAGAAAAAGAGCATATTTTATAAACTTAACATGCCTGCTGTCATGGAGCCAGTGTGACATTTAAGTATTAAAATCGACATTATTCCTTTGCTGCTACAACAGGGAGGGAAAGCAAAGCTAATTTAAGGCACACTTAGAGGGACATAAAGTTAACCATAATGTGACTCCTGCTGAGAATGTTATCCTTTAATCAGAATCGCGAGTGTCATTCAACTCATAAGTATGGGGTAGCTGGATTTGAATGTTAATCATTAAGAATAATTTAAAATGCATTTTATGCAATGACGTTATAGTGCTTGGAAGAAATTTAGAGGCACTCATCGTGAGCCTTAAGCCCCTGTCACGATTTAGATCAGCGTATGCCTGACGTAAGAATAATCTGGCAAAAACGGTGGCATACGTTGGATGCGTATGTCTTGTAGAAGTTATGAGCATGCTGAAGCACGCTGGAACACATCGACATACGGCGAGTCCGCTGAGAAATTTTGAGCAAGCTCAAATTTTTTTGACATATGCCAGCATACAGTATGCTCATACGTGGGGCATAAGTTACTGGTAAGTTATCAGATCGTTGACATACGTTAAGTGTAAGTTACTCTCAAGTAGCCTATAGCTTATCCAAAACCTATATGTAACTTGTGCATAACTTATGCGTAACTTATTTCCAACATATATCGACGTATCTGACGTGTTCAAGACGACCGCTGAACATGTAACTATCTTACAGCTACTCTATGAGGGTGTATTGGCAGCGTTTTGGTATAAAGGGGGTTCACAGATGGAAACTGTTAGTTCTCCTCCAGACTTCATCCCCATCATAGGTCGAGCAAATAGGTGAGTGTGATGGATCCTCCCTGTGTTCATGCCCACAACCAACAAACCTCTTAGCAGACATGACGCTGAACCTTCTTTATTTCTTTTTCATTTTTCTTTTTATCTATTCTTTTTTTTGGGGTGTGCAGTAAACAGCAGCTGGGTTAATATCGCAATGAAATAAATATTTTTTATGCAGGCCGGGCACCTCCGGGCGCATCGCTGCTCCCCTAAGGACACTGGCTTGTGCATCATTTCATGGGCATTACACTGCCTTGTGTTATGCATAAGTTAGGCTGTCTTTTGACACAAGTTCTGGACTCATTATTGTTACACTATATATAAACCCAAAATTGAAAAAAATGATAGAAAGTTCAGCATATGCAAGCATTTTAGGAGATTTTAGGATGTCGGGCATGCACTGTCTAAATTGGCAAGATATGACAGGGGCCTTACTATCATATTACTTTGCTGAAATGATACCATAAATGTAAATAATTTTGAAGAAACTGAAACTTGAAAAAATTGAAAACGGGTTTGAATTTAGTAAAGATTATTCTTTCATTTAAAATGAATGAAAGTTATTCCTCAACTGTGAACATCAGAGGAAAGGACTTGTGCTTAAATTTTCAAGAGCAACTTAGACATAGACTGGTTTCATTATATTCAGTTATCCTTAGTTAATAAACTAAAAAAAGTTTAGCACTAACCTATACAGAGAGAAAGCTAATGTACTGAGTTTCACAAAGTTGGGTCATTAAAAGACAAGTATAGGAGTTGATAGTCTTCAAATAAAGAAAATTAAACTTAAGAAATTACAAACTCAACTAATAAAATGGATTGTTTATTACTTCTGTTTGTATTACTGTTGTTGTCGTCATTATTATTATTATCATCATCATTATTATTATCATACCCATAGTTAATATTCTTTTTATGGGAATGTTTGTATACTCAAATAAATGTCTGGGCAACTATTTTATGGGTGAGAAGCTGAAAGTTTGGGAAACCCTTCTAACCTAGAAAAGCCACCTTATTCTACTGAAAAAAGGATCAAACTACATAAAATTTTCACCAGTCTGAAAGGGTCTTCTAGAAAAAAATATTATATCCTTAGCCCTGCTTATGATTAAGTCAACTGGGACAATGCTGATGAATGTTTGGATGAGTCAAGGTTTGGCTTTCTAACTTATAAACTCTGTAGGGCATACTCCTTAGCTTGTTACTGTCTTGAAGCTATGTCAGGTAAACCAGTAGGACTGATTTCCTGGCACTGTTGCATAAAAACAATTGAATTGTTCTATTAAACCAGTTCCAGTGCTTAAGTGGTATGCCTAATTTGTAAAATTGTTTTGTGTTTCTTCTGCTGTAGACACTGGCACTGTTCCAGAAATGTGGATGTTAACCAAACACTGCTTTAATCCATGCTGACTGTCAAGATTGAGCTATAATTTAGTGATGTAAAAATAACCCTAACCAAGCAAAATATACCTAACCAATAATATAATGTTGGATTAGAAACAGAAAAGCACTCTATCTCATCTTTCTACAGTTTAATAGATTCATTTTCTGCTCACAGCTTCTTCCAAACCCTTAAACAGCATGTTTTACTGAATTCTTTAATAATGTATTTAAATATAATTAGGTGGTGTTATTAAAACTTGCTCTAAAAGTAACTCCAGTATTCCAGAGCTTCTGGTGAGCATTATAGATTAGCCAATTAGATTTGTCAGTGGTGTAAAGAAAATGGATATATATATATTTTTTTTTTATGTCCACACATACAACACATCATATGAAAGCAAAACAGAGCAACACACATGAGTTGGTCTTGTCAGCATAAACAGAAAACAACATGCAATCATACAGCTAACATTTGTAAATTATCCACAAGCACCTGCAGTTATTTAAAAGAGCAGTAATGAAATATATTTTAATATTAACCAGTTGCATAACACATAATAATATGGAGTGGTAAACATTGATTGGGTGAAAAAAGAATTAAATAACTGCTCAAACTTGACCTCCCTGATCTTAGAAAAATTAAGCAGTTCTTTTCAGGCTTTAGAATCTGTCCTAGTTAAGAATTTAAACCTCTTTGGAAGAAAATCCCTGAAAGTGGATGGAGCTCTACCACTAAATGGTTCAACTTTAAATCTACCACTTGACAGTTAAAACTTGGACACAGCTGAAGGTTCTGATACAATAAGTCTGACACACTGGGACAAGCAAGGTGACCAAATACCTCGCATGAATTGTGCCAGAAGATAGTTGATGGCTGAAAAACTGCTACTAACCTTCAAGAGCTTACTTAAGACCAATTTACTTGTACAGGCTTGGGCTGCTACGATTTCTTATGGTCTTTGCCTTTTATATTGTATTTTTTGTGATATTTCTAAACTGTGTTATGAAGCACTTTGTGGCTTTTGTCTGTGAAAGGTGCTATATAGATAAAGCTTACTTACTTGTTAAAATGTATTAAACTATCAGGAGAGTTATATGTATGTATTTGAGCCTATTTATTCAACTGTGGTTCTCCTTAGATTAGGGCATTTCTTAATTAAATTGATTTATTATTCTAAAATTGTGTATTCATTTCATATCCTTTGGATGTATCTAAGGGTAATTATTATTGAAAGTTGTAATATTAGTTCTATTGCCTTTGAACTGCATGTTTATTCAACATTTAAATTTAAACCTTACAGCTGGACAGGGTCATCTTGAAAGTGTAATAATAAAAAGCAAGAATTAACAGTATTATGACATTGAAATAGATATCAAAAGATGCACACATTTTTGTAAGGACTATAACTGCATTTCTTTCACATGAAATGTGCTTATTATTTTTACTGTAGTATTTTGGATTTTGAATCAGCCGAACGTTATTGCACATTAACTGTACGATTAATCCATGCACAAAAATCACTTGAAGCATTTATAAATCTGTACAAAAAAGTTGTTTATAGCTTTTACCAAGGACTGTTCTCCCTGCTGCCCTCTGGGAAGAGGCTTTGCAGCATTGGCTGCAGGTCCAGCAGGATCTGTAGCAGTTTATTCATCAGTACCTTCAGACTACTAAGCCTAAAAAAATAAATTAATTAAAAAAAGTCTAAATCATGTCACAAATCGAGACTCTGGATTGCACTGATAACATCAAACAACATAGAACTCAACTCAATTTTTTTTTAATATTGCATTTATTGCACCATATATATTTATTTTGGCACTGCTCTTAAATTCCACACCAATGCCTTTTGAACCATGTTTTTTCTCCCACACTGTTTACATTCAGTCATTGCTGTACTTTATGAAATGGAAATGATCATTTCGCTGCTAAGCTGCTGCTCATTCACTGCCTGAAAGCTGTACAAAACAAAATTTTGTTTTGTATACACTCTGTGCATACAAAATGACAATAAAAGCTGTTTAAGTCTAAGTCTATCTTTGAGAATTTGACTGTATTATTCATTAAACATTTTCAATTAAAACCGTTTTTGTTGTTTTGATTAAATTCAAATGAGCCTGAATAAGCCAAGACATGACAACAAGAAAATCATGTGTTTTTTCTCACTTGTTTTCATTATCAGTGTAGGGTGAACCTTTTAAAAAACACCAACAAATGACCCAAAACATTGTGTGACAACCCTTGTCCATTTTTAGACAGGATGGGACACAAACTTGGAATGAGTTTCATTACTGGGTAAATAATAGAAATTCACAACAAACATTAGATTTAATCATATAACCCCTTAGCAATCAAATCCCATATAAAATAAAACCAACACAATCAGAAATCAGCAGGGTTCCCTGCTGAGGCAAGCTGGCCTGCTGGGCTTAGACACACATGCCACCAAAATTTCAAGGGCACAGCCAAGTTACTGAGACTCAACATCATTTACACCAGCAGCAAAAGCTCAACAAATACACAATAAATATTCATCAACAGGCTCTGCGTCAACATGAGGTCTGTCTGTAATTCTCCTTCACAGTGCGACAGTATAATAGATTGTGCAGCAAAGCTCGCAAAATAAACATTCTGTCTAAACAACAGATTAATGACAGTGTGTCTTGACCAACAAAAAGGAATGAATGCACATATGAGATAAATCACAGTATTGATACCCTCTAACATTTTGACCTTTTTCGGTTTAATAGCCAGTTATTGCCCAATTCTTTAAATAGCAGAAGTTCAGTCAGCCTAGATGTCGATATCTATGAACAGTGTTTTTAAGTCTTGCCAAAGATCAAGACTATAACCTAGACTATAACTTGGAAATTATAAGATTAATCTGCTCTGAAGAACGACATTCCGTTGTATTTCTGCATAGGGTTGCTTTGCCAGTTTGAATGTGAACTGCTGCCCCAGCCCAGAGCCTTCTTCTCAGGCTTTAACATCTTTTCTTGTAAATTCACCCTGCGTTTAGCTCCATCTATCTTCTTATCAACTCTGAGCTGTTTTGTTGTCTCCCAAAGTATAATGCTCAGCCATGTGTAATTTTAAAAATATGTGTTTAATGGTCTTAAAAAGCCAGAATTTTAAAGCATGCATGGCATTGTACAAGTAGGCCAAAAAGTACGGCTTTAAACAGTTTGGCTTCATCTCGCCAAATCAAATTCTTTCAAATGTTTTCTATGCTTATATTTAGCTTATTGGCTGTTTATATTTATCTAAGCTTAGCTATAGAACATGACGATTTTCTATTCGACCTTTAAAGTGTGAACCATGAAAAAATTGACCACATTTTATTTTATTTTTTTCAAATTTTAGTTGGGAAATACAAAACATATATATTGTATATCAATTATATATGTTTGTATATCAATTTTGATACTTACGCATTTCTTTATAAATTTTTATATCTGTTCTTTTTACTAGATGTTTCTCTTTATGTAAGTCAGGGAAAACAAAAATACCCACTGTTAATACAGAGGTCTCAAAAACTCATGTATCAAAGATGATATATTTTACTTTAAAGGGTTAAGGCTTTTCAGATACAACAAGTTAATGCTGATATAAATTCTGCAACACAGCCACATCATGGGGAAAATTACTGGAAAACTTCTCAGTTTAAGCAGCTCATATAGAAGATAATAATAAAAAATAATACCTTTACTTGTGGTAAGGCAGCAGTTCTTGAACTGAAGCATTCCATAAGTTCACCTCAGGTAGATGAAAAGGAGTCTGGGGAAAAATAAATGGTCCCTTAAGGAGCCCTTAGTTTAGCCCTGCCCTCGACACCAAAACAGTGCCAGCTTGTAGTGACATTGTAACCGAAGAAAGTCTGTCACACTGAACCCATCTCTCTTTGAAAGAAGCTGAAGCATAAAATGAGACAAAGCATGACAATGTTTTACTTCTTCAGTCGCCATGTTTGAATTTTCAAAGTCTGACTTTTCAAATGTTTGACTTTTCATTGTCTGACTTTTCAATGTTAGAAATTGTAGTGTTTGTACTTTCAGTGTTTAGTTTTTCAAAGTTTTATTTTACAATGACAAATCTTTCCAATTCAAGCTGTCATTGGTTAAGATACATTTAGAAAAGGATTGACCAATCACATAATAAAAGAAAAACACGAATAAAACAACTAACCCACTTTTTCCAATTAATTAGGGGTTATATTTCTTTAAACAGAATCAGAATGCTTCTATCAACATACTTGTATCAGAAATGTTGGATGCAGGATGATTCATTTTTAAAATCCTTTTTAGTTGATACCAGACTCACTTCCAATATCAATACCGAATTGGATGAGTAGGTGGAGTTTTTTTTTCTGTACTTTTTCTTTGTTACTTTCATCTTTTAGTTAAGCTTTGCTAAATTGTCCTGCAGTTTCTTATTTCTCTCAGTAGACTTTTGTATTGATTTTTTGTTGTACAGTGAAACCAGGATGTCTTGAGCATTAAAGCCTGATTCTATTCCACTGCTCAGTGAAGTGAAACGGGAAAAGGATTGAAGGAATATTCAGCATTCACAGCAAACATAAGGTTATTGTACAAAGGAAATGATCTCAAGGGAGGTCTGCAGGTATGATTTTGCTTTCACTTTGTCCCCTAAGAATATCACACAGGTTTTAATGAGTTTTTGCACTACTCTAGTTTTAGATTAAAAACATGTGTTAAGGAAGGAATTTGCATGTGTAATGAATATGTGAAATAAATGGTGTATTTACATCCTGTTCAAAAAATGCAAATATAAATATTAATTTCCATATTTATTGAACCAAAACATTGAAAAAATAAATAGTGCCAAAAAACAGCTGAGCCCAATGCTGAAAATTACCAAAGTTAGAGTACAGAACACAGAAACAAGAAATATATGTGTAATACCATAACAACCCAAGACAATTGTATAAATGTCACGACTTCTGGTTTAGAAGAAAACGTTTTTATTGCATTTTTTTATCAAAACTGGAGAGGTAATCAGAGGAAATATTGTCTGAGGGCAGTACTGTAGCTTGGAGTCTTAATAAACCATTAGACAGTCCAGAGATGCTGACATTTTTCGGTGTGCCTGGATCACGTGTCAGGGAAGGCACACACGTAAAGAAGATAGAGGATGTAGGATAAGTAGGATGTGTACGGTGAATGCAGATTGAAGAAAACAATAACTTTTTCTGTAAGTATAAAAATCCACATTTAATTCAACAACTTCTAAAACACAGATTCTGAAATAGAACCGCAACACTGATTAATACAGGGAAAACCAAAGAGCTAGTGGTGGCAGATGCAGATCAACCCCACACAGCGGTGACAACGGACATTGGGTTAGTGGACTCATTCACCCGAACAACAATCTGGACTGGGCTAACAACACTAAAGCTCTGTATAAAAAAGGTCAGAGCAGACTCTTCCTGCTGAGGAGACTAAGGTCTTTTGGAGAGCAGGGGGCGCTCCTAAAGGCCTTCAACACACTGTTTTGGCATCAGCCATCTTCTATGGAGCTGTCTGTTGGAGCACTGGCTTATCTGTGGCGGAGAGAAAGGGACTGGATAAGCTGATCTGGAAGGCCTGCTCTGTGATTAGATGCCCTCTAGACTCGGTGCAGGAGGACGGAAACAAAAGGATCCTAACTAAAGTAACATCTCTGTTGGATAATGTTTACCACTCCATCTATGAAGCTGTTGCTGAACTGGAAAGATTCAATGACAGACTGCTGCACTCTAAATGCACCATGGAGTGTTATCACAGATCCTTCCTCCCAGCAGCTGTAAGACTCTATGACCATCTCTGTTCCCACCAATCTCAATACGTTGTACATTATGATTTTTGCACAGCTTATATCTTAGTCACTTAAATAACATGCTTTATTTGCACATCTCTGGTGTTGCTATTTTTCACATATCTATTATTGTAAAAATGTTCACAGCTATCATTGATTTTTTTTTATTCTCCAGATACGGTATTTATATTACAAAAACACTGTACAGTCCAATACTTTATTTGTTTTATTTTCTTATCAATTGTTTTAAACACTTTTCTAAGGACCACATTGTGTGACTACTTCTACCATAACCTTTTGCTGCTGTAACATCACAATTTCCCCATTGTGGGACAATAAAGGGATTTACTATTCTATTCTAAGTTTGGCAACGTTGCTGTTTGTGGCAGTGCATGAGTAATAAGGCTGGTGAGGGCTGCGTTGGTTCGCGTGTACAGATATGCCAGTTTTTAATCAGTTGTACTGGGGTATAATGACACAGACTGCACAAGCATTGCTTGGAGCTTGTTTCAAATGTACGTTTTGTGGCAGCTTTGTTGTGGTGTGACCCCTAACCAACATAGAAGCTCATCGCATACTGTGCATTAAAACCTGTTCTCTTGAGCATACATATGTGTGAGTTTATGCATTACTTCAATATGCTACCATATGCCCTTGTTGGTATATTGTAATGATTTTTTGTGTTAGAGGGGCATGGCTTTGAAGATGCTTTTGTCATCAGACTTGTCATTACTTCAATAATAGCAATATCTAGTATCAGAAAGCTCCTATGAGAGATAAAGCAAACGATGCAAACATAAGCTTCAATAATATCTGGGCTTTGCTAAATTTTTTCTTTTTTACTCTCTTATACAAAAAGACCACAAGATTACTAAAATATATCACTCTCAACTCTATGAGTTGAGGCTATTTCTTAGCACTAGAAATGTTGCTTTTGTTGCTGAACTTACAGTAATTCAAGCTAGAATACTGTACATGTTGTACAATACTCTCCTTTTTTTTTCCTTTTAAAAATTAATGCATAGTTTTTTTTTAGTTGAGAAAGAGAAATATTTGAGTCTTGACACAGTCCCTCAGAAATGCACAAGCCGTGTCTTTTATTTGTTGAATTTTGTCGGCATATTTTTTTTTTCTTTCGTTATTGAGTTCAGCTATATTTCAGAGCAACTTTTATAAACGTATTGGTTACTTATCTATAAATAGATAAGTATGTAAAAAAAAAAACACACATATGTCATTAATAGCAATCTTTGTAACACTGAATTCAGATAAAAACATACGTATAATTTGCCTCCAAGAAAAAAAGAATAAATGAGCAACTAAATCATCAACTTATTTTCTGAGCAGATTTTAGCTTTTTTTATTTTGTTAAAGTTACATTAATATGGAGACTGGAACAGAAGATATTTGAACACACTCTCTCCCCTTAAGGTGATTCCATGTGGTTCAAAAACAGTGCTAAATCTCTTTGCGTTCCCTTTCTTTCTTACACAAAAACTGAAACCTAACTGTCTGAATTGTGATATTTCCAAAAGATTATTGAAACACAAATAAGTTTTAATGCCAACAATATGCTTAGTTGGCTCTAGATGCTAGCTTTCGATCTTTTGGCAATTATGAAAGCATTTGAATAAACTGTATTCGTGTTTTTTTTACAGTATAAACAAGAAAACCTCTATAAAGAGGAGATATAAACCAAAATTGTATTTCTTCATTAGGAAAATGTTTATTTTAAGTTGTGGAGCATGGTACTTGTTAATGAATCCGGATTATATAGTGCCTCTTGAGCTGTTAGTCTTGAATATCTGTTGGATGTTTGAAGTAAAATACCTTATTCTATATTACTCTGCAGGTGTTTGGCATAGATGCTGTGTTTTTTTAGAACAAATATGTACAAATACAAAAAACAAATAAAAATATGACAGCAATGTTTTGGCTGAGTACAGAATTTCAAATGCCAGGTATGTAAAGGTCACACAAGAGAATAAATCTTCTAAAGAGCCCTTGCTGTTAGGACCACGGTACCTTTTTAAAAGACACAGCCCAGAGAGAGGAAGCCGTAATTTATATGAAGTGAAACAGGGCGGTGTTGGAAGTAAGTAAACTTTGTTCTTGTTTACTCAATTGTGCTTTATCTGCCCACATTTTAGCTGTCTGCTTTGTTGCCAAGTAACTGTATGAAGTCTCTGGAACATTGGTTGGATGATTTTCTTTTTGTAATAACTTTTAGGTCTTCACATCTAAAGATTGTGTCCAAGACATAATGCACATATTAAAGAAAACACCCCAAGTTGTAACTTTAGGACTTGAGATGCTTTAAGTTAAAAAAAATAAAATAAAACACAATAATACATGAAAGAACACGTGTATATATAGTACATTATTAGGTGAGAGATTTGTTAGTCTAAACACATGTACCTGCAGCATGATGAAGGAGCATTTAATCTTATTATGCTTTATGTTAATTTCTTCACACAAGCAGTAGAGCTTCTGCGAAAACTGATGGTAACGAAACAGCTCTACATCTGCTGTTTTGTTTTCTAATTTTATTTTATTATTCTCTAAAGGCAGCCACATGAAGCCAACATAATTTTAGTTCACAACATGTAGTTTATTTAAATTTCACACTAATCCCATGTTATGTTTTTTTTAGCAGCCAAGGGCACAAACAATGCCTGTTAAACCTGAGCTTTAACTGAATTCAGAAATATATTTAGGACACATAATTCTCCCACAGCTTCCTTGTATTTTTGGTTAGATTCTTGAAATTGATTAAATTGAGACAATGATCAGGGTTAAAACACTTCATGTCGTGCACTTCATAGAGGCC
The DNA here is from genome assembly GCF_016077235.1 of Cyprinodon tularosa. Classification (NCBI taxonomy): domain Eukaryota; kingdom Metazoa; phylum Chordata; class Actinopteri; order Cyprinodontiformes; family Cyprinodontidae; genus Cyprinodon; species Cyprinodon tularosa. Next base: position 1,170,718 of record NW_024039740.1, on the reverse strand, counting down.
ATCAAATTAAATGATTATTTAAGCCTTAATCAGTTGATTTGGAGCTTTTTAAAAATGGGGGAATGTGATACAGGTCGATTAGAGTAAGGCTCCTGAGCAATTTGGTTCCTTCATCTCACAAATTGTAATTCCAGATATACTGTCCTTCAAAAGTACTAATTTCCTTGGTACATTTCAAATGTTATCAACTAACATACAAAATGAAATAGATTTTATTGGGATCTTATATGAGAAACCCATGAAGTGAAGATCACTATTTTCAAAATGTTTCCCAAAAAACATTTTATGTGATGTGTATTAATATTTTTCACCTTTACCTCTGCACCCCTGAATGCAACATTCCATTGCAAACATATATGATGGTGTTGGTTCATCGTATAAAATCTTAATCAAATAATCTGTTTTGTTTGTTTTTTTAAACGAGAAAAGTATTTTGTTTTTTGTTACATGAGAAAACTACATGCTTGTAGATTATATTTTAAATCAATAAGGACAACTTTGTCTCATTGTCACCAATTAATCAAAAAAGCATTTTGAGTGTTTTTGTTAAAGATTTCTTTTAGCAAAATGATATTTAATTACTTCTAATTCACAATTTCTACAGTTTCTATTTGTGTTGAATTTTGATCGGTGCCTTTTCATATGAACCGTGTGAAACACAGGCTTGTAGGATATTTAAAACCTATCTGTTGTTTTTATTTAATTTCTTCTCTTTATCTTTCGTTACTGAGAGGTTGCTTGACTAAAAATATGGACTGCAATGCTGTAGCTAATCAGTTCAATTATAATTTCATCCTGCAAATGTTTTTTTTAGAACTCTGAATTGAACATGTACAACTATGCATAGCTGTAAGTTTCATCTGCAGACAAATTTGTTGTGACACAGTGTATCAAACGGAAAGTCATTAATGGCCCACAGGCAAAGTTGCTGCACCAAAGCTCAGCACAGTAACAGCTATTTGCCATTTCTGCCTTTTCTGATATTTGCACATTACTTACATATGATGTGCTGGACAATGATTATATTATGACTGGATCTTGTGACACATAGTGTAGCTTAAGTTATTCTAAATTAATTAAAACAGTGGTTAGTGGAACGCTGAATCTGTAATCTTTAACTTTACTCATGAATTATGAAAGGGGGATTATTTCTAAGGGAACATCTGCTTTAAAAGGTTTAGTTAGTTCTGCTAATATCCGTTCAGTCCCTTTTACATAATTCAGTTCAATTTGTTTATTTATATAGCACTAATTCATAACACATTATCTCAGGGCACTTTACATAGACAATTCAACCAGATCATACAGTCAGATTGGTTCAAAGTTTTCTATCTAAGGAAAACCAGCTGATTGCATCGACTCATTGACTCGAAAGCAATCGCTCACACCAAGCATGCATGTAGCAACAGTGGAGAGGAAAACTCCCTTTAAACAGAAAGAAACCTCCAGCAGAACCATCCTCCATGTGAGGGCCATCTGCAAAGACCGACTGTGGTTCGAGGAGATAGAGGCAGACACAAAAAGCACCTGTCAACCAGCTCCACAGGTGGCCCTGGCCAGGAAACACACAGCCAGGCAATCAAGCTCCGAGCCAGCTCACATGTCAGAGGATAAAGAGAGCACCTACAGTTAGTTACAGTGAGAGAAACAGGACTACACTGAAAATCAGGCCAAACTCCAAAATCTATAAACTAAGGTGTTAATGGCAGCAGCATCGCTGATATTTCGCTCCAGGATGGTGTCACAGCCAAAGAGGAACAGACCAGATGCATCTACTATGTTCATACAAAGCAGATAGAGCATAAAGTTAGAGGTTCAACTTGCGGTGCCCAGGGAGCAGTTTGGTGTTAAGGGTCTTTTACTCAGGGACCCAGAGTGGCAGTCTGTGGGAGGGGAGCTCGAACTCAGAACCTCTGGATTCCAAGCATAATGCCCTAACCACTAGGCCACCACTCCCCCCTATAAGCTTTATAAAAAAGAAAAGTTTTAAGCCTACCCTTAAAAGTAGACAGGGTGTCTGCCTCACAGAGTGAAACTGGTAGTTTGTTCCACAGGGGAGGAGCCTAACTAAAAGATCTGCCTCCCATTCTACTTTGAGAAATTTCAGAAACCAATAGTAAACCTGCAGATTGAAGTGAAGTGCTCTTTTAGGAACATAAGGAAAGATCAGATCCCTGATATAAGATGGAGCTTGGCCATTTAAGGCTTTATTTGTGAGAAAGAGGATTTTACATTATATTCTAGATGTAACAGAAAGCCAATAAAGAGAACCTGAGATAGGAGAGACATGATCTCTCTTATAATTTTCACCAGAACTTCGGCTGCAGCTTTGGCTGGCTGTATGTTGGCTTCCTTACAGTAAATAATTACAATAGTCCACCCTTGAATTAACAAATTAATGGACTAGTTTACGAGCATCAACGCTGGACAAGATATTTCTACTATTTGCAGGTGAAAGAAAGAAATTCCATAAACCTTTTTGATATGAGATTTAAATGACAGACCATGATCAAAAATAACACCAGGATTTTGTATGATTTTTAGTCGACTTTATCCCATCCAAAGAAGTGACTGACTAATCAGCTTATTTTGCTTATTTACTCTGATCAAAACACGTTGGAAGGGGTATATGGATTATCGTAAACAAACAATACTGCAATAGTGTTGTGGCACCGTAAAAAAGATCTGTAACCCCACGATTAAAATACGGTCTCCCCCTGGCTGTACTAACTTTGTATATAATTCCAGCTGCTGTGTTTTACACTTGTGTAGATTCATTCTAGAGTCAATGCTTCCATAGTAGCTCAAATTATCACTAACATCACACACAAGCTGGACTATATCTGCCATGACTTATGATTTTGTTTTATATTGTTTTGAGCTGCTAAAAATGTTGTACCTTTGAGGAACAATGACACATAAAACATTCTGATTTCTGAGGATGCTCCAAAAGTATCAGGAGATAGATTTCTGTAAAGGAGAACAGTTTAAGATTCTAAAAGCAGTAACTCTCATTTACAACAATTACAATTAAAACACAAAGACAGACCTACTGTATGTTGTGTTATATGTTGAATGCTTATCAATCCCTGCGCTATGTTGCCTATGTTTGGTGCTTCATACAAAGGCAGCTTTAATCGTGCAACCAAGCATGGCCTTGTAAAAAAAAAAAAAAAAAAAAAGATCGGTGAAATTAGTAAACCATGGGTCCCAGTGGTTTTTTGAGGGTTTAAATATTTTTTTCTTCTTTTAGCGTTGCTTATATTGGTTTCCACATCGACGGTGTTATCATAAATCTTCTTTTCTCGGCATGAGGGACCTTAATTCCTGGATTAAATCTCTTAGCTGAAGCAGTCTAGGTTCTGTCTAAGGATTTGTGATCATACAAAATTAAACCAAACAAACAAAAAAAGTACCATATAGACTGGATGTTATTTGTGGTCAGACCATACAACAAAAGGCTGTGGTCTGTAGATTTGGGCCAAAATATCTACTATTAACTAAGGATATCATTGTCTCCTCCCCATTTAAAAAAAAAGATTTGCCACAATTTTCTTAGTTTCAAGAACCTTAACACCCTGGGAACTTTTGCTTGGCTCCCATTTGCTCTTTTTCTGTTTGCCTTTAACAAAATGAAGCCACATGTTTTAATTTCAGAAACCTGCTGCACAATTTCCTTTTTTCCAACCAGCTGTTGATGCTGTTCTTAGATGTTTTGTCACATATTTTACAGCATGATTCCAGGTGAACAGGAAAATGTCAGATGCCCTTGTGTCTCACTCCCGATCTCCACAAGGGTATGGGCTGTCAGCTCTACTTTTTATTTTAAATACCGACAGCCCTAATGATTAAACACACATCATTAAATTCTCACATGACACTGTTGTCCTGTCCCTGCTCCAGGGAGTTGATCAAGGACATGGTTCAGTCCTTTCCTCTTTTGTGACCTGGTACAGTGACAACATCTCAGACTTTGATGTCTAAAAAACTAAAGAGATTATTGTTGATTTTAGGGAAGGATTAAATGGGGACAAACCCAGTGTTATACACGGGAAGAAGTGCAAATTGTTGAGAATGAAACTGAAATTTGAGGTAAACACTGATATTTCTAAAAATATCAGTATCATCTCTAAGCAGAGATGCCATCCAAACGAGATTATATCAGTGTCAGTGAGAGGATACTTAGTTCCTTATTGCTGCTAAATGTATAGTCTTTGGACCTTCGGTTGGTATTCTGTCTGTGAGACACAAATAATTTGAGCAATATTTTTATAGTATCTTTTAAAAATCTTTGATGTATGACTTTGAGACGTAGAGTCCGTTTTAAGGAGCAGTTTCTAACAAACTCGGATTCAAATCCGTAACTTTAACTTGATCCGGCCTAAAGTCGGGAAGTCTGAGTTTTCGGTTTCACAACAGCTGCTAAGAAGTAGTCCAGTCAACTCTAAGTCGGTCCACTAAGAGTTGAGCATGTGGGTAACAAGTATGAAAAGCCACTATCAGTCGTTTTTTGCACAAAACTATGAAAAAAATCTGACTACATCAGGAAATAAAACAACATAATTGACTGTAAGGAGAGCAGAGACAGGTCATCCAGACTGTACTGAACAAATCTGCTTCTGAGGAAACTCTCTTTGTGAAAAGGAAAACTCAGAGTTTTCCATATTGCAGGTGTAGAAAACTTCGAGTTTTCAGTAAACCTGCTTCTTCAAACTAATCCCTCGTCTCACTCCGGGGGAGGGGAATCAAGAAGAAAGCTGGTCAGATTATAGACTTAGATCAGTGGTACATTTTATCCTCTTGTTTTAGTTTGGCTTCTTCTGGACAAGGATCGGAACTAATTCCTACTCAAAATCTTCCATCTCTTTTACAATTTAGGCCTGGTTATACTCTTGCAGCAGTGTGTCGCAGTGAGATTGACACAGACATTTTTGATTTATGCCCAATATTGAAGCATGGTCTGCGCTATACGCTGTGGGTCTAGATACGGCCGAGGTGATAAGGAAGTGGGGGCGAGTTTGTCCGACAACGGAGGGACATGACGGCGAAGAATAGCGGGGATCCAGGTGGAAAAAGGATCCCAGCGTTCTCGCGCACCTCGCTCTTCTAGCTGGTCCAACTTCATGAGCTGTTTTCCGCAATTTCGGTCACAAAAACAAAACAAGTCGGCCTCCTGTCTTCGGCACTGTCTGTGGTCAGCTGCAATTTGGGAGAGGTGCAGCACAGTGTCTGCAGAGGGGGCGGGGATGCCTTTTTGTTCACACCTACACAGGCGACCAAGTTTCGAAGTATAAATCAGCCTTTAGACTTTAAAATTTACCCTACGATTTTTGTTTCTCTTTGCTTGTAATCTTCTGATTGGCCAGGTTAAATCTGTGAATATACCCATATAAAATTATGTAACACAAGCTTGTCTGTATATTTTCTGTGTATGTTTAGTCAGTAAATTGCCCAGTATTCTACTAATAAAATTTTCTGATTCTGTTATAACACACACCTGAACACTTACAAACACCGAAACAAATACATATGTTCTGGGTTCTGCTGGTTGAATCACAGAATCTGAATATACAATGACTTCTTTAAAACTTGTACCAAAAAGTTTAGATGCTTAAGATTTCTAGGCTAAATGCTTGAAAAGAAGATTGTGAAATCTGAGAGCCTGAGGTAAAGTTTTGAGACCTTTAGTTACTTTAAATCTTTAAAGGTTTAAAAACATTTCTTTTATTAGGGTTTTCTTTAACTGTTCTGCTTTAAAGCAACACTGTAACTTTTGAGCAACATATTAGATTGATTTAGATACATTAAATATTATGCTAGGTCAATATAAAGCACTTGGCATGTATTGATGTCTTTACAAGCATCTCAATGATTCCTCCAACTGCTGGTCGAAAGCGGGTCCTATATCGTATTTTAAAACACTACGTTTTTTTAATCTTGCAAAAGTGTTGCCAGGTGCTTTAGGAGAGTTTAAACCAGAAGATAGGGGTGTAACTCCCCTAGCTAAAGGTTACACAGTTTCAGAAACAGTTCAGAAATCCTTAATCTAAGGTTTGCCATCCAACATTTTTTTTTTTTATCTACCTCTATTATGGCCCTGCAATGTATTTTTAATGCTGTGTCTTTTTTTTTAAATATTGCTTATGTACAGCACTTGAAATGTCTTGTCACTAAAATGTGCTGTATAAATACATTCCCCTTGCCTAAACCTCATTTTTACCTGGCATTTAGCAGCGAAGGACAAAGGAACTGTCTTATCTCTTTGACTTTGAGCAACTATGAAATGTAGTACAGTAAGTTTTGAACATTATAGGATTCTGTCCACCTCAGCTGTTAACAGACCATCTGTATACTCCTGCATAGCAGATCAGCGCCACTGAATATTCATGCATCATCCCTCCCCTTATCACATTAGATTAGTACCCATGTGGCGAGAAACCAGAAAAAAGAGGCTGACAGGACGGTTTTGCCGTCACAGACCCTTAGAGCTTTGTGTTAAGTAGCAGATTTGCCAAATGGACACTTAGGTGATGATGTTCTGTGAGAAGCAGGCTTTTATCAACTTACTCCTGTCTTTATTTAAACTTTGGGATTTTTGCAGTTAAATTTTTTAACTTTGGTCCTCAGCATTATCAACGACTAAAATTAAGCTATTGCAACATTCTATATATAAGATAGTAAGAGGCAGATACTTTGAAGTTCGATGTTTCCAGCAGGTGTCTTGGTCTATTTATCTTTAGAAAAAATGTTCAGGCATCTTTAATTGATATAAAGTCCCTGGTAAGGATATTCTTACCCCTTTGAACATTTTCACATCTTGTTGCATAACCCCCAACTTTAGTGTTTCTTATGTTGAGGCGGAGTTGCCCACCCCTAATGTAGAGCATAATTTGGAAATGAAAGAACACATAACTAGTTGATTTTCTTGCAGAAAAAAAAAAACAAAAAAAACCTGAAAGTACATTTTAATCAACTCATAAAAAGCAAACCTTTGTAAAGCTATTATTTTGCTGCATTTAAAACTAAAAACTAGATTGTCTATTCTTCTTCATGAAAAGGGGAAAAGGGATAACTGTGCTGCTAGGAGGTAAACCTTTGCTACAGTCTCAACTTTTTGCAGAATATAAAATACAAGACTGGTATCATAGAGATGTTGGGTTAAAGTGTCGTTAGCTTTCTTTTGCTCATACTATTTTTGTATTGCCTAAAGAAAAAACACAAACTGTTTGGATCAATACAATGATACGCTTTTCCTGTTTGCTGCTCCCCCTACATGGATTGTGGCAAATTAAACCTACTTTCTTCTTAACAAGCATCAGTTAAGACCAGATTTGTGCAATGCACAGCAAATTGTTACCCGTTCAACATATTCTCCAAGCAGAGCTGAGAACCTTTATTCATTAGTTGGCTTTTCAAAACAAGTTCTCTAATTGTTTCTTGTGGCATTAGTATAAATAGGGGGTATTAGTATAAAGAGGAATTCACATAAAAAAAAAAGTATTTTCTATTTTTCACCCACTTTACATAAAATTCTCCTAAAATATATTAAACTGGAAAGTTGTCACTGTACCTGACCACTGATGTAAATACTTTTACAATTACCTGTATACATAACACACCGCTTTATACATGTGAGATTTTAATGAACTCTAAATGTGCATAAACAGGAATAAATTAATCTTTTAAGTTTTTTCCTGAAGTTCTCTTATGCAAGAATTCTGCAGTTAAGATAACTAAATGGGGCATTAAAATGGTGCAAGTCTTTTGTGCTTCCATTGCTGTAGCTAAGGTACTTTCATTTATCAGCCACCGTTTCTTGGCAATTGAACGCTTGAAAGGAGATAATGATATGTCATTACTGCATCAGTCCAGAGATATACCTCCATGTCCACATCTCTCTTCTGCAAAACCCTACATAGGCTGTCACCCTTCTTTCTTTTAGCAACATTAATTGGGTAGTCTAACTGTTTTTTAGTCTGAAGTGGGTTACACTAATAGATAATGGCCATGTAAGTCAAAGTCAAAATTGGTGTTATATGGGTGTAAGAACTTTTAGAAATAGTTTTATCCCTGACCAAATGAGTAATAAATCTTCCCATTAGCTGCCCACAATAGCAAATCGGTAATTGATGTCAGGGTAGTTAAGATGGAAATATGGCTTATTACAGAGCAAGTGTACTGGTCATCTGTGTTTTATGTGCTCCTGGGGCTTACAAGTAAATGAGGTTCACTTATCTATGTGCCTCATGAATCCCTAAACAGCTGCTCTCTGCTGTCCGCCTGGCTGGCGGTGGCAGTCAGGTAGTTAGTTATAGGATTTTTAACCAAATACCTCTGAAAAGCAGTGTGGGGGAAAATCTGTTGTATGATTAGAACAATAATGTAAAGCATAAATATATTTGCAATATATTTTACAGGCAGTGTGTTTTCCTAAATTTGCCCAAAATCCAAATGATTTTTTTGAAGGTAACATGATTAGTAATATTTTTTCTGCTTCTGCTTTAGGTGCACAGGAGGTGGTGATCAGATGTCCCCTAAATCACATACAGTGCATCGGGACAAGAAAATGTATTCATTTCAACAAGCTCTGCAATGGAGCCAGAGACTGTGAGGATGGGTACGATGAAGGAGTTCACTGTCGAGGTAAGAGACGCTTTCATGTTCAATCCTCTCGCCTAGGGTCTAGACTGCATAAAATTATGAGGCTTTTTTTTTTTTTATCACTGCAATTAATCTTATATCGCTCATCTTATTTGGATAACTAATGTTGTATAATTTATTTCTCCCATTAAATTAGAATGAATTTTTTAAATATATATTTGTGGCAAGTGTTTAATTTTCATATCTAGTTAATGTTCTTTGAATTATAATTACATTTTTTAGCTAAGTAAATTTCTATCTTCCTTTGTGTAAATGAATTGTTAATTTTCACTCTTAAATGGAAGCTGTTTCTTATATTGTTTCATACACTTTCATCAGCTGCATTGCAGATGACAGAAAACAGCTTAATTCATGTTATACTGGTTTGAGTTGGCAAGTTTTCCCTTTTGCTGTTGAATTGGTTGCCAGGGTGATTTCTCATCATCCCTACTGTCAGAGCGGGCGAGAGACACAGCGGGATGGCAGCGCCAGGTGTTGTGCTGTACACAAGTTTTTGTTGTTGCTTACTTTCTTTGCAAATACACCAAGCTGTTACGGACACCTGGCTTCTGTGATAAGGCAATATTTGCACTGCGATTGCTGAGGTCCTGGCACAACAATAGCACCCGTCAGGCAGAAACTGCAACCTCTCCTGATCCTGCAAGACAGTTAGAGTCAAGCTGGGATGAGTCTCTTTGTGATTCAGAGGTGCAAAGAGGTGTTAGTATCTCATTCACTGTCCTGAAGGAAGAACAAACTATTCAATTTGGCTCACAGCAGAATTTGCATCTTATTTTCTGAAATCGCCAAAACATATTTCATTAACGCAGTATTGCTAAGAAGATTTTTGGTATACTGATTTTGGGATTTTTGGAGTGGTGGTCTAAGTGGTTAGAGCATTCTGCTTGGGTTCCGGAGGTTATGAGTTCAAGCCCGACACACTTCGACGTACTGTCACTCTGGGTCATCAGGCAAGACAATTAACCCCACACTGCTCTGCAGGCGCCGCACAGTGGCAGCCCACTAGTCCCCTAGAGGATGAGTTAAAAGCAGAGAGTGAATTTCCCCATTGTGGGACAATAAAGGATTTATATTTAATGTTAGTTCTAGGGCACTGAAGTTACTTGCTAGCTTACTAGAGATGTAATGATCTAGTGGATTATTTCTTGTTAATTTAAAGCTTTTGATTCGCCAATAAAAATCATTATCTATTCAGATGTTTACCAAACTTAAAAAAAAAGGAAACACTCAAGTTGTTTGTTTTTCATCAGGCACAAGCACTCATTGGCCACTTTATTAGGTACATCATGCTACTTCTGATTTGACCCCCTTCGCCTTGAGATGTGCTTTAAGTCTTTATGACACATATTTGGCAAGTTTTAAAGCATTCTTTAAGAAGTACAAGAAGATTACATCACAAAGATCCTTCAAATGAATGAGTTGCAAGTATAACATTTAACTTTGCTGATCCACTATATTTCACACTTGCTGTATCTAAATGAAATCTATATCAGTAACAATACTTTGATATTAGACTTAGACAGATTTATTAGTCATTTTGTTTACACAAGTGTAAAACAAAAAATATTCTTTTTTCGAACAGCTCTCTGGACAATTTCATTTTTTTTTGAAGTGCAGCCTTGAAAAATAAAAAAAATATATAAAAACAGTAATATAAGCATATGACTGTAAATTTACAGTTTCATTTTTTAATTTTAATATACTGATGGATTTTTTGATATGCTGTGGCCTTTTAATAATATTCCATGAGTACTGAGCTGGGAATGTGCTGACATGTTCCCTGCTCATTATTTGACCATCAATAGTCAGAATTGTAACACCAACAGGAAATGCTTTTGCAATCTGTTTTTGTCAATTTAGTTGATTGATAGCCTCGGCTCCCTGTTTTCAGCTCACCTGTGTGGTCCTCTGCTGCTGTAGCCCATCTGGTCCAAGGTTTGACATGTTGTGCATTTAAAAGATAGTATTTCACACAGCTTAGTTATAAATAGTGATCATTGGAGTTATTGATAATGCTTTTTTCAGCCAGTGTCTTTCAGGAAAAAAAAAGTCATTATGCTGACATAATGACTGGAAAGAGTGATTCTTGATCGTACATATGTGATAATATGTTCTTGGGTTTAAATTTCTTAATGCAAATTCAATTAAAATGTAGACAGAATTTTTCAGTATCAGAAGTGAAAGTGAGCAACTGTCCTCAGTTGGCTGGGTAACATCCCGAGGTAAAAAAAAATCATGTAATATGGTACATATTTAGAATATTTCTGACCCTCGCTTTCTGCTTGTTAAGCACATTTACAATTGATTGCAAAAAAGGGAAGCAGCTTTAAAATAAAATAGAAATGCTTAATTATAAAATTTAAAATGCAACTTCCATATCATGTAGTTTTTAATCTCAAGACTTTAAATGAAGACCTTCTTTGCCTATAAAACTGATATAGAATAGAATAGAATAGAATAGAAAATCCCTTTATTATCCACATTGGGGAAATCGTGGTGCAAAATTGGTCACACAAATGTGGACCTTAAGTAGTATAATAATTTAATATGTATAAAGAAAGATCTTTTACTTTGAAGGATAAAAAATGCACCTAACCCTGCATTATGCATTTCATACCTCATATGAAGCTATACTAACAAAAGCTATCTTATCTTCGTATTATCATTAATTTGACATTATTTAAGATATCTAAATAACACCTTCCAGCAATTCACAAAGTCATAGCTCATCAAGAAAGAAAAGAATAAAAGCCTTGGTATTGTATTGCTCTTCAGCAGGGGTCACCAAAGCGGTGCTCTCAGGCACAAATATGCCATGAAGGACCACATGGGGCCCTTATCTTCTTTTTAAATCATTTAAAGAGCATTTCAACATTGTAATCATGTAGGGTATTAAAAGAAACATATGTATGAAGTTCTTGGAAGTTGACCCCTCCACTTCATAGGTCAGTGGTGGTAGCTCTTCCTATATATATATGTATACAGATCGACAACAACATGGAAATATCAAACTTGGTGAAGGAGAAGTTGAGGTCACCACAGAGAAGGTGAAAGTAACCAGCTGCTATTCTTAAAAACTTTCCCTCCCTTTTTTCACCCACCTCTTATGAATATACATGCTGAGCATCCCAAGAGGCATTAATATGAAGGTACCCATATGGAAAACCATCAAACTCTTTTTTTGCTCACCTTCAGTAGGCTAATTTTTAATCATATTCTTCCAGCTGCACTTCCATGCATATTGCATGGAAGAAGACAAATGTCAGTCCTGAATAAATATTTAGGAATGTACCAGTCAGCTAGAATGCTTTATGTGATATCATAATGTCTGTCCCTAAACATAGAAACAAACAAATGCATTTCGAAATTTTACAATAAAAAATGTATCCTAACAGATTACTCTGTGTCTTACACGGTGCTCTCATTCCCAAGCTGTCACATTCAGGGCTCTTACTCCACCATGCTCTGGGCGAGCACTGACCTACATCTGAACTTTTAAAACCGATGCCAATGTTTCCCGCTAACATTTAAGAAAAAAAAAAAATTTTTGCATATAATTGGCTCAATCTTTTCTAAACAGTGAATTTACAGAATGCAGGAAAATATTGCTATTTTTTCACATTTCACAGGCTCCCTCTCAGTTGTGACAGAAGAGACCAGACCAATTAGGAAATCAGATGGAAACATGAGTGTAATTATAGGCGTCACTTGATGTGTTTGCTCAGTATTTCTATGTTTTGCTTACAGTTAATTCATATTCCTATTAATACCATTTAATGTTTTTTGAAGCCTGAATAATAAATCTATGCTGTGACAGACGTCCTTTAAGGTCAATCTTTAGTCTTGAATACATTAAGAATTGAATTAGATAATATTCATTAACATTTAAAATCCTTTAAATCTGTTTTACTTCCACAGTATTAAGGAGAGCAAAACCCATTATCGAAGGAAATTTAATCTCTTTAACATTTTAGCAATGCTACTATTTTCCCACTAAATTCCTTCATTAGGTTTTATGACTCAAAACCAAAGGTTTACAATTATGGAAATTACAGCCTGATTTCATTGTAATGGTTGGATCAGATTTTCTTGAATGCAGTTGTTTTTTTCAATGTTATTTCACTATTTCAGATTTTCTAAGATTTCTTGATGATTTCAGTTTTCAATTGAAATATTTGTGTTTATTGTTTTAAACTATAAAAAAGCAAGCAAATATGCATTAATGACGTTTTTATGAGGTTTCCATGTAAATGTAAATTTAAAATTTATATGTACATCGATGTCCTGAGCTGTTAAAAGAGGCAATATTGGCCGTGGGCAGCTGAAGGACTAAACTCCTGCACGCAAATGCTTTGTAGGCTTTCGGAGGTGTGTAAACTGAACGCCCCTTTTTTGGTGTGGTTTGCACATATTGTAATAGATGAGAATTATTTTTTAATTTTACTATTTTAATGCTATGAAAAAAAAGTGATTAGTCACAAAAAATAGATGCGGAGCTTTTGAAAAAACATTCCAAGCTTAAACCACCAATGCCGCTCCCGCTCAGCCAAAGGCTCACATTTCCAAGGTTTAGACACATATTTCAAAGTAAATAAAATAAAGGCTTTTATTATAATTTTTCTTTTTATTAAGTAGTAGTGGTATTTGCTTGACAATGAGCAAGGGCTAATCATGTATACATAGTTATCTGTAAAGATAGCTGTGACTAAAAAATGCATAGCTGCTGCTTTCATATCTATTTTGTAAGTATTGGCCATTTTATCTTTGAAAGAGGAACAGCAAGAATATAAAAGTTGTTGTGGTTTTTTTAGGGCATTTGCTGCTATTTCATATGTTACCTTGATTGGCTCAAACTAAACTTTTGTTCACTCACATTAGGCTTTTCTTTGCCCAATCATCTCCAACGGCTCTGCTGGAGATTCCTCTATTCCCGAACAGATTTGATTGAGGCAGTGTCACATTAATAATGTGTAGAACTAACCTGAGTGCTACATACTATCCATCTGTCTTGCCAGGTTACTAGTGTTTCTCTCCAGCAGTCTACGGTGAAAATGTGGGGTGAACCCTGAACAGGTCCATACAATAGCTTAATAGTTTTGCCAAGACAATTTTATATATGTTTATATAATGACCCCTCACACCCCAACCATGGACTGTTTTCCCTGCTGCCCTCTGTGAAGAGGCTATGCAGCATTCAATGCAGGTCCAGCAGATTCTAGAACAGCTTCTTCCCCACGGCCATTAGAGAGCTGAACTGTTGAAAGAAACACCAAACCAAAACACTGCATATTTGCACCATTTATATTTAATGCTCTCAACTTCCATATCAATGCTTTTTTTGCACCATGTTTTTTCTCCCATACTGTTTACATTCGATCATTGCTGCACTTTAGGAAATTGAGATGTCATGAAAGCTGTACAAAACATTTCGTTTTGTATACAAGCTGTGTATACAAAATGACAATTAAAGTTGTCTAAGTCAGTATAAGTTGTCTAAGTCTATACATGTCTAGTTTTAATAGCGCTTATCAAAATATTGGACTTTGTAGATTAGAGTTAAGGACATATTCAGTGTGTAATTATTGGTGGAGATTAAAGATTTAATGTAATGTTGGTCGTAAATGTCATAAAACCTCCTGCAGTTAGGGGCTCATGTGTTTGCTGCAATAATATATATAATGCTGCCATGTTCTTGTCATAACTCACCTCGGGTATTTCTGATTCATATTTTTAAGACTGACTTGTTTTTCTTTTTATATAATACTGATTGCTGACCTTAGTTGCTCAGACTCCTCTAGGAAAATGGCCTTACTCTCCTTAATCTAAACCAGAGATGTCAGAATTCAGCCCTGGGGAACTGGTGTCCTCCACCTTTTACATAAGTCTGTGCTTTAGCACACCTGAATAAAATAATTAGGTCCTTTAGAAGGACTTTTGAAAGCTTCACATTAACTGTGGACACAATGAAGGCATTTGATTCAGGTGTGTTGGACCATAGAGATAAATAAAAGTTGCAGCACATACATTAGTCAAACTATAGCCTGACGGTTACAGCCATTGCAGCTTGTTTATAATAGCTATTTACTAGTGTCCTGTGTTTAGATGTTCATCTGTTTTCTAGAATAAATGTGTTCCAGTCAAATCAGGAAAATATATTTTGTAATATATCTTTTTTAAAAGTCTCTTATCCTGTAAATAATAAAAAACAGCTGAGATGTTTTTTTATTCATTGGGTCACTCATGATTTCTCCTAGTTGTAAGCCCTATAACATGGCTGCCCTTTCAACATATAAAGGGTGAAAGGAGAGGTTTGTGAGACATATTTTTCTATTTCCTCTGTGAGATCAAAATAACTCTCCTTGGTTATTTTGTCACTGCAGTAATGCCGATACTTTATGCCACAACTAATCCATAACAGAAGAGATGTTAAGGAGAGGCAGTTTACAGTAGAAAAAGTCGTGATATACAAATGGGTGCAACCTAAATAAAAAAAAAAGAAAAATATGAAGAGACAAATGCTCAACAATCAAAATGACTTCTTGGCAATCCTAATGTTAGATGAATCACTAAAAGCAAAGATGTAAGGAGCCTTTAAAAAAGAAGACTATCACCCGTCAATGTAGCATGCTGTTCTTTCTACTGTAGCTGTGGAGGACGACAGGGCACGATTTACAGCAGAAACAGGTAGTTTTCCATCTTTTTAAAGATTTCTCCTGTGTCTGTTATTTAAATTGTGCAGCTCTGGGTAGGTGATTAAAATTTTCAGAATTCAGGTGAAGATATGCTTTATCTGATAAATGAACCAGGGGAATGTAGTTTTGAAAGCTACATTAACATGGCAATGACTAATGCAAAAGTCTGCTCGAAATGTAAACAACCATAAAATAATATTTTACAATGATATTCTTTAAAATACTACTGGTAAAAAAAAAAAGATCTTTATTTTCTTCTCTTCTCAGCAGACAGTTGTGCACATGTGCATAATTAGAATAGATTAAGAATAGAGCAAAAAATAAAAAGACAAGTATACATGTCAGCATGGCTTAAGTGATTCATAGATGTGAAATGAGAAAAAAATAAGGGGTGATTTACTCTCCTTGTTTTAAACAAACCTGGATTTACAGATAAGTCACATTATAGAGCAGCACTCTATATGAATTAATGAATGAATGAATATTTATTTATTTCAGACAATAATATTAGTTACAAAAAAATAAAATAAATAAATTCAAATTAACAAATAATATAAATGAATCAAAAGAACAAATAATAATAAATAGAACAATTCAAATTTCAGAAATGATCAAATAATAACAATAATTAAATCAATTTCAGAAATACTAACAAATGTGTATCACATAAAAAATTATGGTTAATATTAATTTAAATTTCTTGTTCCGATTCGATTTAAATAATTTGAACATAAATAGAAATGCACTAAACAATGTTTACCCTTAACAAGCATTATATTAACCCTAATGTCTGTCATTGATTATTTCTTACTGTAAATTGTCTGTCTATAGATGACGAAATGTGTCAAGAACATGATGCAGTTGAAAAAATTTTTTTGTTTTGAATGATATTTAAACACCACATTAACATGCTAACCAGATTAAGCTTGACCCACAAATTTGCATTGATCATTAACAAGCTGGTATGTTAAATCATGTATAGGCCTACCTGACATCTATATAGTAGAATAACACTATTTCTTAATTATGAAGTGTGGAGCAAAGAAAAAAAAACCAATCACAATTAGTGAGCAGATTTTTTATATATGAAAACTCTTCTGGGATTACATTCGTACAGGAATTATGCTTTTGAAGCCACTTCAAACATCAGAGGTTGCTGTCTGAATCACAGTAAACACTTTATTCCAGCATTGTTGACATCCCTTTGCCAATCCATGTTGTTTTAAACTGATCACTTATATGCTGGATTCTATATTCTCATTGAAGGGCCTACTTCAAAGTAGAGTATTATATTCCATTAGACTTCTCTATGAATGTGCTGCACCAAGAAATGGCTCATTGTCTGTATAAACTATTGATTTATCCTTTAAAGGTTAAATCTATTTTTTATTTATTCTTTAATTGGTAAAATTTGAAACCTAACCAGATGAAAATGTTAAGGATTTTCATTTTTTTTTCTCTAAAAATAGTTTCTCTTGTTTCTAAGGTTAGATGCATTTTATTAAAGAGTAAATTTAAGGTTCATTATTTAAGCTGCGTATGTTGCCTTATAGTGGATTCTCATAAGCTTTGGATTTTTAAAAATAATTTAAGACTTGAATAATTATGAAGTTTGTTATGGTTACTAGTTAATACATTACAAAAATGCCCTAGTTCCATAGGAAAATTATAGGAAGACATGCAGATTGGAGAATCAAGTGCAACAAAGACTCACTTAGTTCACATCTACATACCTATGATTAGATTTTTCTATGTAAGCATGCATCAAAACCGAGTAGCGATCAAAGTGTGGAGGTAAAAGCAACAAATGTTTATTATGGTCAACTGACCGCATCAGGGTCCTGCATCTGAAAGAAGCAGATTCATTTCTCCGACATATGGGCTCTATGCACAGCTCTATTAATTCCTGAACTTCAGCAGCTCCTTTGTTTAAACTGATTAATCCAGGTGTGTCTGACTGGTTACTGAGACCAAATACTCCCGGATTATACATATATACTGAGGCCCTTCCAGCATAATATACATATTATTATTTATATTATAATTAATAACTCACTTGATTAAATATTTAAAATGCATATTATCACAAGATTTGGAGACACAAGAAAAAACTAGTTTTTTTCTTGTTACTAACTCATTTTTTTTATGAGAAACTTTCATATATCCAGACTGAGTAGTAGAAAAGCAAACCTAAGCCTGGACGTCTATGTTCATAACTCACAACCATAAAACAGCAAAAACTTATAATATCTCTACTTATAATAACTATCTCTAGATATAAACTAAAGTTTATCAATCAGTTCTGAAATCAGTTTTTAGATGAACCGTTGTTGACCGCTGGAGAACCACCAAACCAGATTAGCACCTTACATGGAGTTTTCATTATGTTAAATTTTTTCTGAGCCTCTTTTACTCATGCCAGTTGCAACCTGTGGTCTTGTCTTACATTTTAGTTGATTAGCTTGGTTTGTTACATTGT
The DNA here is from genome assembly GCF_016077235.1 of Cyprinodon tularosa. Classification (NCBI taxonomy): domain Eukaryota; kingdom Metazoa; phylum Chordata; class Actinopteri; order Cyprinodontiformes; family Cyprinodontidae; genus Cyprinodon; species Cyprinodon tularosa. Next base: position 1,152,886 of record NW_024039740.1, on the reverse strand, counting down.
GGGTCGTCTTTAGTAACAGAAAACACATCAAAGACCTTTTTTTTTTTTTTTTTTTTTTTTTTTACCTGGGCACAAACCAAACATTTATCAGGATCCTCCCAATTTAAATAAAATAAATCGATCAACATGCTCACCATACTGTAACATAGCGCAGCTCTCTATCAACGCGACCTTCTTCTTTTTTTATTTTGAGAGTGGTTCCTCACCTTTACTTTAATAGTAGTGCATCAGCTGCTTTTTCTGTTTGCAACATGCTCATGAGCTCTTTCTGCTGTAATAAAAGTCTACAGGCAACCTGTTTCCCCTCATTCATAAAACAGTAAATTGGCAGACATTTCCGATGACTGCTTTGGATGGGGACAGATGGTCCAAAACAAGGACTGTCCCCAGTAGTCAGGGACGTCTGGTCACCGTAATCCAAATTCCTAAACTCTATAAATGTCCCAGCCTCTGTCACAATAACTACTTGCAATTACTTTTCAAATTAGTCTTTACAAAACTAGGGAGAAATTTTTCTTACTCCTTGTTATAAGCTTGCTCTAATCAGCCTCATTGGAGGACTTTTTAAGCTTGATGCCCTACATAAAGTTATACCAGCATCTCAGTTTTGACTAAAATAAGTTCTGACTTATATTAGGGTGACCAAACGTCCGTATTTCCCGGGACATATCCGTATTTCACGTCCTGTCCCGGGCGTCCCGGGTTTTTTTTAGAAAGTGAGGAAATGTCCTGATTTCACTGCGCAAGACGCTCCGTGTGATGTAATCCCTGAGCCGCGTCAGTGCGGGCAGCCCTGTTCTTAATCAGAGGCTCTGTTTGAAAACCTGGGCTGCATCCTCCAAGGACGCGGTCTACCTAGACTGGATCCTTCGAAGTCCTTGAAAATAAGGAGACCGGAAGAGTTTAGGCTGTAAATTCGAACAGGTCCACCCTTCGGCGGGTTTTACCGCCGTATGCTCTGTTGCTTAGCAACCGTGAAAGTTGACACACAAAGCAGGAAAAGAATGAATACCGAGGGTTTCAAAACTGTTTGTTTATTTATTTATTTTTTTTAAAGTTAAAGTGAAAAAAGACTACATTCACAAGAATCCAGAGTGGAATAAAGGTTCCAACCACCGGGAGCAGGAACAAATAAAATCAAATGTAATGATAGAAACCTTAGTCAGTTAAATAACCTGCTGCTGTCATTCTGCACATCTCTGATGTTGCTGCTATTTTCAAATATCCATTACTGTAAAAATGTCCATAGCTGCATATTGGTTATTTATTCTCCAGTTTTATATTGTTAAAACACTTTACAGAATTTTATTTTTTATATTTTAACTCTTCCCTATTATGTTATTCTTATACATTTTTCTAAGGTCCTCATTTGTGTGACCATTTTCAATAATCTTTCTGCTGCTGTAAATCTGCCCATTGTGGGACAATAAAGGGATTTTCTATTCTATTCTATAAAAGGGTTAGAAATATATAAGTAAATCTAAACAATGTATCTACAAAATGTATCTGCAAAATCTCTAATATTCAACAACAAAAAATACTTAGTTAAGCATATTGTGCAAAACAACAATAAAAAATTAAAATCCTATCAGATTTATAGTCCCCACTCTGCAGATTTATTAGAATCTGTCCTTAAATTCCAGCCAAACTCATTTACACAGCAACAGATTAAAACCTTTAGATAAACCAAACATTACCGCCACATATCTGACTTAATAACCATTAAAACAACTATTTTCATTCATTTCAGACGGAACTATTCACAGAGTTGTATTATAATAAACTGAACTTCCAATTTTCACAACTGTTCTGCGCCAAGTAACATTTCCTCTGATCACGGAGCAAATCCCGATGATGAGACATTTGTTCTTTCAATATCACCCCCCCACCCCCCACCCCCACCCCCACCCCACCCCCCGCTCCAAGGTGTCCTGGTTTTCCCAAATGAAAATATGGTCACCCTAACTTATATCAACTCTACAAAACCTTTGTTCTATCTTTTCTGTAACATTCAGTGGTGGAATTACTGGTGTAAGTAGTGTTTTTTGCCTCACTACTCCAGTGGATGGAAGATTTTTCTACAGTCTCCCTCTTATTTTGAATAATGCACACTGACCTTAAATGAGGCAATTAAGTTCTTCCTGGTCTTAGATGTTCATCTTTTGTAAGCTCCTGAAGGAATTTGCTGATGCACTCTGACTAAGGTGGGGAGCCTGGCCATCCTTGTGTGATGGTTCACCATGGTTTCTCTTTTGAACCACTTGTGAATAATGGCTCACACTGTGGTTTGAGAGCAAGTACTTTATTGCTCATCTGCTGTTTCATTCCTTAAGGTCAGGGCATGATGTGTTTCTTTTTTAGATATTTTATCTACTGCAACTCGCCCGGCAGGTTCTAATTAGGAAATGTATTGATTTTAGTGTCTTAAAGCTTGAGTGTGAAAAGTTAAGTAAAAAAAAAAAAAAACACATGGTTATTCACTCTTGAAATATGGTTTGACATAGAGCTAGGTAGGAATGTTTGACCAACTCTGACGTAATTAATAATAAATTAATAAAGACTCATACTCATACGAAAAATTTAGAAGAAAAAAAACAGAATTGCAAGCAGTAATTAACAAGAAAAAATTCTAAATATAATATTAACAGCTATCAGAGAGAATCCATCACAGAGCTTGCATAGGGCCTGAAAGTGTGCATCTCTTACCTGAGGCAAGAGGGATTGTTTTCCTCCCTCAAAATTATTTTATTCTTATTCAATATTTTTTTATTCTCTTGCTCTTTGAATTTCCCACACATGAGATCACAGGAGAGCAATGACCTTCATCTTGTCTTGTTACCCACTAACTCAAGGATGAGGTAAATGTTATATTTCTGTCACGTTTTAACAAAAGTCAAACATAATTATTTTCCCATAGCTGATTGGATGAAAGATTTATTTTGCTTCTCTTGCTGAATGCACAATTCTGAGGCAGGGGCTGTAATATCTGTTGGGGAGGACAGAGAATAACATCAAATGAAAGTTTTCCAAGTGTGCAGGTAACAAAAATATATGCTCTGTTAAGGAGTCCACATACCTAATAAAGTCATTATTGTTTTCAAATAAAGCTGCGTAATGGCTCAGGTCAGCTGATATCTTCATGGAAGTTGGGGGCGGCAGTGGCGTCGGGTGTAGGAATCTGCCCTGCAATCAGAGGGTTGTTGGTTCAAGCTCCAGCTCCGATTTCAGTGTTGTTGTATCCTTGGGCAAGACCTGCAGTGCCTACTGATGGTGGTTAGAGGCGCCAGTGTACGGGAGCCTCCCTTCTGTCAGTGAGTCCCAGCGCAGCTATGGCTGCAATGTAGCTTGCCACCATCAGTGTGTGATTTAATGACTTAATATAATACATATAAGTGTTTTGCTCAAGTCTCCTTCCTTGAACAATGTAACTACAGGTCATTTACAATAAAAGGTAACCATATGTGTTTGCAGCATCTAGATTCTATGCAGTCTAACTAACCAATAGGCAGAAGAATAAAACAAACTGAAAAAGAAATATCTTTAAACAACAAGTTTAAAGGGGGGGGGGGGGGGGGGGGGGGGTCTGTGTTTTATCTTAATAGAATATATATTTTTATGTGGCCTTAATTAGGTTACCTTAGAGTGATATTGAGATAATCTGGTTCTTGCTCATTTTTGTCAAACCAATGTTTGCTTTTTTTCCACACTTATTAGAATTTTGATAAGGGAGTGTTTATTTTAATTTCATTTTGATATAGTAATTGAGAAACAATCCATCATCCCTCTTGGCTTTTTCCCATTTAGACAAATTTAAATTAGCAACCCTTAGATGGATTGTCCATATGCAAAGCAGAAAAAGTGGACATATTAAAGTTAACTGCAAAGGAGATTGATAGATGCAGTAAAAGGCAGTTATGCAAGTGGTTTCCTAAGGAGTCTTAGGAAAAGGTGAGAGAGGTAAAAAGATCTACCATGCAGAACTCAGACAGAGCATCTGATAGAAGAAGATACATCATCCTCTCTGTCTTGTTTCTGAACAACAGTCAATTATCTCAGTTGATTAACTTTTCATTATAGCAATCCAAACAAACAGTTTTCTCCTGCTTGAAGAAGCCAATGATAAGTGATGCTCCTGTTTTGGAATGGCTGTCCATAAATATAGCTTAAACTAAGAACAGATATTCTATTCTTCATTTTGCCTGTTAAAAGTACTCAGCCAGCCTTGTACTGTAACATATTAGCATATTTATTACATTTTTGCCCCTCTAATGGATGGAACATTTGCTGTAAGTGGTCAAAGTGATTGTTTTCTCCTCTGCTATGCCACATTGCAATGTGTGCTGCTTCTTCAGTATGTTTTGTGAACAGGCAGCAGCCATCTAGACTAAGAGGTTTAGGTTCCAGTTCTCTATAGCAGTTTGTTTCATTTTGCCATACGCCACACAGGTGAAGCTGTTGATTCGTTGTGCGTTTTGGAAAATATTGATTGAAGTATCCAGTGTTAAAGTCTGTCCTCCCTTTGCTTTGCTCTGTATCAGACTCTAGCTGTTTGAGACGTTTTAAGTTGTGGTATTACTGCTTATGATTGACTTTAAGACAGACCCCACAACACACTATATCAACAAGAGCAGACACTGGCAATCAATATTTCATGCATCTTTGTTCTTGCACTGTCTGGCAGGATATTGTCACTCATCTCATTACTCTTTCCAATGCAAGGAAGCAATCTTGTCTCATCAATTCCTATTACAGCGGATTTTCTTCCTCAGGAGTGGGTAGAATTAAAATTTCATTGTTTGCCAGCGGATTCTGACACCCCCACCCTTGAAGTTGCTTCCAATTTTTTAGGGCATGTCAGAAGCCTGGCTGTGCACCAGTGTTCAGATTTATCATCGAACTGGACTGTTGAGGATTACCAACATTGTTTGCCTCCTAGTGTAAAAAAACAGGATAATGTTTTCTTTATTCATATCTATACCTCTTAGTTTCTTAGAATTTTTACTGCTATTTGTATGAGCAACACTTCATGTCAAAGCTGACATACTCCAGCTTTCTAGATAACTTTCTAAATGCCTGTCAATAAATGTTGTCACTGCAATCGCACTTACATGTTTTTCTCTGTGCAGACTTCTTAAAAGTTCAAACTCCAGAGAATATTTGCCCCATTTTCACTGCTGTGGAATGAGACCTGTCAATCATGCCACCCAATAAAATATAAACCCCAGCTACAGACTTGGAAATCGGTTCAACTCTTCACTTTTGATTAAAACATAACACGGTTCCTTTGAACTGGCGTTTGGTGTATCTGTGTTGGGTTTGCATTTTAGTTTGGTTTCACATCAAATGCAGGCTTTGGCTGTGGAAGGGACAATTCAAAGACAAAGGCCATGGCCACCCATAAAGGAAAAGTAGAACTAGGCCAGATGGGGAACCTGACTGTTAGCCTTGGAGCAGTGTTTTCTTGTTCATGGTGAGACTCCTTAGTACTGGCAAAGGAACAAAGCAGCATTTTCCATTTATATTCTGCCATCTGTGTGGCTGATTGTAGTGGATCTAAGATCATTATGTTGTGTGCGTAATATATATGATGTCAAAAACCTCTTGTCATAAAAACTGTGTATTTTAAGACATGAGCCTCAGTGAAATAGGAATTTTATTTATCAAAACTTAAATGGCACTAGTACTCATAATTAGGATGTACGAACTGTACCAGTGCTAGCTGCAGCACCCATTCTTTTTGTGTTGTTAATATACGTACATAATCTCTTTTGTATTTATGCAAGTTTTCCCCCAGGAAGCAGGCTAAGTCCAGTGGTAGGTGTATTCAATTATGGGGTGTTGGAAGTTATTGACAATACTTTAACACTATCTATATGTCATAAAAAAGGCACATTTTTAAGATACTATTTTTTTAATAACAAAAAAGAAAAAACAACTTAAAATGCTGAAACCTAATTAACCAGCCAGCAAATCTTAAAATAAACAAGGTATTTTATGTCACATATATAATTGAAATAACTTAACACTAAATGCAAACAAGGAACCAACAAACTGGTAAGTTTATGGCAAAGACATTTAAACCGACCAGTTATACATCACACTCCAATTGTTAATTACTGGCTGGAAGATTTCTATGATTGATTGTAGAACAAAAAAAAAAAATAATAATAATAGAATTTTTTCCTGAGTCAGCATAATATACTTAGATTAGAATGGTTCACTTTTAATTTTGTGTACTTTCTTCTTAATGCTAGTGAAGAGAGCTTATGTGCATTTAGTACATCTTGCCCATTTGTTGTACAAGGATCCTTAATGAAGCCTATGGCAGATTCTGTTTGGGTTGCCCATTAGTCACATTTAACAAAAACCCAAAAAACTACACCGCAAAAAAAGACTGATCTATGTAAGAATATTCTAGCTACTACAAAAATTGTTAGGTTTAGCGAGGCAGAGACTTGGTCATTGGGTACGTGTCAATTGACAGAGAATTAAAGTGGCCTCTGTGAACTAATACTTTTTAAGCATTAAAAGAAATGAAGTGTGTTTACATTCAATTCAGTGTCAGTTGGTGTCCAATTCACAACACATGTCATCTTAAGGCTCTTGACAAATACAATTCAACCAGATCATACAGTCAGATTGAATCAAATTTTCTATTTAAAGAAAGCCAGTTGATTGCATCGTCTCATTGACTCTTCAACAATCCTTCCCACCAGGCATGCTTGTAGCAACAGTGGAAAGGAAAACTCCCTTTTAACAGGAAAACCTCCAGCAGAACCAGGCTACGTGTGAGCGGCCATCTGCTGAGGCCAACTGTGGTTCAAAGAGACAGAAGTAGAAATAGAAGTGTCACATAAATGTGTATTTGTGCAACACGGAAGGTAGAGAAAAATGTAGTAGTAAATAAATATATATAAAAATACAGGTAATTCAGGTAAATATTGTTTATAAGTGATTATGTTTAACATTTACCAACAGAATTACCCAGGATTCAGTAGCTATATTGTACAAATGCGATTAACGAAATGTAACATGCAGCTGAAACTAAGATATTGCCTGTTTGTCTGTAACATAGAAACACAAAAATAAATATCATAAAACCCACACAAAGGAAGGGATTCCCACAGTTTTCAGAATGTGAGCTACTTATAAATGAGCAAGTTACCCTGATCTACCATCATCGTAACATGAAAAAGAAACATTTTAGCATCACTCCACAATCACTGTTGGAAATTGAGCCCCTGTGATCTGCTACTAAAAAAAAAAAACAAAAAAAAAAAAAAAAAAAAAAAAACTTGACATCATCAGAAATTTGTCATTGAAAGTTAGATGTGAATAGTAAGACTTTAAGTGCTACACGCTTGACAGTTTGCCATTGCAATAAAGACGAAATCCAACACAAACAAATTTATTGAGATAAATTACTAACCTAAGCAAGGACACTTTGTTTTTAATAGTGCATGTCTGTGGCAAGCCTATTCAAAGTGCTGTACATGAGAAAGAAAAAAAAGGTGTATTACAGTGGCATGAAAGCAACACAAATAATTAGAGTGTAAAATGCCAAAGTGTTAAAAGAATAAAAGTGATACATTTAAATAAAACTGATATTATAAACATATGACATCACTGATGAAAAAAAAAATATATATATATATGATTAAGATAATGCAGGCTAAGGAGACACTCCTCGAAAACCCATCTTATGCAAATACTTTCCAACGACTCATTCTGTTTTCACTTATTTTGATTCCTGAAATGGGGCTCTAGTTGCTTTTACATGTTTTCCAGTTGTGTTTTTTTCTTCTTCTTCATTTTTAATCAAACTGAGACTGGTTGGTGGGTACGATCATGGATGAGACATCAGAAATGTCGAAAAATTGAATAGTTGTTCATTTGGAGCTATGGCATTAGACAGTGTCGGTAACAGTTTCACATTACATGGTCAACACTTAATGCTTATCTATTTAGCATGTCTGACATTATTTTACAGGGCGTAAGGAAGCTTCATTAAGGCCTTACATAGTTAGTGATGGAAATATTAGGTGAGCTTTAAGATATGAAGCAAAGCTTAAAAATTAAATTTTTGATACCATATGTCGAGAAAGAAGAGCAGGTGAAGACGGATGGGTGGAGTTTTTAACATGTTTTTAGTCATTACCTGTCTGTATGGAAACACTTCAACAGATGCTCTTATTTTGAAAGGCAAATCCTACTACAAATAGTGTGTAATGTTATAATGCCCTGCAGGGACATCAAGGGTTAGAGGCAGAGTGACACATAACAGGAGATTTTACAAGAATTTTACAAGAGTTCACAAAAAGTCAGAAAATATAAGAGCTGTAATGTGGCATTGTTTAACATTGTGACTTCTTTTTTAAAGCTAATGCTTGTTTTTCAAGACTCGCCCTCTCCACTTAAAAAAATAAAATAAAATCACATGCACAACCCTATACCCACTCGCATTTAATAGGAATGCCTATTAAATGTGTGCGAGAGCATGCACAAACCCATTTCTCCTTGTGCATGCTCTTCGCACGCAACGTTGTGCATCGTGGCACAAAGTTGCTGTTTTCATCGCTCATATAAGCTTACTTTCCAAAAGATTTGCAATTTTTTTCACTATGTCAGACTCACCATGGGTAAGTGAATATGGGGACAAGCACGTAGGACGGTCTTACGTAAACATATCACCAGAATGAGAGAGAATTAGGAGGACCACTTATTTTGATGATCCACCTGGAAAAAAACACCCACTATACCTTTAAATAACCAGCTTAGCTGCCAGTCAAAGAACTTAAATGCATTTTGACCATTAAAACATGTTGAACCATTTATAGATCTAAAATGTTTCAAATTCGTGTCTCCCCAATATTTGACTCATTCCTACACTCTTGTTTGTACAGCCTTTAAGTACTGAGTTTGGTTTAGATATTATTGTCATGCTTGTTTGTTGTTTTTTAAGTATTGACTTAAAATATACAGCAAATAAGTGTGACTGGTATTGCAATACAGCAGTGGAAGCCTGTTCCTTCTGGCGGGTACAATTTATAAACATTGAATCACATCCCGTTACATAAAAACATATTGACTCAAACTGATTCATGGTTTACAGGTGAAACCTAATGTTTAAAATCCAAGCTTCACATCTTTGTGTCTAAAGATATTTTCTTTTGCTTGTCCTTCAGACTTACAGAAGCATAAAATAAAATAGATAATAATGATTAATATGATCAAATTGTGACCTGAACTTCCAACTATTGTAACCTAAACATTTTTGAACTAAAACATCCAACTAACCAGATTAAATTATTTTTCATTGTTTTATTACATTGAGCTCGCTTCAAGGTACAGCCCTCTGTTTTATTTGTAGATTAAAATGTTGTTTTTCTAGCTGGAAAATATACAATGACCATTTTACAACTGACTTATATATATGGAGGTAGTGTAGGTATGTGAGCTTGGTTCCAGATAGACAATCCCCTCTTCTCCCTTTTTGCCAAGAGGGAGAGCTCATCGTCTGCCGTCTCTGAACAGATATAAGGATTAGCATTGAATATCTTTATCCCAGCATGTAGACATTTGATTACTGCTTCACAACTGGAGAGTAAGCTAGGATCCCTACCTCATGATGAATAACAATGCACAGGTCACATAGGGTCCACATACAAGCTTGAGAATAAGTAAACAAGTAAAACTGGAGAGAGCATTACTTTTAGATCCATCTGTCAAACACTGCAAACTTTAAAGCACATCGAAGTAATATTATTAGTCATATCATTTTCATTGAGATGGATGTTAATTTATTTATAAATATGGCCTCTTTATTGATAAGGGTTTATTCTGTAACCCTTTGCGTGTGGTTTTTCGACAGGATTCCCAGGTTTCTTTACAGTAAAAAGTTGAAATAACATTCATAACAGTTTAGTTTGAGTTGGAATGTGCAATTCCAGAATGTTCACAAAGCAGAGACGGTTAATCTATATATTAAATTACACATTATGAGATGTACAGTATACTGTAATTTTCAGGTTCAATTCTACCAGAAGCGACTGAGAATGTGCTTTCATGCTTGGTTATTATATTTAATAACCAACTAAATGGAAAATAGTATCCAGTAAGGATGCACAAAAGTATAATTTGTAAAGTTCTGTGACTATGGATTTTAGGATCCTAACAGACTCAAAATCCTTCCAACCACCCCATCATACATTTATTGCACCATAGCAAGTATATTATGATTCACTGTTTCTCACCAAACCCTGTCTATTTTCTGTCAGACTCAAAATAAATGTATTTCTTACAAACAATAATCTGACCACATGAAGCAGGCAGACAGATCGCAGTAAGCAATTTATTACATAGTAATATAAAGAAAGTCAAGACCATATGAAAAGACAAGATGATTGCCTTCTTTACTTCTGAGTAAGTTTGAAAAAAAAAATAGGGTCTGGGAATTCAGTAAAACAAATAGAAAACCCTTATCTACAAAGGAAGATCAAATGAAATCTTGAATTCAATGAATAGGGCCAAAATAACCTCTAAAGAACTGCAGTCTTTACATTTCCAAATTATAGCTGTGTTCTCTTATTAGAGTTGACAAAAATATCTGTATGATTTCTAAGATGATTGGTAAAAGGAAGGTAGATGAAAAATGCTCTCCAATTGATGTAAAATTGACTTTTCAGAAATAGAACACCATGCCTTCTGTTAAACATAGATAGTGGATGTGAATTAGGGCTGAACAATTTTTGCAAAAATCAAAATTTAGATTATTTTCAACCAATATTACTATTGCAATTTTATTTCAATTTGCCTTTGCACTGATCACCAGCATGTGGATATTTCATTTCATGGTTTATGTTTTTTGTTGTTGTTTTTTTTTTTTTCATCTTAAAAGCTTGCTTGTCCAGATTTCATTGTTGCAGGGCTTTACTTTGACCTTTTAGTGAAAAAGTGCTTACGGTACTTCTATTTGCATGTCTGGATTTGCATAATAGTTTCAACTCTATTTTTCTTTGTGTGGTGGTAAACACTCTGTAAGTATAATCAAAGCTTAAGCAAAAACTGAACATGGAAAACTCTTTATGAAGAGAATCCAGCAAACAGTAACTGCAGGGGAGGAGTATATATGCCAAACAGAACAATGAATAGAGTAATCAACTGATTTTGAGCAGGTGTGGACAGAAGGATCTAGAAGGAAGCTATTGGAAAGGAGACTTGCAGAAGGGGGCAACAGAGAGTAAACAAGAAATACAACTGTGCTTAAATTCAACCAGAAAACAACTAGGATAACATAAAATGGAAATTAAACCAATGACCGAAAAACCTAGAATGAAATAAATCAAAGTGTAGCTGAAAATCCAGAGTGAAATGTGCAGCAGAACCGAAACTCATCAAGAGATCATGACCATTCCCTTTGTTATACGATACAGTTATATTGAATGGTTTCATCTTTTTAAATGTATTCTTTACTTCTTTCTTTTTATTAAATGTCTGTTTAATCTACTAATTCAGCACCTTGGTTAAAATCCTTCAGTACTCGTACACACCTTCTGCTTATCCTGGTTGAGGGGCAGCAGTCAGAGTTATCTCTTTGAGACATCTCCTGCTCTGCTGGGGGAAGCGCAAAGTTTTCCCTAAGAAGCTGAGAGACGTACTTCCTCCAGCGTGTCCTTTGCCATCCTCTGGGTCTCCTCTCGGTGGGACATGCCTGAAATCTCCCAAGGGAGGCATCCAGGGGTCATCCGAAAGGATGTCCGAGCCACCTCAGCTGAGTCCTTTCCATACGGAGATGACCAAGCTCATCGCCGAAATTTTGAGGAAGTGTCTGACCAACTTGTTGAGAAAGCTAAATTCAGCATCTTCTTCCTTTTTGTGTTGACTGCTAAATCATGAGCTTCACCTTTTGGCTCAGAAAAGCCTGGCAAGTATCAGCATGTAAAAAAAAAAAACAAAGCTAGTGGAAATAGGTGCTCCTGCTTTACTAAATTGTGTGCTTTGTTTGACAATCTGTGTTCATGGATTACAAGACTGTGCTCGGAAAGTATCAGAAAAGCCAGTGTTCGTGGCAAATAAGTGGTATATGTAGATGTTGGATGAAAGACGGTTTTATCTCTGCTTTTGCGCTCATGTACTGAAGCACTGTGAATAGTCTACAACAAACTCCAAAAGTTTGTACTTTTTCTCTTAATAAGTCACTGCACACATGCAAAGTGGGAGAGGTGGTAGAGAGGGTATAGTCTATACCTGAATTTGTAAGAAACTTACATCCCAAATTAGTTCTAAAAAGTACTCAGGCATATGTGTTAAGTCATGATTTAATATAAATTAACTAGATGCAAGGTTTTTCAAGAACCCTGTCACCAGGCCATTTTCTATTCATCAACTCCTTCCGCTCCCTCCTGTTACTTCTCTTTCCTGCAGCAGATTCTTGCTGACTTTTCCTAAGAAGTATGAGGTATAATCGAGACCACTGGCAGGTGGGGTGGGGGTTAACCATTGGAGAGACCGGAGAAAAGTCCAACTCTTTCTTCAGTCAATATTTTTGTTCTGCAATAATAAGGCCTCCAAACTTTTATTTAAAGATTTTGTGATTGTGATAACTTTAAATGATCTTTAATATTAAAAAAGAGGACTCACTTGCCTGGTCTTTTAGTGCACTGGTCTTTGGTGCCCTACTTTCAGTGTGTGATGCATATCGATGGTGAACTGATGTTAATCGAACTGTACTGCAAATAACAATATAACATTGTACAGATCAGGTAGCTACAGTACCAGCCTCTTCCAAATAAACACCTATTCAAGAGCTGTATAATGTCAGAAACAAACATTGATCACCAACCTCAAAACTGCTGTATTTTTATCCCATCTATTGAGTGACTGATTGCTGCAACCTGGAAGACTGCTTGAATTTCTTTTTTTTTTTTTTAATGGCCAATAAAACACTTTGTTGTTATTATTTTTAGTTCTAGAGAACAATTAAACCATCCAGACAACAATTATCAATGTATCTACATGTTAATTTCAGACCAACTGTAGTCATGAGGCAAAGTTAAATTTGATGTTGTAATTTTTTTGTGAAAGTTATAAAACATTTTTCTGTTAAATGCATACAAATTGCAGTACTTTCAAATATTTTTACATTGAAAATTGTGAAGTTTAATGATAATGCAGTGAGCTGCATTGGAGCTTCTGCTGAAAAACATTAGCATCACTAGGCAATGTGGGTAAAGTGTCTTGCCCAAGGACACAACAAGACTGAATGCCGGAGCTGGGCTTTAACCGTCAACCCTTTGATTTTATGTCATGATAGTGGTGTGTAAAAGCACCATAGTGTTTATGTACAGATAACAGATGTCCCCACCCGATACACCCATGATATATATGTAAAGGTCTGTGGTGCCACACAGTTTGCACAAGTAAGAGTTATGTTGAATGTTTATAAGTTCTATAATAATTCGCTTGGGTCTAGTTAGATTTTCACAGCAAGTAAACAGAGTGGTTACTTTTTATTTTAAAAGCAGAGTCTTAACCACTTCATTCACTCCAGTCACATTTCTTGTTTGTCTTTTTTTTCTTTATTGGCTTTTAATTTGTATTTTAATCAAATAAACTACCGGTACTGTACCTAAGGTGCTTGGCTCAGTTTGACACTCGTTTCATATTTTAGATTTTGCCTTTCTAGACTTTCTGTGTAAAGTCTGCATGTTTTTTGTTCAGATTAAAGACTGGTATTATTTATCATTCAAAGGTTTTAAGTAATAATAATTAAAAAAAAACATGAATCAAGAACCAATTAGCACATTGGGAATCAAATGTCAAAAACTCAACAAAAAAAAATTGGTCTTTCTATCCCACTGAAATGACAGGAAAAAAAATTAATAAAACTCTGTCTGCATAGACTTTTTAAACCTATTTTTAGTTTGATTTGATGTTGGATGCACCTTTATCTGTTAGGGAAAAACAGAACCCCAGACTACAAAACTAAAACCAAGTAATGTTTAAAACATGAACAAGCTCTTAATAGCTAATAAGTCTTAAGACCTTTTGAAAACTGTTGAAGGCTTGTTTACATGCTACTGATAGCATGCACTGCACAGCAGGAGTACCCTAGCTATAAACAGGTTTCTATTTTTACTTATGCTCAATTGTGGTGACATGCAGAGCTATGACTCAAAATCTTCCATTATTCATGTTAATAAACAGGTAATTTGTTTAAAATAGTGGGACATTCATAACAACAAAATAGAAAAAGACAGCAATATACATATATATTAGCATGTATGCAATATTCAAATATCAGGTTTATTAAGACCTAGACGTATATATTGCTTTAAATAATAAAAAACTTGTGTTTTTTGTTGCTTTACCTCAAGAATATAATCACACAACCCTAGTGCAACTAAGTAGGATCAGTGTGCAAAAGTGAACTTATTATTTTGAAATAAAGTAATGTTAAAAATTTCCTCTGGATGGTTACACTCTTTGAAGGTGTTTATTTATTCAAAAGATGCATTACATGACTATTGCAAGTATTTATGTATGTTCCTGCAGCATAACACTCATACTTATAACTTATCTTAACATTCTCTTTTAAGTACATTGGATTTTTTGGTATTTCCTGCCAGAAAAATCTTTTCACCACAATAGCAGAGGGGAACTATTAATACATAAATGTCAAACCAGCCTCTCCGGCCATTGTATTTGAAAGGTTACTGGGCATTTACATTTTAGTATTTCTGTGTTTTTCTTGCTCTCAATCTTTCCGAAGAAACATTTGCACCAGAAATGAAAGCTCTGTCATTTCACATTCAACTCGGTGTCCATCAAAACTTCAGTGGCAGCTCTGCAGACAAAGTACACAGAGCTTTCCTCCCTGCTGTTTCTTCCGGGTCCTATTTAAAGCAGTTCGCACACAGTGATGTTTTTCCACATTATATAGCTACATCCACATTTATATCCACACACCCAATAAATGCTTTTTGTTTCAGTATTGGTATAGCACAATCTTACACTCAGTATTATGTAAAAAAACAAAACTTTCATTTTTGTACATTTATCAGTTCTACATTTTTTTGATGAAATTTACAAAATATAGAATTATTATTCTAAATAAAAGAAATGTTTCTGAAACTTTATTATATACAAAATGTAACCTTGAAATTTGAACTTTCTTTGTTACATATGTGTTTATCTTCAGAAGTCAGGAATGGCTACCAAAATTGCTACTGTACTTACCTGAAGTTGCCAATAGCCCTCCCTTCCATGATGATCTTCATTGTTAACTTTCCTGATTTCTGTCGGACTGATTACATCATCAGCGCTAAGCCAGCATGATGGTGTCACCAGACACACCGCAGTAGTGGGGTAGAAGCAACACAGCTTCACCAGCGGGGGTTAGTCCCGGCTTTTTTGCCAAAAAAGGGAGGAGCCAAAAGCCTGTTGTTAGCGGGTCCACCTGGGTTTCAAAAACCCACGTTAACCCACTAATTTAAGTGGGAAAACAGCTTTAGAGTATCAATGAAAAATAGGTAATGTATAAAAAAAGTGGTGAGTGCTAAATCTCTTGTCTTAGTTCTTAGTTCATCACAATCATCACCATTCTTAATTTTCAAAAGACGTTTTCGGTACATTACACCTGTCCAAATTGGAAATTCAGTGATTTGCTGTTCAGATACTTCAAAGGTTCTTTATCGTTAAAGAAGTGCTGTAAGCTTAAACATATATTAAAATGTATATGTAGGGGATATAAAAGAGGGTTCTTTAATCTAGTCATGCTGTTATATTCAATTCAGTTTAGTTATATAACACCGATTCACATGTCACCTCAAGACACTTTACCGGTACAATTAATTGGGATGATACAGTTAGGTAGGTTCAAAAATGTCTATCTAAGGAAAACCAGCTAATTGCATTGACTCAGTGATAACAATCCATCACAACAAGCCTGCTTACAGCATCAGTGAGAAAAAAAAATCCCTTTTAACAGGAAAAAGCATCCAGCAGAACCAGGCTCATTGTCAGCAGCCATCTGCTGAGGCCGACTGGGTTCAAGGAGACAAAAGCAGATTTCCAAAAAAAATAAAATAAAATAACTGATATACATTAGGTAACTGTTAACTAGCTTTACAAGTGGCCCCAAACGGGAAAGACCCAGCCAAGCAAACAAGCTTCAAGCCAGCTCTCATGTCAGAGGATAAAGGAATAGACCATATACAGCTTCTATAATTCGATAATGAATACAAATAAGAATGATGTTTCAGAATTACTAAAGACTTATTACCCAATTGACAGATTTTTGATTAAAAAGACAAGATATAAACAGTTTTTCTTCCCTGGGCAAATTATTCAAACAGGATTTTTGTCATTTCCACTGCTAACAGACATATTTTGTTACTGGTATGAACAAACACACCAAAAATACCGGATTTCAGAAACAAATGGAAATTAAGCACCATGACCAGCTGTATGAACACAGCATAAGAGAGAACCGGTAGTCTCCATAACAAGCAATTATTTCTGATGCCTCTGTACACGTCTTTACTAGGGGATGCCAATGATAAAGATAATGTCATCTTGGCTTGATTATTTATATGTTCACAATGTACTGTTTTCTTATAATAATTAAAGGGTTTCACCCTACCCAGAAGCCATTGGATTTAAGGAATTTTGCTCTTTTGTCAGCTCCCCATTTCATTGGGGGCTATTAAACAGTTTTTTGTTGTAAGTCAACAAATTGGTCTCAGTAGAGACCAATTTGTTACTGTGCTGAGACTTAATACTCCAAACACCACACCATCAATCTTCATGTAGTACTTAGCCAAGAAGTATAGCCCATTGTGAAAAAGTGACAACTAATGACACAGTGTTTCAAATATCCTCCAGCTTCACACAATTCAACGGTTAAGAATAAATTGTAAAATAATAACAGCGTAATGATGACTAAGTCTATTATCACATTTTCCTCCTACCATTCTGAATGTAACTGCACCCTGTCAAGAAATGCTCGGGTTTACTGATGTGATATTTCATTAATTTCTTTACATAGAGCAACCGGAAAGACCACAGACAAATTGATATGCAGCTGTCTCTGCTGAGCTGTATGATGACATTAATGAAAGTTCAGCTGGCTTTGTGTTGTCAGACCTTTATTTTGAGTCTGATTTGTTCTTTTGGTTAATTTATTGATTTGTTCAGTTAAATATTAATCATTCCAAAATTAGATGTTCTTGTGTTTGCAGAGCATTATCCCCCAATTACAGTATTCTTAAAGTACACATGAAATGAAAATGTTAGCAATGCCTACAGACTCTTACACTGTCATTCAGTTTGTCAGATGAGGATTTGACACAGCAGTGTTAGTAAAAAAAAAAGTCTTAATTATGGCCCCCGCAGGGCTCAGACAGCTGATTGACACATTAATAGAAGTTATGAAGCCTACACTTTGGAATTATAAAAACTTTCTTCCTCTTCATTGACAGAACTGTTGAACATTCAATAGGGCTGACATTTCTGGACTTATTTCTTTTCTAACTTTATTGATTCCATACTAAACATTTGCATAAAAACTATTATATAAGTTTATAATATAAATGTAGTAATTAGATTACACTAATAGATGGCATAGATTAATCATAGGTTGAATGATATGTTTCAAATGTTCAATTCTGTTCATTATGATTAAGGCTTACATATACTGAAAATCCCAAGTTCAATTTTAGAATAAAAATTGAGTCCTCACATTCTCTATATTGATAAATCCAGTGTCTATTATGTTCTTTTACACAATCCTTCACAGTTTCTATAAAAGTTTAGGCCAATCTGCAGCATCTCAAAGCCTATCTTAAATCTTATCAGCAAAGTGAAGCATGAAGTGCTCTAAGACTTCACTGAGTTTATACCTGAGTTTAGAACACAAAAAAAAACCCACAGTGGACTAACAGATAGTGATGCTTTCTGCTGGTGTTAGTAAGGAAGTGTGTAATCTTCTCTTTGGGTCCTTAAGCATTGTAAATTATTTATCTCTTCACTAACTCTACAGATTATGTAGTAGTGCCTATATCTATACATATCTATTTCACCATTAAATCGAGGACCAGTTATAAAGTGAGGATATTTGCTGGTTCTCATGAGCAATTTTACCAATGGTTAAGTTTAAGGTTTGGGTTATGCACTGGTAATGAATAGTTTTAGGGTTATTGTCAGGTTTAGGGCTGAAAACTGTGCTCTGAGCTGCCCATTCAGCCCCATTCATAATGATTGGGGCATAGAGCTTGGAATCCTATTTTCCCCACACCCACAGTCTGCCACTCTGGTTCTCTGAGCAAGACCCTTAACCCCACACTGCTCCCCGGGCGCCGCACAATGGCAGCCCACTGCTCCCCAAGGGGATGGGTTAAATGCAGAGGTAAATTTCTCCAATGTGAGATCAATAAAGATCAATTTAAAATTACCTATAGTTAGATCAGAATGTGCGTTTGTGTTATTTTATGTAAAGTCCTATTTTTTTTATATATTTTTTTTCAGTTGATACTATTTAACATAAAAAAACACTAACACAATATACAGTATGTTTTAATAAAACATTTTGTAGAAATAAACAAAATTTTTAAATAACAGAATTGCTTTGGTTTCATTTGTTAATGAAGATACTAAATTAGTACTGTGTTAGGCTTGCATGTTTTGGATACATGACAATAAAAGATTCTAGATGAAAGAAAAGAAAAAAAGTAAATTTTCTATGAAGAAAAGTAAATTTCTTTTTATACTTATAAGCAAGGTTTTCCTTTTTTTTGTCTCCAATTACAGAGCTTCTGTCAGCCTGCCACGAGCTACGGTGCCGCTATGGCTGTGTCATGACGAGAAACGGTACCTTCTGTTTCTGCGCCGATGGGTTTGAGGTCGGTGAGGATGGGACAAGCTGCAGAGGTACGATTCTGTATAGCTGATAGGAGCATTTATATTGTGGAGCTTTTTGCTCTCTTTTGGACTTATTTTGGTTGAATAAGGAGGAGTAGCAGGTTAGATGACACTCAACTATCATCAGTGATGGCTTTGCATATATACATGCTCATGCACATATCTACATGCCAGAAGCCATATTTCCATGAAAGATATGGGGACTTTACTGAATAACATGATTATGTCAGTGGAGGAAGTGTATCGAAGTAACTGGAAGTCCTGGATTTGATCCAGTTAGAGAAGATGTGAGGATGAGTAGTGCATTGGCTATTGCAATCCCCAAAATGACTTATTGGTAACAAAAGTAATTATAGCTGAGGTACCAGACAGAGGCTACATTAGCTTTACTTTATGTATTTGGGTCATGTCTGAGAACACCTAATTTGTTACAAATGACTCTCTTCCTTTTTTTCTATAAGATCATGATGAATGTGCCACGTATGGTGCATGCAGCCAAACCTGCACAAACACCTACGGGTCATACAGATGCAGCTGCACAGAGGGATACATCCTGCAGCCTGACAAGTTATCTTGCAGAGCCAAACAAGGTGAGCAGCACACTTGCATACATGAAACAATGTAATCTGCATAGCACATACGTTTCCCTCTATTAATAAACAGCCTGAAATTCCAGCTTATCAAGACTTCGATCTTTGTTAAAAACACTGGGGGAAGATGAATGTGGTTTAGTATTGACCACATCCATCACCCGCATGGGAACGGGCAGATCTGGTGAGGCTTGGATAATGATGAAATTAATGAGCTTGAGATTTTTAAGAGGGTTCTGTCTGCAGTATTGTTCGGAGAAGATAACTATTTTATGTTAATAGCTGTTGTTGGACCACTAACAACGGTGTCCTCGAAACTAAAGGAATCTGCTAATTGTTGAAATTAGGAGCTAAAGAAAGAGACCATGTTTCTGTGATAATCAGCCAGTTAAAAAGACCAAGTCAAATAATTGCGTAGTGCAGTTTTACATTAGTCCTCAAGCTTTTAATTTATTTTTTAAAGTGCAAGCATAGTTCATATAGGTTGAAAATAGCTGGAGGCCCAAAGCACCTTGTTGGGCATAAAGTGACTGTAGTAGCTTTTAATCACTGTGACTTGTGTCCTGTGAGAAATAAACTAAATATGATTACCCATAAACTTAACCGAACCCAGTGCTCACCTGCATTAATATTAATTTAGCAGAATGATAGTGGTAGGAGCGTAACTACGGGGTTACATTTAGCTGCATGGCTCATGAATATAATTCTGTGATAGAACAGCAAGAGGCAAAAAATATGAGGGACAGCAGGATATGAAGATCACATTTGTGCTGAAAGAAGAACTGAAGTTAAAACTCCGTAGCACACAATTTTCTCTCCCTGATTTAATATTGATCCACCCATTAGATTCAGACTAAAGTGAAGGTTGTTGGGGGTTTTCTTGCATATCTCCAATGTTTTTCATCTAGACTTAGGGCATTGTAAATCTAAGTATTATTCAATTTTGGTTGTAAATCTTTTTTCAATGGAAACTAAATATATTTATTGACGAGCCTCTTGTCAAGGCCTAAACAGATCCCCAAGAAACATAAGCCAATTCAGCAAAATAACTTTGAAAAATAGCTTGTAGAAACTTTTGTCAATACTCTTCTACCTTTACCATCCCCAGCTGATTTCTCTTAGCTTTAGGCATTACACCAATCAGAGTAAGACATCTGATGCACAATTTAGTATTTACAGCACCAGCATGATGTTAAAATACACTACATTAACCAGAGAGCTCATTAGTGATCTGGTCATTTCTCCTATATAACCTCTTTTGGTAAATGATGGTTCCTAAAACCTTTCAGTCAATCACTTTATACGGTGATCAACCACATTCATCTCAATGTGGATGATTATGGATATCTTAGTTGCAGATGGGAAAGTGGCATTAAAGGCACGAAAGAGTTGGAGGACTGGGAGGCCCAGTTCAACCAGCCTTCCAAGGTTCTGGTGTCTAAGGCTATGTTCCCACAGGAGATATTGAGACAATTCCGATTTTTAGCTTAAATCCAGATTGAAAAAGTTAGATATAGGTGGCATAAAGACAAAAAGTGAAGATTGTTGGTCACATTTGCCGGTGAATAAGATTTAGCACAGCCTATTGAGGACAGAGAGATGATAAATAAATCTGACCAGATATCTGTACTTAATGTTAATCTCCTGTTGCATCATTTATTTACTGTTTAAGAACCTCCCCTTATATTCAACAATTATTTCTCTACAGTTTCTAAGTGCAGGTTTTATCTGAGCTCCAGGACATGCCTGTTTAGACAGAGTGAGGCTCTACCTACTGCCCTTCACAGTGGCAGGCTTTTATCAATTTTATCTTACTGTGCTCAGGAACGTATCCTTTCCATAAGGATTAATTACTGTTAATGGTCCCTAGCCTGGTCAGCCAGACCGATATGAAATATACATGGGGTATCAGTCTGGTAAAGAGCTTGTGGCAGACAACACTAAGAGGTTTAGTGTCATCAAGTTAGAATAAATCAGGTAACTATGGATGGGACGTAAAGATTCTAATTTTGTAATTTTGTAATTCATAGAACATGTCAAGCCATCAAAGAAACTCTCCAGCGAACAAGTTCTGCGACTTAAGGCTAAGAAATCTGAGCATATACTATAAGGTGTCCTCTTTAGTACATTCTAAATTTTAGTTGCAAAAGTGCCGTTGACCATCTTGCTATTGTACCTGCACAGAAGCACTGCTGCATTATGGGTATTTCAAGTCACGCCTCCTGCGATGTAATTGGTCATTGACTGGGCTAAATGCTTCTACCCTCAGTCAGCAGACTATGGCTGGCAACATTCCAGTGAGTGGGACTCAAGTCCAGTCTTCAGGGGTCCAGTGTTCTGCAGCTTTTTGATGTTTCTCTGATTGTAACACACCTTATTTAGATGATTGCCGTTTAGCAAAATCATATTATTTATCTATTCATTAAAATCAGATGTGCAGAAACAGGGACAAATCTAAAACATGTAGTGGACCAGCAATCAGCCAATGGCTTTGACTACCCCTGCTGTAGAATGGCAACGAGCTCCTGTAGAGGAAAAACACACACATAGGTATATCTTTTTATTGATATGATAGAAAACTTTCTCATGTATAATGTTGCCTCTTTTTTTTCTCCCTTAAACTGATTATTTATCTATTTTGTTTGTTCTTGGCTTTTGAATAGTATTTGGTTTAGTCATCTATATGTATTTGCTTTATTTTCCTGTCATTTGTCTGTTTTCATACATTGTCAGTGGGGCTACATTATACAAATATGCTTAAAGCTGATCATTTGAATGATAGAATGCAGAGTTATGAAGTTCAAAAGAACTCTAATTCTTTGCATAAATATAACTGCAATATCTGTAGCACCAGTATATTCCGAACACTTTACATTGATAGCCATTGGTAAAAAAAAAAAAAAAAATGAGGCGATTGCATTCTGAGGTCGCTAATTGACAATGGATGTCATCTCAAGGCACTTTACAGAGGCAAAGATTAAAAAAAGATTAAGCAGACAGATAAGTTAAGACAACAATAGACATTAGCTTGCTTTGTGTCCTTTACCCCCACATGCAGCAATCCCTCACTCTGAGCATGCATGCAGCAACAGTGGAGAAGAAAAACACGTTATATGTTAAAGAATTTAATGCAAAATAGCATAATGTCTGTCTCTATCCAGAAAAGAAAGTCGAGGTCAGAGCTTTTTTAAGTTAAAAGGATGAAAGACGGCAAATACAGTTAGTCATTGTAAAAGATAAGTCCACACCTATAGGAGAAAAACAACATAGAAAAACTGGCACAAGTCTATTGTCTTTAGATTCAGTTACGGACAAAGCAGCGCAGCGAATGCTTCCATCTAAAGCTGTGTCACAGCTAAACAGGGTGACAGGCTGGAGAGATTATATAGTTTGAAGCTGAACTAACCAATAATGCAAAGTTAACAAAATTTTCTGAACAGTATCATTAAGAGTAAACTTCAGACAGTTATGAATATCGTTGTGACAATATTTAAAGCTTGGTTAGTTTATAAAGGTTATATTAGGTTAATATACACCCCAAGCTGTTCAATCCATCATCTAGAGAAGGCAGTTACAAAATTGGCATGATAACACTGGGAGTATCACGATAGACTGGCTGAATAACATTGAATCTACAGCTCAGATATATATTTTTGTCTCTCACTCTAACACACTGCAAAAAACATCTAGAAATAAGTAAAAAATGTCTTAAATTAA
This sequence comes from Cyprinodon tularosa, assembly GCF_016077235.1. Lineage (NCBI taxonomy): Eukaryota > Metazoa > Chordata > Actinopteri > Cyprinodontiformes > Cyprinodontidae > Cyprinodon > Cyprinodon tularosa. The sequence continues at coordinate 1,129,661 of NW_024039740.1, read as the reverse complement.
GTGTATTTACCCTTAATTTGAGCAGGCAAACAAGATGATTTGCCAATGGAATGAGTATTTTTACTCCTAAAATAAGATAATTAGATAATATACACTTGAAATAAGACAAAGCAATTGTTTTTTCTTATTTTAAGCGTAAATTGTCTTGTTCCATTGGCAAAGTGTCTCACTTACCACCTGAATTCAAGAAAAAATGCACTTAATTTGAGTAAAAATGACTTATTTAGAGTTCCATTTTTTGCAGTGCACAATTCCTCTAAAAGATGTGGTGGTTTGTGAAAACAAAAATAAATGTGTGATTGGCAACACCTGTGATCGAAATAATATAATAGTTCAAGATTTAAGTATTACCCTGAAGGATTGGTGCTAAGAAGAAATCTGCTACAGAAAAATAACCCTTAGAATCAGCTTTTGAAATGTTGCAGACTAAGCATAAAACACAAGGTACTCCGATCAGTTGAGTCCAAATCAGATTTTTTCTTTCCATCTGCAAAACTGTTTGGAATAAAAAAAAAAACTAATATCCAAAATATAGCTTTGTAGACCATCAACACAGTTGCAGCATTGTACTAGGGGGATGTATGTTATAATTCAGACATAAGGCCATGAATGAGTTTTAAAAACAGGGTAAGGGTAGAAGTGCATCTTCCAGCAGAAACACAACCTTATACATATAGCCAGAGTAACAATAAATATCTCACCTAAAACTTAGCCATAAATCTATCTGGAAATCTACATCAAGAATGGAAAATTGAAATTCACTGAACTAGTCCAATCAGACTAAGTTACTTTGCAGAGAAGAATGGGGAAACATTTCAGCCTCTTCATATGTAAACCTGGTGATGACTCACCACTAAACGTTTTTCTTCTGCAACCTGCAGTTATAATTTCAGTAAAAGGTGTTTCTGCAAAAAAGATGGTTCTACAGATGCCCACCATACTTTTGACATTCTTATATGTGCAAAATATTGAACATTCCTTAATACTGAGGCTGTTACATACTGTAAATCTGGGCAACTTGGAGTTGGAATATTACACACAAAAAAAAATTAAATATGTTAAAATGTGTAATTGTAATAAAAGGAAAAAAATTATAGAAACTGTTTAATGGTGTGTAATTACTTTTGCAAGATACTGTTCAAAGCCTACATTAATTGGAAAAAAGGAGTATAACTGCTGCCATTCATTTCATTTTGCTCTTTATTCATGTATTTTTTAAAGAGAAAATACTATACTATATACGGTAAATTATGGCAAATTTCAACAGACCTTCATCAAAATGTCTGAGCGTACCCGTATCTTAGAAAAACTGCATCTGAGTCATGCACTAGCAGTTATGTGACCCGACATTCTGATTTATTGCGTGTATTAGGAGAGCAGCCCTTGACTTGAACTTGTGTGGGAGATTGGGATAAATAGGGTCCTTTTTAAGAGGGTGAACCTGATGTCAGAGAATCCGCACGGTCAATTAAACCCATAAAAGCAGCTTATTTCCCTTTTACCACCATGTTCTGTTGTAGGAGGTTCAGGGTGGGGAAAAAGTCCACCTACTCCCACCTAAGTTGTTTCTTCCTACTTGTGGTTTCTGAGTCTCATTAGTTTTTCCTTTTATTTTTTTGTCATTTTTAAGATGGGAGATTTACAGTAAATAAGGATTTGTCTGCCAGATGGGCTGTCGATTGAATCATAAATTTACCAATGAACTATATATTCATTTTTAACAAACATCAGAAATTTTCTACACACAAAGGAAAAAAAGAATACATGCTAGTTTTCAAATTATGGATCTCCAACAGTCGAGTTTGTAAAGTAAATTATAAAGGCAGGAACAGAATAAATCAGCACTCACTTCAATCCTGAAAAAAAAAGAATGAATGGCTACTCCTACTGAGTCTGAATTCTTTCATATACCTTGATAATAAATTACAGCAATCATACACCATGTGATGAAATAATCATAAACAGCTAAATGCACAGACATAATTTTTTTCATATTTGAAAAAAAATGTTTTCTATAGCAGTATGAAAGGATTTGATACAATTTTTAAATCAAAGAGGAACTTGTAAAGTTGTTTATCCACAGTTGGAGCTACCTCATACATGTATTTGTAACTAGATATTTCATACAAAATATTGCTGTTTTTTAACCATAAGCAAAACACAGGCTTTTTTAAACAAATACATTGGAAATACATGCACAAACAACTGTGTCCATTCAACTAGATTTTACTGTAGCAGGCTGGGCTTTCTGTTTCTAATCATGGCCAAGCCCAGAAGTCATTGCTAGTAAAGAGCACACAGGGCTATTGATTTGCATCATTGGCTCTTTATAACTGTCTTCACACCAATGAGAAGAAATTAAGGCCCCAATCTCCAAAAGTTTTGTGTGTATTAAAACATGCTAGCAGGTGCAAAGCTGATCTTCATATTAGTTGCAGAGGGATTTGCATGTGAAAAATCACCAAAGTAGTGGTACAAACGTGTTTTTTGCATGTGGACCATAATAAATATGGAGATGATGTTCAAATGACCAACTGTGAATTTTAATGGGGCAGTTCAATTCTATCAGACATGTCATCTTTGCATAGCTAATTGTTGTAGATCTTCCCCAAGTTTTGTTCATGCAACATTTTTTGTTCCACATTATGTCATGCTCCTTATTTGTTTCTTTGAAGGCCCTGCAGTTGGTTGATTTGATAGAATGTAGAACCCCTATTAGGAGCGATACGTTTAAGTAATCCTTTTTTGCATTACTTTATCAGTCTCTCAGTCTTTGCATCATTGCAGCAGGTCAATAAGAATTGCCTGAATGTATTAATGCATCACTGTTCTACTTTTCTGCAACCAAATTTCAACAAGGTTAATGTCTGAAATTTGACTGGGTTAGTTTTGACCAGATTTACTGATGAAATGAGTCACATTCATCCTGTGCTCTAAATGACTGACTTATGGTTGGCTTAAACTTTAATATAACTAGGTCATATGACTGCAAACCAAGCAAAATGATTTGCACCTCTGTACGTAACAGTGTGCTTACAGGGTTTATGCTTATATGCTGAGTTTGAATTTCTTTAAACATGGAGTGAAACATTAGGCTTAAAAAAAATCTCTCTTTATCTTCATCTTTGCAAGTTGTTTAAAATGTATTCTGTTTTATATACATGCTCTTTTGAAAATGTAATTTGATCAGACATTATCATTTGTTTTTCTCTGTTTTTATACAAGAAAGACCTTCCAATGGCAAGCCTGTCTTACAGTTTCATATGTCCTACTTGTACTGCCATGAACTTTGACATTTAACACAATAACTGGGGCATGTTGAGCTCTTAGGTTTATTTGCAAATTCCCAGAACACTTAGGCAGACCTTGGGTTTAACAGTCCCAATTTTTGGCCTTAAATGTATTATAAATGTCCATGTTTTCACTGCTAAATTGAATTTAGTTTTACCTTGAAGTTGTATCTGCTGCATATGTAATTATTTATTTGGGAAAATTACCCCTGAAATTCAATCGTTCTGTTATTGTTCTAATGTTTTAGTATTAAATTGTGTGTTATCACTCTATAACTTGATCATAAAGCTCATTTAGTCAGTATGCCTCCAGAATAGTGCTGCTGTTTCTTTATTTTCCTGCAAACAACAACTTCTGAATTTGAGATAAAAGATATTAACATGAGACAAAAGACCAACATTTATTTTATTTATGTATATTTTTTCATAGGCTTTTTGCACAATGTCAAATATAGGATTGTTTTTGATAAAACTGAAAACTTTCCTTCGCCTTATGTATTAAGAAATGTGATTAAGGTTTACGAATTGTTGTTGTTTTGGATTTGTTTAGGTGTATTTTATTACCCTAATTATTTAAACATTAAATAGTCGTATACTCTGTTGGGTTTTTGGCTGTGCAGACAGCACAGTTAAATGGAAACCAGCAAGCTGTCTGTGGATGAAAAACAAGTAGCTGTGAAGCTGAGAAAAGATGGAAAAATCAATCAGAGTCATTGCACAAACATTGGCCAGTTAAATCATTTAGAATGTCCTGAGGAAAATAGAAACAACTGTGGTGCAAAGCAACAGCCTTCAACTGCTATACCAAGGATACCATCGGCAGCTGATGTCAGAAATTACGAGAAAAACCCAAAACAAACTTTTAGTGACACGAGAAGAAAAAATCTTCAGTAAATATGAAACAAAAATTAATCAAAAGGCCAGATTTGAATTTGCCATCACAAAACTGCTTTTTAAACCAGTCAAATTTTAACCTTAAGTAAAGCAATGGGCATGCTTACAGCACCTGAGAAGCAGATTTTCTTTTACTTAATCAGACATCAAAATCTGTATTTTATATATTTTACGTATAAAATCCATAAACTGCACAGCTCTCCGAGAGGATTATTATGATACAGCGAAGTCACTGAAGCCCATCAAAGTCCACTGGGCTGTGGAAAAATAACCAGGCATCTGTGTGATGATTTTAGAGACAGACACAAGCTTGTCTTCCGATGCAGCTTCTGAGCAAAAACTGTTCCCCTGCAATAAATAAACAAGTTTCTTTTTTTCCCCCTTTTGTTTTAGACCCTGGCGACAGTCATCCAGTGCTTCTTATTGGTGGCTCACATCGTATTGTCGTCACCCATCTAAATGGAACGGGTCTTCAGCCCCTGAGGTCCCTAAGTGTAAATGGAACACTGGCATTGGATTTCCAGCACAGCCAGGAAAGGATATGCTGGGCACTGTCTACTGAGTCCTCTGGGCAACTGCGCTGCGCCGGAACAAGGAATCTGCGCAGATTTACAGGAGAACAGGAAATTAAAACACAGCGAAGTATACAGCGTAGGTTGCTTTTTTTTTTTTCTTTAGTTCACAGCTCTCACTGTTAGATAGTCCTTTCTTGCTTCCAATTTAGTGATTGATTTAACTCACCATTCTCTCTCCTTTAGATGAAAAAAGGACAAAATTGCATTTTCTTTGAGCTGTGGTACACAATAAAAATGCCTTCTCACACATCAGCTGAATATTATTTTTGCTTCCACTTTCTCTTCTTCCCCACTCTTACCTGCAAGGCTCCTCTAGCTCCTCATTATCTGCAAGTTTAGGACAGGTTAGCCTAAGCAGTTCTGGGATTCGCTTTCATCCTACAGCTTTAACTCCTGCCTGCAGGCGACAAAGCATCGCCACTTCAGAAATCCTTTTCCATACAGATCATTGGAAGTATACATCAACATTTAATGTAATTCACATGAATGTAGCTAATTATGCATTTTATTTTTGTTGACAGTGTAAGAATTGAAGTATCTGCATGTGATGAAATATTTTCAGGTTCAGAATTATCTGTAGCCGTGCTTAATTCTAAGCAGATTGGATATGTTGTTCAAATCATATCCAAAATAGTAATCCTAAGACTGAATGCCTGTCATTTAAGGGAAAGTGCTTGACATTTTTCAACTCAACTCAGTTTAATTGTATAGAACTTAAAGATGCAGCTTAGTTGGTCAAAGTGCTATACACAATTTAAAAAAGCTAGTAATATTAAGTAAATAGATTAAGAAATCAATAAATGAAAACTGTAATGAACATAAAGCTGCAATCAAAACAGTGCTGCAAAAATATAGTTTGGTTCTAAATAACAGTTTTATTACACTTATCAGATCAGTCAATATATTTGCAAAAAGGTAAATTTCTACCTGCAAGATAAGTTTCTCTGAGGTATTATTACTCTGAGGTAATAATAATGTAGTATTTATTTATGGTCATTCATTCTAAAAAACAGGTTTAAAACTAATGTGTGTCTTAGAAGATGGAGTTGGCCGTTGTTGAACATAATGGCTAATGTGCATTTCTTTCCAGGAATCTGAGTAAAATCTAAAGTTGCTCACAAGTGCAGTATAATTTGATTAGAATACAGATTTTACATTTTGGAGAGGCATAAATAATTTTAGAAAATGTCACTTTAAACTCTTCTTTAAGGCATATGTCAAGAAAAAAAAAAAGAAAAAGTCAATGGAACAAAGAATAGGTGAAATGGAGATGACTCAGTCAATCATCATCTCTAGGATAATGAAATCTACATTTATTATTTACAGTAGGACGATAACAGGGAGAAGACTCCTTTGCAAAGCAAAGCTATTAAAAAGACAAACATGCTTTGTAGTTTTTCTTTTTTTAATCACATCAGCTTAAAGAGGTTCCAATTATCCAGCAGTATTTACTGACTTAAATAGAAATAAGTGCAACATTTTTTTTTTGTAACGCAGTAAAGCAAGACTGATTTGTTTTGGTCTGGACACTTTCTAAATTAAGACACAGAACTCTTTGTGGACAGTGAAGCATGGTGGCTCACGATATCAAGGTTTTTGTTAAGGCCAATTATTGAATTATTTAGGGAATATAATATGGATTACGGAATATCCCTTAAATGCACTTAAATATTTGTTATATTATGCTAAATAACATCTGCTCTGAAAATTAGTGTTCATATAAATAAATTACAAAGATTCCATTTAGCAGCATTTTGCTTCCGGACCGCCAAGGTTATTCCTATCCTTTGTTTTGTCCTATCCCTGGGCATTGATCTACTAGTAAAATGGAAATGCTGTTGCAGAGCCAAAACCATGTTCCAATCATCCTGGGCTGGATTACTTTCTCACAGGTGCCACAAGTTTGTCAGACAAAGACAAAGATCAATAGGCTCACACAGTGATTTCCTAAACAATGATTATAGGCACTTTTGAGTTTGCAAATAGAGAAAACTTTTAAGAACTAACTTGCATTTCTGTGTGATATGCATTTTAAGTTTTAATTTCAAATAGAATAAATATTTTACTCCCTTTTATAAATCAAAACTACTGATCTGTTACATAGCTGAATAAATAAACAGATACCAAAAATCAGCTTCTGCACAATGTCTCCAAGATAAGATTTGTTTCCTTCCCAGAGGTTTTGCTTGTGCCTGCATGCTTTTCAGAGAATGTTGTTTTCATAGTAATTCATTTTATTTGCAGAATGACTCTCTGTTCCTTTATATACCCTTTGCAGATCTGGAACAGATGGCCATTGATTGGTTGACGGGAAACTTCTATTTTGTTGACCGTGTCTCTGACAAAATATTTGTTTGCAATCATGCTGGAGACACATGTGTTACAATACTTCAACTGGACCTGCTGAATCCAAAAGGAATAGCCCTGGATCCTCTCATGGGGTAAGCACAAAGTAAAATCATATCGTCTCTCAGAGCTACACATGATAAATTGCAATCATGCACAGAGGCAAAAAAAACAACAAAGAACACAAGGCTTGAAGTACTGCATTTCTGCAAAATTGCAGGGTGAGCTTAAATTGGTTAAATTAAAACTTGAAATAAAGAAGATACCTACTATTGATTGTAAAAAAGCATTAGAAGCAGAAATGGTAGATTAACAGTGAAGCTTTAGAAAGCCATGGATTGATTTAATGTTAAAACCTATAAAAATTCATTAGAATTAGAAATGTCCTTAACTTCAAGTATGATTATGACATCATAGCTAAATGGGAACATTAATTTGCAAAAGATAAGTGGCATTATGTTATTTGAAAAAAAAATGTAGACAATAAATATATATATATATTTTGTAGACCTGCATTATAAATGTGCCCCATATACAGTACTATTACGTCCATAATGTCCAGTTTAGACTGGATCTACTGTTAGGCTGTAGACGCCTGAATGCTTGTCTCCGTCACTGATAAAGGGCTTCTGTATTTACATGGAAAATACATTAAATGGATTTAGTGTAATTGCAAACCTGAATGTTGAGTTTAACTCATACCTGTTTCGCAGCCAAGCCAGTGTTCAGGGATTAACAAGTTAAACAAGACATCTTTTTCTAAAGCTAAGCTAATAGTCATATAGATTTTTTTAAGCAGCCTCCTATTTGGGATGCTATTCAAGGATTTGTCAGCTAGCAGAGAGCATTCTAACTTTCTCATCTGAGACCTACAGGTCTTGTTTTCATCCATTTATTTGTTTACTCTTTAGTTTCCAGTATCTCCAACCGTATTTCCATTACACTTCAATAGCTGTCCAAGAAAATAAAGCTCTCTTTACAAAATCATAAAATATGATATTAGAGATCAATGTTTTATAAACACAGTAAAATATATTTTAAAAAGTAATACATTTGTAAATAGTCTAAACTCATACGGCCACTTGAAAGTATTAATGTTTTTTTGTTTGTTTTTTTGTAAAAACTAAGAAGTAGTTCACAAAAAATATTTGAGTTATTTAAAAGTCCCCTGCCCAATTTCTACAGAACAGATTGTTTAAAATAACTTATAACTTTAAATTTTAGCTATATTTACCCTATATTATTGTAATATATAGTACTACTCTATGAATAACTTTTAGACACCACCTTGTCCTGAAATATCTAAATTATTTGATCATGAAGGAGGACAAAATCTGTTTTACACAAGTAATTAGAAACAATGGATAAAAATGCTTCCAAAGTATCATAGTATTCATAGAATTACCTGTTTTGTACTTTTGATCCATCTGATCTGACTTTTGTTTGTCTTTTTGGTGCATAGAGAGGTGACTGGATTATCTGGCACCTGATTGATGATGTTTCCGTTTCCTTTAAACTGCTTGTTTTAAAATTGCACAAACTTTAACCATTTATAACAAGGGTACAATTCCAAACCCAGCAGAAGGACTCATTCAAGTCTAATTGCAGTTTTAGAAAAAAAAAAATAGTAAAAGATATCTAAAAGCTGAAAAATGGTGAAATAAGTGAATTTCAGGGAATACATCTTCCTTGAACTTAGCTTATTTATTCTCATATTGAATGAGTTGGAAGACATTCGTCATAACAATATGGCAAATATAAATTGCAGAAGAACGCTGTTGTTGTCTCACACTGGGCTATAATAACCACAGAAGACCATGGATGATGTGAAGTTACAAAATGTTGCATCAGAATGCTTAGGACCTGCTTCCCCTATACCTATTTCCACACTTTACTTAAATTGTGGTTTTATAATCTCCAAGAGCATCTGGCCCAGCATTGTAAAACAATTATTAGTTCTCGGTACAAGATGATTACGTGCAAACATTTCAGTCTCCAGTCAATAAAAGCATTATAGACTCTTTGAAGATCAGGTCAATATATTCATGTTTATGTAATATGTTACAATAGAAGAAGTCATAGAGATGATGCCCAAAAAAGTCTGAATAAAACTTAAACTAAAAAAGAGGATATCTACTCTGCAATGATTTTTGGTATTCACCCTTAAAAAAACACATTTACAGTATGTGCAAAGTGAAGCATCGACTTCTTTTTTAGCTGCCAAATTCTGAAGGCAGATGATGATGCATGTCCAGGTATTCATTTGTATTCACCGATGTAGCAACAGAAGAAGATGTCCCTGCTGGACATTCCATCATCTGGTGTTTGTCTCTGAGGAAGGAGGAAAACATATTATACCTTCGGTAAAAACTATACTGGCATCTGGTGTGCTTTGTTCAGGATCTCATTTTTATGGGTACGACTCTGGGCACTTTAAGTATGACAGAGCCGAAAAAAAAGAAAAAAAATCATTTCAGTTAACAGCTTTATCATGTCGTGCACCAATTATCGAGTCATGTTTTTTAATTCTCCCTTCTACTTATCCAGCAAAATTAAGTCTATATTATAGCAAAGCTTTAGCTCCAAACTTAGTAAAAGCAACATTTAAACAAACCGATTTTTGTGAGAATTTAAGCACTAGATAAATAACTTTTAATCTCGTTTAAAACATGTGGGTAAAGATTTGACAACACCTTGCTTCTGCTCTAAACTACCTTTCTTATAGAGCCATGGCCGTCCCCTAAAGGCAATGACAAACATTGTAAATCTTGCATGTTCACACCCTGCATAATTAATCTGAAAGTTGAAGAAGATGAGGCTGGACTGCATCAACCCTCTGTTTTTTGTTTTTTGTTTTTTCTTTTGTTTTAAAAAACTCTGCTTTATTCATCAACTTGGGCTGCTATTAAGCCGGCGGCTCTAATCAAAATAATTTGCTGTTGGTTTCCTAATGACATGACCACTTTTGATTTGGTTGGCTGCATCTCTGCTCTCATTAAATGGAGTTCAGCTCCCAGTATACGCTACAGCTTCTCGTAAATATACAGCAAATTAGAGAATGTGTCTGCGAGTCCTCCTTTTGGTACTGTACGTCAGCATGTAATGGATTTTGTTCCACTGTAACACCTTATCACATTTTAGGTTATGGCTAGATTTTCTGTATAAGACGGAACATTTCTGCACACTCCTACTGGCTAATTGGTGAGAAATAGGTACAGCTGTTTCTGAAGCAGTGGGCCTAAGAGAGGCCTGTCAGCCTGGAGCAATGGAGTGAAAACAAAAGAAATGAAGGAGGTGTTAGATAGCGGCACAGCAGGAAGAGCAGTGTTTATAGAATATGCCTCGCTTTGGCTCTCCAATTTTTATCCTTGTTTGACTTTCCTGATGTCTCCCAGCCGCTCTTACTCTGGGATATGGCATTTTAACTTGCTTTTGATGGACAGCCTTTTTTTTTTTGTCAAACAAAAGTATTTGATTAATAACAGGCTCTGCTTCCCTGCAAAAATGTAATAAAAGATTTTTATTATTAGCCCTCAAACCTTTTCACATTTTTGTTAATGGCCAGCCACAGACATCAGTGTTTACTTGGGTTGTTTGGATCGACTACAACAAAATATTGCAAAATTATGAAACTGCAGAAATACTGTCCTTATGGTTTCAAAATGCTATTCCTAGAAGAAAAGATTAAAGGTTTGCGATAATATCAGAGCCCTGAATTTGAAAGTTTCTATTTAAACCTTTTAGTTTTTTTTAGGTTTTTGGATAGTCTTTACAAGCTTTGTAGAAGGAACTGACAAATGTTATCCAAATTTGTTTTACAATATGTTTAGGAAGGCTCTTCCAAACCTCGACTTAGAACCTCTGCAAATATAGATTTGCATCAGATTTTAGTCTTCATCCTAACACATACATTAGCTTTTGTCTAAACACTTTGATGAATGCTGCAGAATTACAACTCTTGATATTTTAAAATATTTGTTTCAATTATCTATTGTTCTATATATCCCCAAATCCTGTGATTAAATTCTTTATCCTTGAAATGGTTTTTTTTTTCAAAGCATTATACAATGATACACCTATTTCATTGGGGCAGATTGCTATGTTTGGTTTTTGTACCAATACAGCTCTTTCTGCATGTTTGTCATGTCTCATAGATCAGTGGTTGCAAACTCTGGTCCTCAGGGACCACTATCCTGCATGTTTTAGATGTGACACTGTTTCAACAGACCTGATTCAAATCATCATATGGCCTCATCAGCATGCCATCATGTGCTAAAGGTGTCTGTTTGTAACCCTGTCATTTCAGTCTGGTGAGTGGTAGCATAGAGACACCTAAAACACGCAAACCAGTGGTCCCTGAGGACCAGGGTTGGAAATCGCTATCCTGCAGAGATTTTATATTGGTATTCTTTTAACAATTCAGCCCTACTTTGTTCTATAAAAGGTAGTTATATTTAGTGCATGACAGTAAAGTATTAGCTCATCCACTCCCAGGGTAGTGTGTTTGCAGTTAATGCTCTTTCTATGGCCTTTATGAATGTGAGGAGCAACACTGGAACTTTTAGCCACTAGGGGTGCTAGACCCAAAACTTTTAGGCTAAGCATCCATTAAAAAACTATTTTTCAGAAGTGCTCTGCTGCAAAAACAGTCTCCCCTGGTGTTTTAGAGTCTGATGAGGTTTTCGTCAAGACAAGGCCACATTCACCCTACATCAAAGAACCAAAACTATGGCTAATAAAGTAATTCAGGCGAGGCATTACCTCCCAAGATCATGGCACATCAAATCAACCAACAATTGCTATTGAGATGACACATGATCAACTACTTGTAGCTGTGCATAATTAATCATGTTATCAACGAGAAAACAGAGGTAAGAAAAACAGTAGTGTGGATGTCAAAGGACGGCCTCCTTTGGAATCTTACCTGGTTATTTAAAAAGCTAGGCTTCTCCTCTATAATGATGGCTTATACATTCTCAGAAGCCCTCTGTCTGTATTAGCAAATAAAATAAAATAAAAATAAATAAACAGATTCCCCAGCATGTCCTGGGCCATCCGTTAGGCATCCAACTAGTAGGATATACTTGCAACATTCCTTGAAGAGGGTAATGGTAATAACGGACATCATCACTGTAATAAACAACAATACAGCTGCAGCAGATTTTTAAATCTCCCGTTGCATTTTCCCATTGTTCGTGAACAAGACCTTAAGACCCCAAAGACCTCGACTTGAGGTAGCAACTCCCCCTATCTTGGAGAGGGAAAGTCTACCTGATCTACTAGTGGCTTGCTCCAAGTCAGGGTTATATACTCAACCCTAGAAAACATTACAGTATAAAAAAAAACATCTTATAGGTTTTATTTCTAAGTTTATTTCTAAGTTATTATTTCTAAGTTATTTTGGGTGATTTCTAACCATAAGATCTGCATTCTGCTTACAGAATTGTTACAATGTTTTTTTTTATAGTGCTTAGTCTAAAGACAACCAACTTGACCAACAGAGGGAAACTTTTTTCACCCTCTAATTTTTGAAAAGTACATGTATATGGAAAAGAAAACAATAAGAAATAAAACAGCCTTCTGCAGTATACCTTATTTTGATTTTTAGTCACATACTTTGTTTTCACAGTCCTGTCTGTCATGGTGAGACTTATCCAACTTTTTTACTGCCCCCATGCAGTTTATTTATCATGGGGGCTCATTTCTAGAATTCATGTGGATTTTATTCAGACTGTGGAATAAAGAAGTTCAAAATCAGCACCTCCCTTAATCCTAGGAAGTTATCATTGGTATGCCAAATAGAAGCACACCTCTATGGGGGCCCAGGGCTCTTGCTGACATAGACAATTTTCTCCACTGCCAGGTTTAAGGTTCAGAGGGCAGCTCATCTCTCCTTAGACTTCACAGATTAGGTGAGCTTCCTGTCGTTCTCTGTACCTTGTTATATAGGGAAGCTGTGGTAGCTCAGTCCAGACAGAGAGCCACAGAGGTAGAATGACAGTCCTTCCTAAATAATTATAGAATGTGCAGACAGGCAGTTTTTAAAAAGTTTAGTCATAGCACAGATGATCTTTACTTTGCAAGATGAGAAGTATACCTTCACTTTGATTGTAATACAGTATATTTAAAGTTTAGAGGACACTTCCCCAGTGTGGACTGTTCAGTAAAGGAGAGGTAAAGGGACATTAATCAAGCGTTTTTGTAATTCCTCAAATAGTATTGAAAATTCCAATCCATCCATCTTTTACCACATAGATCATCACAATGGTGCCAGTGCCTGTCTCTGGCAGTCTATGGGCGAGATGCGGGGTACACCCTTAACAGGTCTCCAGTTTGTCTCAGGGCTACACAGAGACACCAAAGACATACAACCATGCACACACACTCACCCACAAATAAGGACCATCTTTTTAGAAAAGCAAATTCACCTATTGATCATGTTTTTAGACTGTGGGAGGAAGCCAGTGTACCCAGAGAAACCCCACACATGCAAAGGTAGAACGAGCAAACTCCATGCAGGAAGACCCCAATTTCCAACACTGTAAATTTCAGTGTATCGTCCAAATTCATAAATGTTGTCCTATCTATAGAAACCCATAGCATTTGACTATTGAAGTTAAGCTGCTAACTGAGGTATTATTCATTTCAGGTTGTGGTCCCACTGTTTTGTTTGTTTTACTACCTGCTTTTATCAAGTTTTTATCTTTATTTGCTTTTACTCTGCTTTTATTTTCTTCTATTTTATTGTCAAATTAATGTACAGTAAAGCACTTTGAATTATCCATGTAATAAATTGTGCTAAGTAAATAAAATTTTCTTGCCTTGACTTCCCCCTTTGTAGGTTAACTAACTTCAACCCACCTACAATGTTAATAACCATTAAAAATGTCAGCAAAATAACAAACTCAAACTCTGGAATGGACGGCATTAAAACTTAATAGGCGTAAGATAAAACAGTCAGCTCATGTCTTTAGTGTTTAAGTTCTGTTTTTTTTTTTGTTGTCCTTTTTTGATGAGGTCAAAAATACACAAGCTAACTTTGAAAAATGATGAATCCTATGCAGAAATTCCTTGTAAAGGCAGTTCTTTCCTGCAGACCAGCTCATTGTCAGCAAGAAAGCACCAATTTCCAAAGACAGATCCTGAGCTTTATGCTGTGGAAAGTAATAATGCTAAGCAATCATTTGCATTAGGGTGAATTTAGACTTTTTAAAAGAATAAATGTGAAAAAACAATGTAATGCATAATGTCAACACTCATATAACTCTTCTAAAAAGGCCTTTCATCTAAAGTAGCATATTGGAATCTAATGAAACGGGAAAAACCTTTTCAGCTAATCTATTCAAAGTTATAATAATCCAATTTTGCCCTGATCAAAGCTAACCAAATGAATTTAAAAAAGGGTTGTTTTTTTAAGTTGACATTTGTCTCTGTCCATATTTTCTCTAGAATGATGTTCATCACAGACTATGGGAATGTGGCCAAGCTTGAGCGCTGCAACATGGATGGCACCAACCGGACCCAACTGGTGGATTATAAAATTGAGCAACCCACTGCTGTTGCACTGGATATAATCAAGAAGCTTGTATATTGGGCAGATGCCTACCTGGATTACATTGACGTTGTGGATTACAATGGGAAGAATAGGCACAGTATTATCCATGGCATCCAAGTAAGTGGCACATTTCACTGTAAGCACATGAGGGACTTTTCTTTTCAACAGCATCCTGATCTTTCCTTGAGAATCTAACATTATGACATGGCAGAGTTCTTGGAAATTTTCTTTTATGTTTTGGTACCATGATACGAGGCAGGTGGTACATTCAATGTCTGGGGTTTTAATTCACACTTCATTTTCATAGAAGAGGTCTTTTGAAACCTTGATGTTTTATTAAATAGAAAGAACTGAGTCACATGTGGAGCTGTCTTCAAAATGAGCATATCAATAGTCTCTCTCCTGTAGTACACTTTTAAGCCCCTTTCATCACAAATTATGATTATTCATTAAAAGGCCATTGCCAACAACGTAGATGAGAAATTCAGGCATTATTAGGGAAAAGGGAACATACGTCTTAACACGTTATTATGTATGCAGGTGTTCTTTCCATGATATTGCCCTCATTAAACCAAGGATCTTATTATTATTGGATCTGCATATGAAATGTCATGAATGCCGGAGCTTCTGTTTTTTCCCATAGACTTTGAATTTTAAGTTTATGTTTAACTAGTTGTCTCTTTACCTAGTTGCTTTGTTTAAATCGATTTTTCTTTGAAGATAAATCCACATATTTTTGAAGATGTTATGGAGCTTTTCCAATTTTGGACTGCACTTTTTGATGGAATAGACTTGTTTATGCAACTGAACAATGCTTAACTCCATGGGCATTCATTTCCTTTTGATTTAGGGGAATTTGTGCATTTGGACTGTCTTTTGTTGAAAGTAGAATGCTGCCCAAAATAATGAATTTTAGAATATAGAACTGGATTAGTTGGATCTCTCTAATCAAAACCATAAAAAGCAAACACAATAGAGGCTTGATATAAACATCCATAAATACACATACACAATTGTTACACTGCAAGTATTGGTATTGGTTTTTAACTTTATTGACTTTTTTTTTGTTTGTTCCATAATTCTAGCATAAAAACACAGCATGAGACAGGATACAATTTTATTGTAATTTTGAAGGATAGGAAATAGTACTTTAAGACTAAATCAGATGTTCCTTAGCAACCGTTTAATTCAAGTTTTTTTATTTATTCATTTCATTGTTACAAATATTGGATAATTGTCGGATGAAGGAGGGTGCATTTGAAATAACCCTGAGGGTTTGTGAAAGGCTGCTTTAAGATCTGTAAAAGTAGACTGGCAAAGCCAAATTCGGCAGAGAGAGATTAATGAGTAGTTTTATTTGTTATTTAATCATTTTACTTGAAGCATGTTTTCCCAGTGCCCCTGGTGTAAAGGTGTGGGGCAGCAAGCCTAGGTGCATTTCCTGTGTATATAGCTCATCCAGCCATGTTGCTTTGTGGAGGTGTCAGCCTGCTAAATGTAGCATGGAGAGTGGTTGTGTCAGGGCCAGTGGTTTCCCAGTGGAGACCAGCTTTTGACCCTGAATGGGCTGCCAAGTGTACCAGACGACCACACCGCCATTTCCCATCTCTCCTGTGCTTGATGCATGTTTTGGGGATGTAGCTCATGTTGAATCTGCTCTTATGTTTTCTTTCTTCTCTTGAGGTTTGACTTGTGTTTGAATGTAAAAGAATTACATACTGTCTTTTTTTATTTTACAGGTGTCACACATATATGCATTGGCTGTGTTCGAGGACTACCTGTATGCCCTGCACTCTGCCCCTTCAGAAGATAGTTCAACTGTGGAGCTGTTGCAGGTGCACAGATTCAACATCACAGCAGAGAGCAGGACGTTAGGTAGCTTGGGGAATTCTAGAGCTCTGCGAATTTACCACAAACTCGCTCAACCAAAAGGTAAAGGACATTTTCCAATAAGCAAACACGTAAAAGTATGTGCCAAAATCAAAACATTTACTTTCCCAGTATGTTACATAAAAAGAAAAAAAAAATATATGATTTTGGTCCTTTGTATTTTTCCACAGTCAAGAGCCATGCATGTGAAATGGATTCATATGGAAAGCAGGGAGGATGTTCCCACATTTGCCTTCTGAGTGGAAGTTATAAATCTCGAACATGCCGCTGTCGTATCGGCTATAGACTTGGTTTTGATGGAACATCTTGCAAAAGTGAGTCTGCCTTTTCTCGATTTTCTCAATAAAGTGTTTCTCATCTTCAGAAAATTTTAATTCTTGTAGTCTCTTGGTTTCTAGTTAAACGTGTTCTTTAAAACTGTTTAATTTTAATATGTAAAGATTAAGTTCATATGCAGAACTCAGTGAAATCGGTCCCCAGATAGAGATTTCTTATAAGCCTACCAATAAGCTCTATTATATACGCTGAAAGGTCTGTGATATTACCCTCAACAGCACATGTGATATGTAAGAAAGAAATCCCATCATTTGCCAGTTAGAGAGAGGAAAGGTTTTTAGATTAGCGCAATAAGATTGCAAGTTTAGATTGTACCCAGTTTTACTGTGCTGATAGACTACTCTATGAGTGGATGCAATCAGAATATTCTTCAACCACTGAGTAACAATTAAAATATAAACCAGGAAATAGGAAGGAAATATAACATTTATTTATCAGGTAACACAATCATATTCTTCAAAATATTTCTATCTAAGGAAAAACAGCTTATTTCAAGGACTCGTTGACTCTGCAACCCCTCGTACTGAGCATGCATGTGGCGGTAGTGGAGAAGAAAACTACCTTTTAGCAGGAGGAAACCATCAGCAGAACCAGGCTCATTGTGAGAGACCATCTGTCGAGGCTGACTGGCGTTCAAGGAGACAGAAGCAGATTAAGACATAAATGAATTAAGTTATTTGGCGCTTGGGCCCTAGCAGAAGATTTTGATGCTGTGAATCCAGGTACTCTTTGGTGAGTAACCTAGAAAAGGATTAGAGTAGGTTTCCGCCGGGGCCCGTACACTGTTGGTGGTATAAGCCAGAGGATGTGTGGGACTGAGAATGAGGAAGGAGATGGGGTGGAGGTGGGTAAAAGTTTGCTTGCGTGCGGGAGCTAAATGATGGGGATCTTGCAAGAGGATCTGCTTCAGAGAAGGTGCAGCTCCCGAGCTGATTGGCTGGAGCTGAATGAGGGACATCGCAGGTGGTTCAGGTGAAGCTGATGGGAGTCTTTCAGATTGAATTAACGCCTAAGCTTCATTTGAAATGTTTGGTAACACAGTAAATCCGCCAATCACATGGTCAGCAATACAATGTATTCAGTTAATTATATATAAAAAAAGACAACTTACTGAAGCAAAACAGCAATTATCAAAACAAAATTAGTAAAAAAAAAAAAAGGGGATTTAAGTGATGTTAAATATATGATGGTGCTAGATGGGCTAGTGCTAGTACTGTAGATGCAGATCTGCAATTTTCAAACACGCCTTTCGGTTTGCATATATTCACCTAAAAAATAGAAAATATTCAGTGAGCTAGATACAGAATATTGACAAAAAATGGTCTTTTAATGGAATACTTTGTTTAGATGCCAAAGTCCATTTGAGCATTTTTGCTCACTATGCACATTCCTTCCTGACCAAAGTGCATACTTATTCTGATGGCAGTTTTTAACTATATAATGTCAGACAACTCAATTCATCTAATTTTCTTAGTGCATTATTACAATCATAAGTATAAGAATGGCTATAATGTCACCATACATGTCTGCATGATAAAATTACCGTAGCTGCTATTGAACAGTGCTGAAAAGAGAGAGAAAAGGTAAGAAATACTGATAATAAAATACACACAAGTAAATAAACTGCATGTGTTTATAAAAACACATGTTCTCTAATGAATTGAACCAGACATAAATGGGGATTCGTCTCAGTTGAATGAACTATTATGTATGTTTTTCTGAAGAACTTGTCTTAAAAAAAGGACAGAGATGTTAACCAGTACACTTTGGCATACAATTTCTAAGCAATATCTGACAATAGTGCCTTTTGTTAAATATAAATAGGAAAGTTCAGCCGAAGATCACTGTTGTTTTTATCCCAGTCATTGTAAAGGTTATGTGTCATAATGGAGCTAGCTTTGTAGCAGGAAAAGCCTTGGGCTCACAGTTATAAAGATGGCAGGCGAATACAGCTCTATGAGAGTGTGATGTTCTCATATCGACCTGTTTGAAGGCCTGATAGATTATTGCTGTAATGAGGGTTTAAGTTTGCCTGCATTTGTTGGCTGCACTGATCAATTGGAGGATATTGTATAGTTGACAATAAAAGCCAAAGATCAAATTGATGACACAATTTGGGCGCCTACAACATTTCGATCAGAATAATGGAGCTTCGGGAGGCTTTGCATGACATGTTTGATTTATTCCTCTCTTGTGAATGTTCTGATGACACCAACTATCTCACTCTTGCTCCTCATCTCCCAAAGTATAATGAGATTTTGTGTTAAATTATGTCTTTTATTTCATACAACAGTCACTGTCAAAGTTTGATATCTGGGTCTCTAGCAGTGCTTAATTGCCTCTTGGTTAGTTTGTCTCTCCCTCACAAAAATTATAAATTGAACCAAGGCATGTGTGGTCCTCACCTCCTGCATCATAGTCTCTAGGGTAGTAGGTGAGGCTGGGGAGAGGTCCGCTTTCCTCAGTGGAAGCCCTACTTTGTTAATTGCTTTTTCTCTTCTGTAGAGGTTCCCAAAGGGTTGGAGCATAAGCAGTCCCCATACAGTACAGGAAAGCCACTGAGGAACTCCCTCAGCTCCTGGCTCCTCTATTTGCCTTCCTAACAATGAAAAAAAAAAAAAAAAAAGCCTAATTAGATTAGAAACACTATTCATAGCCAAGGTAAGCAGCACATTTGAATGTTTGCTTAAGCAACCTATTACTTTTACTTACATGGCAGTTTTGCAGTGAGGGCATGATTGAGGGTGTAGGGTATAGTCATTGGCACTGATTACTGGCTCCATTAGGGTGAATAGATGGCTCTGGACTGGCAAAACATATAGGAACAATGTGGTTGTTAAACGGGTTTAATGCAGGGATCAGCACTGATGGATTAGACCAATTAATGACAATAACAGTAAAAAAGGTCTGCCTTTTCTTGCTTTGTAGAGCCCAAAAACGATTTCTTCCTCTTCTATGGTAAGGGGCGTCCTGGGGTCATCCGAGGTTTGGATATGAATATCAAGTCCAGTGATGAGCACATGATGCCTATCGAAGACCTAGTAAATCCTCGAGCTATTGACTACAATGCAGAGATGGGACACATTTACTTTGCTGACACAACCAGTTTTCTAATTGGTCGTCAAAAAACAGATGGAAGCAGCAGGGAGACGATTCTCAAAGATGGTAGGTATAAGATTTATTACATTTTTCTTGTATTCCATTTTTTGAAAGGAACCTATTCTCCTTTATGGCTCTGGTCAAACAACAGTCTTTCTCCACATTGTGCACCATTCCAAAAATTTTCTTTTTCTTTTCTATATTCTTGTGTTGGGTTTCTTTTATTTAATGGAAAATAATTTGCCCCTTACACCACTATTCCTAGTTTAAAACTCTGATTTTATTGAATAAAACATTAAATAATATTACCCTACTAATTCAGTCAATTGACTACTATAAATATTTTGCTGTTTCACTACTAGTTTATTTATTTATTTGTTTTATATTTAAGTACTTAAAGTAACACTGCATAACTTTTGACTCTGTTATCAACTTAATTTAAAATATTATACCTAATCCATACCAGTAGCATTATCCGTACATCAGCTCAATTGGCACGCACAACCAGATATACATCAGGTGCGCCCTCGATTTTACTTTTCAAAAAAGACCTAATTTAAGACCTAATTTTCACTCCGTAAAAATAGTAAGCGTTCCAAACGATCATGTGTTAAAAGTTAATCATGTATTTCCTGAGAAAAAAAATGAGGCTGAGGCTGAGCTTTCCCGGAAATGGGATCCTATTCTACTTCCAGTAGCTAACTTTTACTGCTTAGGATTTAAACATAAATCTAGTATTTTTATTGTTTCCTTTCATGTTAACATGATGGTTTAATCATATTTTGCCGGACTACTCTGAGCATGTCTGATGATGACGTCAGACACACTGTTTAACAGAGAAAATGTAATAAAGCATCAGATTGTCTCATAAAAGTCATAAAAAATATTTTGACGATGTGAAATAGCATTCTATAGTGATGTAAGGAGAGAAATAATTGTTTTTAGTACCATAATTACATTATTTTTGGAGACCTGGATGAAAATCTGGTTGCACATGCGCAAATGAGCTGATGGTAAGCATTGTGCTTCCGGCACGAATCGGGTAGTGACATGCACCATTTGGCCCATAGTTGTGCTTCATCAGCGCTGCTCTTCTCAAAAATACACACATGCAGCTCAAAAGGGTCAGAGCCATCCCTGAATGAGTCATGTGACCCAGAGAGCCACTTTATTGTTGTCGTTGTCAGCCAACAAAGCAGATTTATCACTTACCTGATCAGATATATATTTTGGTTCTCTAATGTAAGATTTAATGTAAAGGGGTGAATATGGCCTTGTCTTTACAAGTAACTCCTTGACTTTAATATGACTTCTTAATCTACTAGTCCAAAGTGATCTGGTATCACTCCCAGATTCCAAAACATGGAATTAGACTGTGTGGTGTTTGTTATCATTGATGCTAAACCTGAGAGTTATGGCTTTAGCGCCCCTATTGGCTAAAAGTTGACCAATCATGTCTTTCACAAGCTCCTCCCAAAAACCTTCAATTTACTCATTGCATCTTCCATTTTATATAATTGTATTTGTTTTGTATAATCATTTTTATTATTTTTAATTATCAATTTCTGTGAATTATTTTATTACAGTTATGCCACTGAAATGTACTTGTGTCTGTTTCTTTTTTTTTTTCATTGCATGTACAGCACTTTGAATTGTCTTGCCACTCAGTGTCTCTGTTATTAAATTACATGGTGCTGATTCTGTTCCAGAACTTGATAATGTTGAAGGCATCTCTGTGGATTGGATTGGGAATAATTTATACTGGACAAATGATGGCTACAGGAAAACAATCAGTGTCGCCAGGCTGGAGAGAGCCTCTCAAACCAGAAAGACCCTGTTGGAAGGAAACATGTCACACCCTAGGGCCATCGTGGTTGATCCTCTGAACAGGTAAAAACTCAAACGCCTGTTGATAAAGTAAAAATGTTACCTCAGTTTGAATAACAAAGGTTTCTCTCTGTTTTTAAACTTTATCAGTTATTTGTCCTATGGAAGGTAAAAAGCCATTATGTATATATGTAAGCTGCACATAAATTAAATAAGGGTAAACAAAACTTTATTTTTTCCTAATTACCAAACTCTTGTATAATCTATTTGTGATCTTATTATTTATAGAAAATAGTGGATTTATTAGCACTGTCTTTAGTAAGGCATCTACCAATACTCCTATTATTGTGACTGTAATGAGCTTATATCTCTTTAGGGATAACAAAGATTTGAACATTAGTGCAAGATTAAACCATAAAATCAACTTGTAAAGAAATACTGAAATCCTCTAGCTTTATTGCACTAGGATAACAAATCTTGTTTGAGAATATTAATTTAAGTTTAACCGAATGCCTCATTTTAAAGAAATCACTGAAGTCATGTTTGTTAGCACCACCCCTATTATGGCTAATAAAACCAAGATAGAAAAGAATAAAACTGCCCTGGACTAGTACAGATCTTCCGTCATATCTAAAAGGTTTTTTTTTTTTTTTTTACATTTTCATTGTTTTAGGATAACCATTCTACTTAAGAGCTTTTATTAATCGAAAGTTCAATTCTCCCTTTGTAAAGTTAATATTTTAGGACATTTAAGCACACTTCACATGTTTGTGTCCAGACAGCTGGTCACATACATTTTTTGGAAGGCATCAAGTTAACCTACAAAAAAAAAAAAAAAAAAAAAAAAAAAAAAAAAACTGCCTGCTGCTGGACTTTAAATTTTGATCAGTCCAGTCCAGTTCAAATGACTTTATCTGCATTGCTCTAGAGAAAAATCTGTTTGGGATACTTATTTTGATAATATAAGATTGAACTTATTTTGCTACCTCATTTTCTCCTGATTTGCTATTGTTTTCTGGCTTTTCCATTTCCTTCTGAATGTCTTACACACCCACCTGCAGCTCTGAACTCTGCATCTGAACTATCAGAAGTGGCTCTGATCGACTTGATTGATTGGATAAGGAATGACAGAAAACGTTTTAATTGGCCAGGCCCTAATGATACCTGTTGATGAGCCAGTTAGAGAAGTCACATAGAAACCAAAGGCGTTAGAAGATATACGCAGTTATCTGCTCCCTTACGCTGATCATTACGGCAATACGATATTAAGCTTTCACAAAAGAATAACCTTGCCTTAAAGCTGCAGTCTGTAACATTGAGGAGAGAGCAGACTTCGACTGAAAATTTGAAGAAAAACAGGTTTCACGCCACTCCCCCACCCTCTCTGCTTCACTCATGCCCCACCTCAAAGCTCCACCCCTCTCACAGCATCTGCGCGGCTACCGCATGCGGTGAGAGGGAGGGGTTGGGATTCAGCGTGTGTGAGCTGTGATTGACACTCCATCAGACGCTCCTCTGGCTGTGATTGGTTGTTTTGACTCGTCCCAAATTATTCTTTCCAGATTGAAATACAGGCAGTATGCGGGACCAATTGAAGCAATTTTTTTCACAGGTTACATATCACATGTATTGCTGTCTGGGCATAGGGACAGTTTTAGCCAATATGACAAAAAAGTGATTTTTAAAAACTTACAGACTTCAGCTTTAACAAAAGTGGAAAAGGAATACTGAAAAAAAAAATATTTTACATTTTCTGCTATTTTCTTATTTTTATTTATTTGAACTAGGACAATGCATATTTATCAACATCTCAGCTTAAATAATCAATGTAAATATGCCAGAATTAGCTAATTTGCATCTGCTGTCCTAAGGCAGTTAAAAACGGTGAACTTTAACCAGACACTACTGGAGAAAGCAGAGTGGACACAAACAGATAAGAGGCCAATAACATGAAATGGCCCATGGAAACAGATCAATACACCTGTAAACACATGTCTGGTTAGTTTCCAACCATCTTTCAAGGAGATTTTAAAACTTATGTAGGTTGCACAGCCCCTAACATGAGCTGGTCGTGTGTTTCATGACTGTGCTCCTCTGATGGATGCAACCATTTGGCCAAATTGTTCCTAAGCTGCTGAACATTACAGTCTCCTCTGATTATAGCCCTGGTATTTATTGGAGTAATGTTTTTTTGCTTATTAAATCTGTTAGATGTGGAGGAGCAAGTCCATTTAAAACTTTAAAAACAAGACACATAATAAAATAACTGATGACGTTCAAAGTGTAAAATGTTGTACTTACTTAAAATGTTACAATGATGATAAAATAAAGGCTTTTTGTCAAGAACTTTCAGACTTTTCTTGAAGAGAGACTGTAGAGGTTTCAGAATGGTATCTGAAGTGTGAGACCATGTGGTGTGGCGGTAGTTTATACGGCTAAATATCATGGCATGCATATAGATTTTTACTGATTCAAAAGTCAGAGAGGGTCTTGTATGTTTAAAGTTTGGAAGATTAAACCTTATTATATTTGAGGCTCTTTACATGCTACTTGAAATTAAAATTAAAATTAAAGACCACTCCAAGATATTTAAAGTGTTCAACCACGTCCAATCTCGCTCCATTGACAAACACAGATGGTTCTTCCCCCTCTACTGGCTGTCTGAAGAAAAACATACAGATCGTTTGTTCAATGTTAAGATGTAGGCGGAAGTGCTGGAGCCTGGAGCCAGTAGAGAGAATAGCAACAGCTTCACTTTTAGTTTTTGCATGAACTTATAGTACAGTGTCATCAGCATATAATTGCATGTTTACAGTTTTACAGATATTGGGTAAATGATTGACATAAAGGCTGATTAAAATTGGTCCAAGTATTAATCCCTGTGGAACTCCCGCCAAACAAGTGAGGAAGGTGGACTGTCAATTATCTATTTGAACTGCTTGTTTTCTGTCAGACAGATATAATATCATCCAGCAGAGGGCACTTTTAGAGAAATTAAACTAAGTTAACTTAGCCAGCAGAACATTATGTTTGATGGTGTCAAAAGCACCCACAAAGCCGCCTTTGTCCAGCTGCTGTTTTAGATTTTTTAAAGAAGTAACAAGTTGCTGTTTCTGTTCAGTGATGCTTCCGAAAACCAAACTGCATGGAATTGACAACATTATGTGCATTTAACTTTTTTTATATATATACTTTATACTTTTTTTTAAAGAGACTTAGTGACTATAAATGTGACTATAAATCAGTGTAAAAACACAAATGCATGGTGGCATTGATATAGTAGGTGTTTAACTCTGCTATTGAAAGTGGCACAAGTAAAAGGAAAAAAAAAACTTTTATTGCCAAAAAAATCCACAAAATAACAAAATGTTTTAAAGGCACACTATGCAACATTTTTCAGTTAATTAATGTGTTCCATAACGTTTTGGATGATTAAATGAGTCATTTCAGGTTGAACAAAGGTATTCTCGGCCGCACTGGCAATTGTAGGAGCACCGACCCGCACCCACAGGCTCAAAAGTCTTGCGAGAGTCGGTCTTGCTTTACGGCGAGAACTGCTACACGCCCCCAGGTAAAAGCATGCTCGTTGCTAGCACAGTGGCGATCTTTGTGCAGCGCTGCTTTCACACCGGACACAGCAAAAGCAGCAAAATCGCGTCTGCTGCTTCATTTTTGCTGCTTGTACCAGTTCTGACGCGCGGCTGAAGCAGCTTTGCTGCTCTGGCTGCGCGGTGCAAAAGTGTGTCTGACGCGCGTTGGGCGGAGCTTCACTATCCTTTCTCTGCCTTGCAGCTATATTTGCTGTGATCAGTGGGAATAAAGTAGTTTTAATATGTTTTTAAGTGAGAAAATACACCTGAAAACGTAATCAGTGCAGTCAGTTCCTCCAGATTACAATCCTGCCTTCCAATATTTTTTCTGTCGGAGCCGCTCAGACCCCCACATAGCAGCGGTGCGCCGACAGTTGGAATCCCTTCATCAGCAGCCTCTGGCCGGGTCACCTCCTCGCGGTTCACGGCGGCAGCTGGTAGGTGTTTTTCAGCTAAATAATCCAAACTGCAGGCAGCAGGATAATAAAAGCGAACATATTCTGCCGGCAGATTTCTGCATTTTAAGTTAATTTAGGCGTCAATAAACTGTTTAAGAGGAGTGATAATAGCGCTCTGATCATCAGCGCTGTGTCTCTCTCCCTGCCAGCTCCCAGATCAACTTCTCTGATTGGTTGAGGCAGCGCGTCGAGCAGCAAAAATAAAATTTTTCCATCTCGAGCAGCAGCGCGTTTGCGGTGTGTCACAAAACGCGCCCGACGCGCTGCTTCAGCTGCTCAGACGCGCTGCGCCTGCTGCTCAAAACGCGCCGCGGGACCTTTTGCTGCGCCTTGACGCGCGTCAACCATTGACTTTGCATGTAAACTCGCTGCTTCTGTCGCGCCAGCTGCGTTCGCCTGTCTGCTAAGCTCAAAACAACCGCGCCTGGCTTGACGGAGAAACCAGGAGAACAGCTGAGCATATTTACGACAGTGCACTTTTACTTTCGCCCTCTGGGGGGAGCCTCGCTGGAAAATCAACACCGGTTGCATAGTGTACCTTTAAGCTGGTGCTTATTCCATGAGGGATTAGCTGGTTAAGTTGTGCATAAATACTTAAAGAATATTGTATGTTAAGCTGTGCTAAAGGCATTCTGTGTATGTCCTTAAAATGCCTTTAGGACAGACATGTGAATATTGTTATGTATAATTCCCTACAGCTTGAATCTAGCAGTTTACCAGATGTTCCTTTACTTAATAAAATGAGTTTTAATTAGTTCTATAAAGAAAAGATATAAGAAAGATGTATTTTTTCTTTAGTGTTTTTTGAAGAGATTCTGTGAATGCTAAAACACCCACTGTTTTTCCTGTACTTGAACTTGCTGTGTCTTTGCCACAAATGAAGTATTGTTGGATGAATCGTGGGAGTTAGATTTTTATTGCTGTCTGTTTTCAGCTCTTTTATTTGGTGTATTAGATTAAAACACAATTTTCTCTGTTGCTCTTACTGTGATTATTTCCAAGATTATTCTTGAAAACCATCATATTTTTTTAAATTCTTGGAAAGGGCCATGATCAAATTATAGGTCACAGAAAAGGCTTTTAAATAAAATGACTTGTAAATGAGTATAGTTGAAAACACCTGCAGTTATTATGAAACACTCTTGCAAGAAGAAAATTTGCTTTACACCTGACAACAGTTATAAGTTTGATGGCTTCTTTTTTCTAGCCCTTATGGATTCTTGTTTTGATCCGTCAGCGCTGATATCTGCCAAGAAGGTGGCAATTAACATAAAGAAATGATGCTGTAAAACTGCTCTTCATTGAGTGTCTTAAGGATCTTAGGGATTAATACTTTAAGGCTTAAATTGTATTACCACCCACCGAATCCATAGCAGTCTGAGATTAGTTTTCGAGCCTCACAGGATATTTCCAAACATTGATGTTGTTCCCAGTTTTAGGCCTATAGACACACCATACATGGGTTCATTCTTATGTTTCCAACAGCCTTTTGCTGATTTAATCTCTACAGTAAATACCCAACCGTTAACCTTTCTCTTAATTATTTCCAATTTATCTTTACAACAATATTAGATGATACAGGATAGGCAAAAAATAGGCCTAGGGGCATCAACCTATACCTTTTTCCCAAAATAAAGGTTAAATTCATGATAAAATGCATCCATAAATGTTTGACGCTATTAAAAGATTGACAATTCAATCAGAACTTTAGCCAGACAGATTTAGTTGCTGTAGTGTGCGATGAGGTGGGCCTAGCAGAGGATCATGTCACCTTTTTTGTTAGAGGATTAATAACTTTTATTCCAGCCCTCCTACTGACAGCACGGGTGATTAGAAAAGCTAGTCTATGGCTTCTGAAGAAACATTCAGCCAGAAGCCCCCAGCAGTTCTTTGATCTCTATCTGCTCAGCTGTAAGGCTCTTTTCACAAAAAATGAATGCATCTCTCCAACAACTTTCTCCACTGCAGTCTTGAGACCTTATTTTCTGCTCTGTTGCTACCTCCAGTTGGTTTTCATGCAGTACGATAAGTGTCAGCTTAATAGCAACTCACTCCTCTGTTTTGTCTTCTTAGAAATGTAACATACACGGAAATAACGTTTTGCCAAAGCGTTCCTTTTGTCTCTTTATAAATGTAGACTTTGGCATGAATCAGGACTTTGTAAAGGATATTGCTTTTACCATTTTGAACTAAACCTTTTGACAGCTCCTTCATTTTGAAATGCACATTTAAAGGAGGGAAATTGAAATTTAAAAAGCTCTATGATGTTATGGTGCAAACCCCAGCGTTTTTAGTGCCTATCAAAAGTCTGGAGCCCAACAATATTTTCACAGTCACATTTAGTTGCTGTACGCTTGATTTTTAGTTTTAAGGTTTCTGTTTACCTTTCCACGCTGGGAAACTTAAGCAGGTCATTTAGGGGCAAAATTGTCAACATTATTTTTTTGCCTTTAGAGAAACTTAAAGGTATAGTGGAGGATTTTCACAAATTTTGTACCATGTACCCTCTTGTAAATGCAAGATTTGCATTTTTCCCACTATGTCAAACTGAACACTGGTAAGTAAAAATGGGGACGAGCACGTACTGTAGAAAGGCCTAATGTAAAACATATCACCAGAATAATTGACAATTAGGATAACGACTTATTTTGATGATCCACCTGGAAAAAGACCAACCTCCACTATACCTTTAACATTTAGTGTTTTTTTAACAAAAAAGTTTGTTTTTGTTTTGTTTTTTGCAGCAATGCAATAACCGAACACAGAATTTCTACTCATGTTATATAAGTGATTTGTTCTTAAGCTTAACCACATAATGTTTTACAGATGCAATGCAAACCACACCTAGTACTATAGTGAAGTTTATCCAAATGCAAAGTAATGATATTTTGATTTCAAACTGTTTTGTAAGTGGTAATGACACTACCACAAACTTTTAAGAGACTCAAATTGTAGTAGAACATGACCCAGTTTATAATTGATTCAGCTAATAATGAAGATAATAATAATTTTATATTGATTAAAAATCTTTAATCCCATTAGATTACAGGTGTAAGTGATTTAATCTGTTTACCATTTTCAACCTTAGTAGTTTTGTTTCATATTCCCTTTTTCTACTCCTTTCTCTGGGATGTTTTTTTTACAAAGGATGTTTAAATTCTTACCTCCTAAGAGGGCGCATCACCCCCGCCCTGACAACTAATGATTTAAAGCACTTTAAAAAGTCTGTTGGGAAAAAGAAATGTCAGCAGGTGACTGCAATAAATAATACCTACACTGCAAAAACAATCCAGAAATAAGTAAAAAATGGCTTAAATTAAGTATATTTAGCCTTAATTTGAGCAGGTAAATAAGATGATTTGCCAATGGAATGAGTATTTTCACTCTTAAAATAAGATAGTTAGATAATATTTACTTGAAATAAGACGATAAAATAGTTTTTTCTTATTTTAAAAGGAAATTGTCTTGTTCCATTGGCAAAGTGTCTTACTTACCTCCTCAAATCAAGAAAAAACACACTTATTTTAAGAAAAAATAACTTATTGAGATTTATATTTTTTGCAGTGTACTAGCTGGAGGTTGCTCATAGTTTTTGTCCTCACTCTCGATATTTCAAATTTCCTTAGTGTCCACTTGCACATACAGGGTTTAAAACCATAATAAATAGAAATAGGATGTACATTTTTCCCATTAATCCAAATAGACAGGTGGAATTTAAAACAGGGGCATGTCTTAAGCAAAACACTAAATTCATCAATAAATTGCTGTTTTACAGAGTTTTTTCAGTTATTTACATTTAAACCCATTTGAAACACTGTATTACTGAAGCATGACACTAATGCTCCAGCTCAAATGGTAAGTTTTTACATACAGCTCTTGTATATAATTCAGGAAAACAATAACTTGACCCATTCTAAACCAAGTATGTTCTCTTTATAGCTAATTTTAAGTTATTGTGACGGTAGTAAAGAAACATATTCATGTTTTACGATAAGTGTTAACATGGCCCAAATGATGGAATCAGAGATTTAAGCAAAATCATTTTGAAAAATTATGTAAATTCCCAGTTTTATGTTTGACTGTATTATCCTTTTTTGTAATCTATATCCAATCCATTTCACATCATGTTTTTTGATAATATGAGACGACTGTCCAGTGTTTTTAATTCCAGTCCCATTTTTCTTTATAACTTAAAGAAATATTGACTGGAAGCCCCCCAGTTTCAAAGAGAATAAATAAAAAAATGGAACAAATAGAAAAAAATAACTTTCAGCATTTTCACTTAATTCAGATCAGTGGAGGAAGTATTAATATTGTGCTTTGTAATGCATATAAATGGTGTGCGTCTAATGCAGTGTCTGTCTATATCCTGCCGTGTGTAGATCTGTGTGTGTATTTTTCTATGTGTCTGTGGAAATACTGTGGCATCCATTATTCATGAGGTCACAAAGACGACTCTGAGACACGGTATTCATTCACCTTCCTATCCCAATCTGTTTTATCTTTCCGGAGCCAGCCCTCTACCATTGACGAGAAACACGGGGCACGCGGCTCAGTCAGCAACTCTCTAGCAGAGCAAATCCCTTGAGAATGCTTACAGAGAAGACTGTGTCAAATTGTTGACCCAATCATGTTAAAGATACCTCTGGCTCATTCAGTCCTTGCGTTACCTTTGTGGTTGGGAATTTAGATCCAACTAACTTTACATTGATGTTTTGATACCCATCTGCTGAGACAGCCAGCAAGTGAAGGGCTTTTAAGCAAAGGGCTTTTTTTTTTTTTTTAAAGGTATAAGAATATGAATTGTTTCTTGGTAAATAAGGGAGTTAATAAGTACCATACAAAAAAAATCCATGATGTACAGCAAAACTGTGTTAACAGGCCAGTTTAATTAATTTTCATATTTCTTTGAAATGCAATCAAAGATTTTCATCAGTGCTCATGCTATTTTATAATGATGCTCCAGCATGGTGTGTAATTTCTAAATCAAACATGATGAGTCATTTGTGCATTAGTTCAGTAACCACTTGTACTGCTCCTGTCCGTCTCTTTATGACAGCTGGATGTACTGGACAGACTGGGAAGAGGATGAGGTCAACGACAGCATAGGAAGGATAGAGAAAGCCTGGATGGATGGATCCAATCGCCGTATTTTTGTCACCTCAAACATGCTTTGGCCCAATGGTTTGACGCTAGATCACAGCAGCAGCACCATGTATTGGTGTGATGCCTACTATGATCATATTGAGAAGATTCATCTGAATGGAACAGGAAGGATGGTACGAATGCATGATGATTCAGAGCTTAGCTTCTTAATCTTAGATAGGTTTTGAATCTGTTAAGCATTGTGAATATGTTATTAGTGAATAAGGAAGTAAATTAAAGTTTAAATCCTCTCTAAAAACTTATCCTTATGAAATATTAATGTGGTAAAAATTAGGCTTTTTTAATCTTTTAATAATAATGATTTTATTATTCAAAGCAGAGATCAGTGAAAAAAATTCACTCCTATCTAAAACCACAGCCAACACTATATATCCCTTGATGCCTAACTGCCCCTGCAGTTAAACTGGCATATTAATGATAATAAATTATTTGTAAATGATCTTTAGTCAATGCCAAGATTCTATCCAACATTATTACTAGCGGCCCGTTCAGGCCGGATACATTTGTGCTAAGAAATTAAATAACATTTATCACCCCCCCTCCAAGAATAATATCAAGACCATATTCAAAACGTTAGTCTGCTTTGATATGATTGATTTTTGAGCTGCTGATGGTGCCTTTCTGTGGCTCCACTAATCTTCTGATTACAGTGCACGGTGTTTCTTGTTGCAGGTGGTGTACAGAGGAAAAGAGCTGAACCATCCCTTCGGCATCTCTCATTATCGCAATTTCATCTTTTGGACCGAGTACATGAATGCGTCTGTATTCCAGCTGGACTTATCCACAGGCGATGTCACTTTGCTGCGGAGTGAGAGACCACCTCTATTTGGCCTGCGTGTCTATGACGCACAGAGCCAGCAAGGTTGGCAGCTTTCCCTTCACTTTGTGGCTGTCCAATACTGCTGAATGGGAATCACTCTCTGTACAGAACAACTGTTGCCTTAATGGTAACAGAGAAGTTATTACAATATGTACAACATGACTCTAGAGCTATAAATTATTTTAGTCTTCAATGCACTGATAAACGGTGACTGATGTTAGACAAGATGATCAACATTCAGCGGGCTTCATTATCCTTATGATACCCCTATCCATCTGTCAGAGAAGTATGCCAACCAAATACCCATTAAAGTATATTTTGTTGTGCAAAAATAATATTTACAATATTTTATTGCTTCTAATCATATTGAACACATGTATAAATGTACTTAAGTTGTTTTTAATTTCCAACAAAAATTCAAAGATTTATTCATAATTACAATGGTGGCTTAGATACACAAGAATTTATCTTTTAACTCAAGCTGCCTATGCATACAGGTCATAAATAAAAACATCCGTAAAGACATTGTTTTTAGGATGCTATACAAAAGATTGTTTTTGCAGACAACAAACTAGAAGGTGGTCAGAAAGGGCAGAGCAAGAAAGCTGCTAATTTTAGTATTTTACAATGTTAAGGAATCCTTTTAAAAATCAATTCACGCCATTGTAATTGAGATAACCACAGAGATGTAGTGGATTCAACACTGGGCTGTTATGCACCTTTGGTTAAAATGTAAGTGCAATCTGTCCACAGTTTTTTTTTTATTTTTTCATTGTCACTAACAGTTTTATTTTGTTTGTCTTTTTTGCCGATATTTCTCAGGTTTTTACAAAAACTCTGCTTCTTTTTTTTTTGGTTACACAAAACAGGTATAAATAAACCAGAACAAATTATTTTATAATTGTCTTTTCAATCCATCATATATTTTGTGAAACTTGACACAGCGAGGAGTAAAAACATACTTTTCATCTTCTGTTTTATAATTATGTTTTCAGTCAAAATATCACCAGCAGCATCAGGATGATGACTTACACAGATCTACAGATTCGTAAAAGAGAAAAAAGTTTATGACCATCAAGTTGAAGACTCCCTGAAAGAAGAAGTTTTAAAAATGATGAGTTAGAGGAACCAAAATTTGGGATCAACATAAACTGTGGGAGTTTGCAAAATTTCATAGCAGATATTAAATGCATTGATCAATGCTTTTACAGGCATGTTTTTGAGTTTTATGGAATTGGAAAAACAGTTTTCATATTTGTATTTTTTTATTTTTACTTATTTAAGTTCACCTATTATACAGTGCAGCTGTACATAAGAAATGGTTCAATCATTACTGACATTCTATCATTAACAATACCACAGTAAACAATACATTATGATTATTTCATTAATTTTCAATAAGGCCAACATAAAGATGCAGGATGTTTCGTACAATGATTGAAGGCTGAAAAATGCGGACTAAATAGACTGTATCAGGAAATAAATTTATATTCACCCTATGTGAAGCTATATCATCAGGGATTATTGCTTATCCTCAATTTCAGCAATTATCAGAAATGCTAGTAACCAGGATAAAAAAAAAAAAAAAAAACTAAATAAAAAATCAAGACAGTCTCAAATTCAGGCACTGCTCAATCACACCCCTTCCACTGGACTGACTTTGTTTCATATTTCTAAGGTATTGTTTTTTTCAGGCACCAAAGGATGTGGTGGAAGGTGAATCTCAGTCTCAGCTCTGACATAGAACCAGTATTTGATGCTTTGAGAAAGGCAGCATCAAATACTGCTGCTTTGTCAATATGTGATGCTGTTCATTGTCTTTAAGGAAGGATGATCAATTCATGTTGTCATGATACTGAGAAGAGAGATACAACAATATGGATAAAGTTGTTTGAAAAGAAAGTCCTCTCTGGACTTATGTTGTTTTAAAACAGGGATGTAAAAGCTTAGCAAGAAGACGGTTATTTGAACAGACAGCTGAAGTGGTTTCACACATTTGTTGCATTCTTAAAACATTGATTTTCATAGAGGGGCATCAGAGTTGCTTATTGTAAGTAGAAAAATGTACGGTATTGCTCAAGATCAGAACCTATGGTAGTTTCTATGTGCACAGACTAGTTCACATAATCCTAAAAAACTTCTAGACGTTTCTCTGTGGCCACTGGATAGATTAATGGGATGTCCAATACTGTGATTATTACTGATTGGCTCCCACAAGACTAAAAGCTTTATCTCATTGGTTCAGGCTCTGCTTTTGGGCAAAGCGGTAAATTAAAGTGACAAAGGTGTCACATGGCTTAACTTTATAGGTGTCTTTTTGCTTTGAGGAGTGACAGTTTTGTCCAGGAAGACAAATTATCCCTACTAAAAAAAAAAAAAGAAAAAAGATAAGCATGTCAAATATATTTCACTAGCTGTGTTCCCAATATTTCCTGTGATGTATGGCTTACACCTGGCATGTCTAACTATGGCAGGAAATGGGTTTTGCATCTAAACTAGGATTAATTTTGCAGGATTTAGGGTGGTAAAAGATACTAATATTCACAGGGCTTAGAAATTGTAAAATTCACTCAAAAAGAAAACTCGGCATGTTTGCAATCTTTTCCCCCCAGGTGAGAATGCATGCAGCGTGAATTATGGAGGCTGTAGTACCCTTTGCCTTGCCATCCCAGGAGGCAGAGTGTGTGCCTGTGCTGACA
Source organism: Cyprinodon tularosa (assembly GCF_016077235.1). Lineage (NCBI taxonomy): Eukaryota > Metazoa > Chordata > Actinopteri > Cyprinodontiformes > Cyprinodontidae > Cyprinodon > Cyprinodon tularosa. Next base: position 1,095,116 of record NW_024039740.1, on the reverse strand, counting down.
ACCAAGCATTGGAGAAGAACAATGTCACCTGTTCAGGTAGGAGGACGTAATGAATCAGATGGAATACAAAGTCCAATACTGTCCTCTCCTACTTTCATTCTGATGTCATCCTATGGGATAAACTATGCCCCATTTCCCATGCACATTGGATGATAAACAAATAGATACTGGTGAAAAATTATTCCAGCGGACCCCCAGGTATATGTAGAAAATCCCAGTTGTTTTAAGTTCTGTGGGGTTGTAAGACATTATTAACTGAGGTTGCCTGCTATTATAGCTGCGCCAATAATTTCTCCTGAGCACATACTTCATACCAAATCCCCTGTTGACTTTAATTTTTCCTCTGTTCCTGTTTTCCCAGATTCCTCCACTGGTGTTTTAGAGCCAGCTAGATGTAAAAATGATGAGTTCCAGTGTCACAATCAGCGATGCATACAGGCCTCGTGGAAGTGCGATGGGGACGATGATTGTCTGGATGGGAGCGACGAGGAGAGCCACAGCTGCTGTGAGGATCTTGATTAGTCACTTCAAAAAATGAAAATACCCCATGCAGGCACTGTACTGTTCAATACATAGAAATGCACAACTATCTGCCAAGCAAGTAGAAAAAAACTACAAGTTTTACAGTTAATTCCTTCTTGCTGTCAACATCTATGTCCCTAAATGACACTGCAGCAGGGATGTTAAATGTGCTGCTGTCTCACGTCTTAGTCTCGCTGGAGGGGAATCACTCTTTAACGAATTACAGTACTAGGAGGAGTAGGATTTTTGGATGGTTCAACATTGTTTTTTAATAGAAGGCAAAAGCCTTAAACTCTTGCAGCGTAATGCTATGCCAGCAAGATAGGAATTTAAAGAAGAATTACCAATTATCTGCACTGCTTGAATGTCATGTAAAATAATCTGATTTGGTCCTTCTAAATGGAGGTTGAGGCTTTTTGAGACAGTGTCGCCTTAAACTAGACAAAACAAGAGCTCAGTATGTATACCCTCACAAATTTTTGTGTTATTATTTGAAGCATGTAAGTTTATTATCTTCTTATAAACTGATTTAAAAGAAAAAAGGTTCTTGGAGCTGTTTCGTTAAAGCACTCTTATCATTTTAGGAAGCTCCGACTTCATCTAACTCTGAAATCTTACAATAATGTTCCCTAACTCCACACCACCATCCCTGCCTAAGGAATTATGCCATTACTCATTGTGTTAAGTATATGCACATAAATTTTCTCATTTACTTGGTGCAATTTATAAGTGATGAGAATTAATGAATTCGTAAACTCAGTGTGCAGCTTGACTTAATTACAAGGCTGACAAGAAAACAGGGAGCTCGGTTATGGTATGTTCACTGTACTCATTTTAATGAACTGAATTTGACTCTAATACTAAAACCACTTTAACAGTATTCCCTAACTGCCTTGTGTTTCAATACCAACAGAAACATGCAGCATTAAATGAAAGAATATTGCCTTCTAAGTATGTTAAGTAAGGCATATAGAGATTTTTTGGACAGTTTGTAAAATTCTCATGGTATAAGCATTGCAAATTAGACATCATAGACTCAGCACCACCAGTAAAACTTAAAAAAATAAATGCCATGAACCTATTAAATGGTTAACTGTTAGTAGTTTGAATACCAAAGTATAAAAAGAAAGTATTGCAGCCAGTATCAGATTAAGGTACTCATTATAATGATTCAACACCTAATTTTGTTTTGTATGAGATAAACAAATGATTTAGCGATGTTCAATGGTTGCTTTTAGGTAAAATAAATATGAATTAAAATAATAAGACATTCTGGAACTTTAAAAGATGTTCCCCCCTCAAAAATAATGATAATCTCTTTTTATCACCCAATTTTTATGCCTTTTAACTGATTATCTCTTCTTGTCATGATGGGATTCTGGTTGGGCCAGGATTTATTCTTCTAATAATCATGATACCTCTTTAGGATCGCAATTATTTAGCATTAATAATACCAATATACAGTCTAAGGAAATGTAGAACCTTTCTTGACCCGTAGATCTACATTTTGTTCTCTTTTCCTTTAATAAATATGAGTAGATTTCTCTAAAGTCACTGTCAGACCTCTCACTGTTTTTTTTTTTGTTTTTTTTTTCATTTTTAGACAACCATACCTGTCCTGATGATCAATTCAAATGCAACAACAACCGCTGCATTCCCAAAAGATGGCTTTGTGATGGAACAAATGACTGCGGTAACGGTGAAGATGAAGCCAACACTACATGCTCTGGTATGCACTTTATCATGCTTTATATCTGCAGTTGTGACAGCTGTTTATTGCCAGCAAGTCAGTTGAGTCCTATAATCAAATAATTTAATTCTGTGTTGGAAACATTACATTTATTCATTAAAGGAAGGCTGAGCTTCTGTTTCTCTTTTATGTTGTGATATAAGGTTCCCGTCATTAATACTGTCTCACTCAGAAGACTGATGTGCTGCTTAATTGATTTTAGCTCTCGAATCTTATAGACTGCTGGCATTAAAGATCAAACTGCTTTCTCAGCTATACAAAGAACTGAAATCCTTTTTTCCGTTCTGTCGTCTTTTGATAATATTTTATCACCTCAGGTGTGCTTTCTTTGTCTATGTCTTAAACTAAGGTGTCAGCTGTTGTCAAGGCAGCCGTCACATTTATAATTTGAGAATCCGAAGAGGCTTTTGTGCAGTACGATCACTCTCAATGTGTGAGACAGTGCTATAGAGTACAGTTTCAAAGAGTCGAGGTACCTTTGAGAGGGAACTTTCTGCCAGGAACACTCACAGTGGATTGCATTGTCTCTATGTCCTCAGCAATGCCCCTCTGGAGCTTTTTATCCATAGAAGATCAATCAATGAGTATTAGTCAGTGGGTGATGAATGTTCCAGTACTGGCAGATTGACATGCATATCCCACATCAGCAGGACATTGCTCGAGCGCTGTCATGCACATGACCACCAGAATGTGACTGACGGCCCATCAAACAACACCACATTGCACACAGTGCGGCCGTGCTCTGCTGTGAGGCTGAGTGATAAAGAGTTTGCGCTGGCCAGACATTGACGTTTTGGTGATCTAGTGAACATTAGATGTGGTTGTACAGTCCTGCATTGACTTATGCGCCTTTAATGTTGTGATTGAATTAGGACGCCACTTTCTCACTTTCTTGTTTTCTCAGCCCAGCCCTGTCAAGCCGACCAGTTCTCCTGCCAGAATGGACGGTGTATACCTCGAGGCTGGACCTGCGATCAGGAGAATGACTGTGGGGATATGTCAGATGAAATATCATGCAGTAAGTCCCCCAGATATTTACCACCTGCAATTTAAGTGTTACTGACTTCATTTAAACAGAGCTTTTTTTAAGCTTGCTGTAGAGGCTTATATTTCATTTGTAGTATAGTTAAAAGTCCGTGAAAAACTATTTACTCCTTATAGATTATCTATGTTTCCCTTTTTTACACCACTTTAGGGTTTCAAATTGCCAAGCTAAGCTTAATATTTGACAAAGATGGCATAAGTAAATCTCACAAGATGCAACTTTTGAATGATCATCAGCTTTATGAAGTAGAAAAGCTATCCAAACTAAGTTGCTCCTATTGGGAAAAAAGCAATTGCCTCTAAAGGAAATAATTAAGTAACCTTTAATTATACCAAGTGTCATGAAGTGTTTGCAGTAATGGGCAATAGATGTAAATAGTGTGTGGATGCTTTTCAGCCCATTCTTGATTGCCTGATTTTAAATAGAAAACACTCGATGAGATTTTCTGGTCATCACCTTTTAATCATTAAGCTGGGCATACACTGTGCGATTTTCTCAATCGTTGCACGCAGTTAGAGCTCACACTGTACGTCGAAACCGCAGGGTTTCATCATACAGTGTGAGTTTACAGCTCATGATGTATGTTCAGCACGACGCTCTGATGCAATCTACCTGCTCACACTGTACGTCTAAAAAACCACGTCGGACACAGCTCCGCAGTGAGATGTAATTACTCTGACTCGTCTATCGGAAGCCAAATGAGTAGAAGAGGAAAATGAAGCTAACTAGAGTGAACCACGCTGCCTTGGCAATTTGTGCAATTTTGTGCTGAGAGCCCTAAAAAGAAAAGGCGACAACGTATTTGGACAAAGACATGGCTGAGCAAATGTGGCCATTACGGTCTGTCAATTTCTCTGTTTTCCTCTGAGAGGAAGGAAGAGGCCTTGGAGGAATCCTTGTTTGCACATGCAAACTGAGCAATTTGCCCACAACGGTCGGGAAAAAAATCAGACATGTTTGATTTTCTCCCGACTTCACAATTTCTGATCGGGAGGTGGTCGTGAGAGGCCGATCGCCCTTCGTCTGCCCCTGTACGCTACACAACACACGATCAGGCTGAAAGTTTGCCCGATCGGAAAATTCTCGCACAACTGGAAAGTCGCCCTAAAAAGGGCAAAAAAACAATCACACAGTGTAAGCCCGGCTTTAGCTTAAACATGCATAGGTTATGCATTAGAACTGTAATCCAAATCACACAGGCAAATGGTAAAAAGCCTCTCAAAATGGTGACTTCAGAGTGGCCTAGTCAAAGTCCAGACTAAAATCTCTATTGTGGCATAAACTAGAACAGACAGATTTGTTTGCATGTGTGGCTTGATGGGTTTTGGTGTAAAAGTAGGTTGTAACTTTTCATGGCACCACATTTAGATCTAGAAATATCATTATTTTATTCATGTGTCTAATACAAAACTTGTTTTAGATATTGTTGCCCATTGAATGGCTGTGTCATCAACTTAAAGAAAGTCAAAAACTATTTTTACATTTTGATTTTGACATGCTTGAAATGTGACTGTATAATTCATTGCAGTGTCAGAGAGCTGTCAGCATTTGGCAGTTCCAGCTCATATATAATGCTGTGTTTCACCTGTAATTGATAGAAAGAGAATATGTGCCGAGAAGCACCAATGCTGGATTATTAAATACAGCTGTGTTGTTTCTGGACAAGGCTCTTAAAATCACAGCATGACACATACATAGATCAATTTTGTCTTTGTTACTACATAAATGGTGCATTTTTTTTCAGAAATTCATTGTAAATTAATAAATAAAAGGGTTAGAAATCATTATGGCAAACTGTTCTTGGGTCTTATGTTTCCTGCTGAGTTGCTCAAAAATATGAAACAAGGCTTCAGCTGGGTGAGAAGATGAAAAGTCAAACACTGGTAGAGGTTAATTTAGAAGAAAAGGAATGAGTAGAGAAATGGTGAAATACTGTTATGGTCAAATGTTAGTTTTTCTCATATTCAATGATCTGAGTTTACCTATTTATCCATCTTACCCTGATGCTGCTATGATTTTAGCTATTTATGTTGGATTATACTTTTTTTATTTTTTAATAAAATGTATCAACTGCAAGGGAATCTACAACTTTTAACTAATGTTGGTAACATTATCGCATGAATGCAGTTGTTGGTTTAAACCTATCATTATATTTTGATGTGCATTAATTCCTTTTTTTTTTCTTTTTTTGTTGTTTTGTTTTTTGTTAGCTGCTGCTTTAGTGCGTCATAATTACACACCGACACACAAATAAACCCCTTCATCACAACAGGATGGATGGGATATTGATCAGTGTTGGCTTTGAATAGGCATCAATATGCGAGGAAGACAGGGAACTTTTTCTTTCTTTGTTTCTTTGTTTCTTTTTTTTGCTTTCCTTTACCCCCAGCAGAGGTATAAAAAAAATGTAGAAAAGTATTTTCATGGACATTTGCATTTTAAAATCACAATAAAAGTAATAGTTATCTGTGTGCATTAAGTTGCTAAGTTTAGTCAGAAATATCACTTTTAAAAATTCCCTAACAGATAAGTTATTTTGGGCAAACTGGAGTTCTTTTAGAAACTCAAGCTAACTACATTCTACATACCCCGATCACTTATTTACGCAGCTTCAGACATCTGTGTGTTTTTCTCCTTCCTAAAATCAAAGCCGTTCTAGTCTATGTTATTAATGACTCTATGATGCTCTGACAGAAATATGGTTTGAGTCTATTTTGGAGCAAACACAGATTGTAGTCAGTGTGAAAGACCGGCATCAGTCTGTCAGCAAACCACTCCAAGACTGTAGTGTTATGAACCCAGAGGGTCAAAAGTGAGACTCAGGGAAATGCATAAACAGAGAGCTATGCCATAGATGTTAAGTCGAAGGGTCAAGTGTCTCCTTATTCAATATCAAAACATGATCATCCTAAAACAAACATAGGATAGACTACCCCAACAATCAAGGTGCCCTTTTAAACAAATTAGAAATAATGCTGCCATGTTAGGAGCAGATTACTTTGGCTTAGTGTTTTGTTCATATTTGTTTCAACATCTACTCAAGGAATACTTAAAAGTTATTTCTTTTGCTATTGCATGTGTTTTTCATGAAACTGTGTCGTGAAATATGAGACTTCTAAATTGGTTATCAAATTATGTGTATAGTATCGCTACTAATTGCAGTCAATTCCAAATAAATTTTATGTCAAAGACAATAAAGAGTTTTAAGCTTTCTCACAAATATATTTACCTTTTCATTTAGTCTATTGTCATAGATGTAGACTTTGGTAGATCCATTGATTTCCTTGGCTGAAATCAGGAAATACTTTTACAAAACAAAAGGATGTAAATACAAGGCAGCTGAGAATTTAGCTGGGGGTTGGCTAGTTTTGGTCATGTTACACAAAGCCATCTATCTCTGTATAACATGAGAGCCAATAATACTAGTTAAACCTCTTCAGTTGGCATTTCAAATCAGTACATGAAAAATGATGATAACTAATTCATGGGATTTTTTTGTATTTTATATAGAATATTTTTGATACTTAAAAGAAAAACTCCTCAAGGATTTAAATGTTGAGGTGCTGACATACAATCAGACTGCAGCTGCAGTTAAATAGTTTTCATTTGGCTGAACATGCTGTAGAAAAAACTGCAAAAAGCTTTTGTTGAAAGCAAGTGCTCTAAAAAACTTCAGCAGATTGTTTAAACCTAGACAGTACAAGAGAAGTAAAATGCATTCTAGCCTGATTAAATTTAAGCCCAGAAAATAGCTCAGATAGCCTCAGTTCTCTGGCATTTGTCCTTTCTGCTGGAGCCATCGGTTTTACCCAAAGTATTCACTATTTTGCATGTTCTATTGAGGTCCATATTGCTTCTTTAATCCAAAACACCATGCTTCATTATGTTTGTGCAAAAGTTTTTTAAATAAATGACCTTTTGTTGGTGAAGTAATATCTTCATCTTTTACCTTTTAATTTTTTCATTTAACTAATTTATGTTGTCTGCATGGATATTCTGTTTAGTAAAAATGCTTACTGCATCCTCTTCCTGCCTTTCTAATGAGGAACCTTACGTCTAATCAAAAGCCTTCCAATAAAATTGTCTTTTTTCTGTCATTCTTGTGCTGAACTTACTGGCATTCCTGTTATAGATAGTACATCAATGTTTCTATATAATAATGCTTTTCTGCTTTAGACGGTTACTTAAAAGGCTCTTTATTTCAGAACAGTGTGTTTTAAAATGATCAGTCTACCACAGGAAACAAAAGTTTTTTTTTATGCTTTAATCAATTTAAAGACTAAAAGCTGTAACCCAGGGTGTGCAACTCCTGAGTTGTAATGTAAACCCAGCCTGCTTTGGCAGTGGCCTCCTCTAGCACATTGATTCTCAGGGGGGGTTAAGTCAGGTGAGTTGAGTTTGTCAGGGTGGCCTGTCAACACAGTAACACCATGGTCCCATTGGCCCACTGGAAAACAAAATCAGATCCTTCACAAAGCTTGTCAGGGAAGGAAACATGACATGTTCAGAGCTTTTCTTGAAGGTTGCTGTGTTGGCTGTTGACTTTAAAAAAACAGTGGACCAACAAGAACAAATGACCTGTCACGCCATATCATGACTGATTTTGGAAACTTCTCACTGAAGTTCAAGCACTGTGGATCCTGTGCTTGTCCACTCTTTCTCCAGACTATAGGACCTTATTAATCTAAATAAAATGCAAACATTGCATTCATCTGAATAAAAGACTTTTGACCAATGGGCAATAGAGTGGTTGAGCAACAATTGGGGTGATAATTTCTATAGGACCAAAAATGATGACATTATGTGGCATATCAATAAATTACTAAATTGTACATAAGAATCTGTTGTGCTCTTTTTATAGTACAATTTGGGGGGGGGGTTAAATGATGCTTGTGTAAATTAATAGGAAAGAAATTTAAATGAAAAGTCAAAAAGTTTTGATTCAAAGTATTTTTATTAATTCAATACATTGTGGTCTTCAAAAAGTGACCTCTGACATGAATCAGCAGTTATTTTGGCTTCCAGGGGCGAGGAACTTCATGAAAAAAAGCACCCTCATTGATGAGGTACCTGCTCCATGTTTATTAATTTAATGTTTATCCGTTCTCGCATGCCGTTCAATTGCAGCTTTCCCTTAACTGCTTGCGTCCACATTGCATCGACAAATTGTGCAGAAGCCATGGAATGAGTCTTGACTACTTTTAGATATAAATTCATGCTCTTTTGTTCATTTAGAGTTAGACAAGGTCTTGCGTTTTGGCATGATGCTAACTTTCTATCAACTCTGATCCTTGTTTACTTTTTTAACCAAGGATGAGCATATTTCTCTGACATGGCACCACTTTTAGCCAATTATCTACTAGATCAGCTAGTTGCTGCATTTTGTTTTTGTATATTCTGTGATTGAATATTATGCTGCACCCCAGCAAAAATAAAAAATCTGCTCTTCAAGCTCATGCCTCATAAAAAAGGACAAATAAGCGTCTCGTAGGATGCAGCGCAAACGTTGGACAGTGCAATGAAAATCCGGACTGTCCGGCTTAAAGCTGGACATCTGGTCCCCCTAACAGGAATGCATATTAGATTTGCAATAGTGTGAACAAATTTTAAAAGTTAAAACATTTGTTTAGACAAAAGAAAACGTAAAGATGATTTTTATTGACATGCATGGTTTATTTCCTTTTTTATCCAAAGATTAATTCATGCTGGTCATATGACTTTGGTCTTTAACTGTTACTGCAAATATAATCTTTGCATGGACAAGATGCATTTTTATGGTTCTGTACCAGTCATATAATAAGGTTTGACATAGTTTTACAAATGTCTGCAATAATTAACCTTGCCCAACAATACAATTTTAGTTATTTATATGTAACGAGAAAAAAATATGTTTATCTAACTGTTTTACATTTCTTACATACAAAAAAATTATGGATGAATCAAGCCCTTAAATAAACTGTTTAGAGGTTTGAAGCTTACAAAAATAAAGTATTATTTTTTTTGTCTGATCTTCAGAACAAATAAGCACATCTCAAACACTTTAACAAGCGAGGAAATGTATTCTTATAGTCTGTCATGCAGTGACAAGAAACACTGTATGTATATATAACTGGTACATTATAGGCTGGGATCATTAGCAGGGCTGTTTGTTTGTGATGGCATACTAATATGCTCTGCCTGGTAATGTAATCGTGGTCATTACTACCAGAAGGTCTTTTTTCTAGACTTTCTCATTTGTGAATAAATGCTTTATGTAAAGAATGACAGGGTGTGCTTTTTTTTGCACAAACTGCAACTTCATCAATGCACTATTGTCATCTTTACACTATTTGCATTCAAATGGATGGGCTACTGAGAGCTGCTTAGTTATTATAAATACATAGACATTCTTACACTAATTACTACATTCAGTTAAAGAAATTTCAAGGCAAAATAATTTATGTTGTGTTCTTTGGACCAAAATCTAAAAATGGCCAAACGGATGCCAACAGCTCAAAGCAGTGATGCTGCATAACAAAATACTTCTGCACAGCGGCTAACTGTTCTAATGTAAGTTCCTCTGTGGTGTTACACAATCTGTTAGCTCAGTTAAGTGAGTTTGAAGTTGCAGTCTTCTGGATAAACCCAAGAAAGCATCAAAACACATCAGACACTATGATGGCCCAGGGTTTTAAGAGCTCTTTGATGATGTATTTATTCTTTTATTATGTGCAAGGAGGAAAGAGGGTGCAAAGCTGTTTTTAGAAGTGAACTTACAGTGGTTGTATTGGAAGCATACATTTAAAGGATCAGGAAAAAGGTTTGAAGATTCTCCTTAATCACTATTTGTATTAAATCAGCCCTTTAACTGTGATTGATGTTTGCCAAATGCTGCTCTGCTCCATATCGCATCAGCCTCCCTTTGTGTGTCCTAAGCCGCTTCAATACGCAGTCACAAACAGCCGGGGTGTAAAGCAGTAATTAAAGTTCATGCTCGGATTCATTCAATCATAATCAAGCTGTGCGGCAAAACATATTCTCTCCCGTTACTGTTGTCTGAGCTACCTCAGGCATCACTTCTCTGCAGGCACTCTTCTGTGAAGCCCTGGCAGCTCACTTAGCTTCAGTGGAGCTACTGTGGGTTTTGGAGCACCTGAATCTCGGTGGTAGCTGCCTTAGAGATTGATGTTAATTTGGATTTTGTTTGTCAGTAGTTTAGTGCTTGTCACACAATGGCTTCTGCTGGACTTTTCTGTTGGCATCATTATTTATGGATGCTGGTGTTTCCTTTTTAGCCATGCCTGATGCTTACTTGAAACCCTCATTATTTATGCATGTGTGTGATTCATTCTTTACAAATGTTAAATTCCAGGCAGTCATACACTTTCAGTAAGACCCGCAACATTTGAGGGAAATGCACCCTCCTTTAGATGACTCTATATAAAAATGATATAGTAAACCTTCTCTAAAACATCAAATGTATACCATGCTGCTGCAGCAGATTGTCAACAAATCAATTCAAATGGAGACTTGCATTCCTTAGAGAAGCCAGTAAACCCTCTGTGCAGATTATACCGAAAGTAGGCCGATATGTGATAGGAATTCAAATGTCAATTCTGACAAAGTCATCAGCCCACAAAAAAGCACAAAGAATCAGTTTTCTCGAACCAGCCTTATCGCGGGTAAAAAAGTATTGATGCTTTAATGTAGACCAGAATAGATCATAAGATTCATCTTGATTAGATGCCAGGTGTTGACAGAGCTGAGAATGGGACACGACAGTATTCTATTAAGTTAACAAAAGAAGAAAAATGAGAAGAAGCACGTTGTGAAGATAGATAGGAGGAAAATCTGAACTGCAAGATAAATCGAAAGTAGGAAATAAATATGGAGCACTTTTTCCATATACTGTAGGTAGTGCGCTATTTGTCTTAGAATAAGTAGCAGATGATGGGTGAAAGCTGCTTGTGTGAAGATTGAATTCTGTTTCATGGCCAAGCATGTTTTACATCTGGTTTTGCAACTGGAGGCATTGAGCAGCAGATAAAATGTGAACACAGAACTCTTCTGAATGAAACTGCGGGAATCCAAGGCTTCTATGAACACAAAGCTTTAATCATATCTGGAATTTCACATTACTTTTCACTTATAACCAGGGCCAACAATAACAAAGAAATGGAGCATGTATTTCAAAATTAGCTCTATAGATTCTCTTAGGGTTTGAGGGCATAGCCGTAGTTTATTGGCCATATTGAACATATTTCAAATATTTTAACATCTAAATAATAAATTGCAAGAATTTTTTTAACTGATATATATATATATATATATATATATATATATATATATATATATATATATATATATATATATATATATATATATATATATATATATATATATATATATATATATATATATATATATATATATATATATATATATATATATATATATATATATATATATATATATATATATATATATATATATATAAATATTTTGGAGGGTACTCTGCCCTCCCAAGACACTCTTAGATGCAGAGTCTTCATCCTGTGGTATAAATGCTTAGATTCCTAATAGGCAACTATGTACTTTAAGAAAGTAAGAGAACCTTTTAAGCAAAAAAAAAAAAAAAAAAGAAGAAGCTTAATCTACTGTTAACAAATAAAACTAAAATCTACTTTCGATTTCAGACTGTTTCTTAGAATCAGTTGCACATGTTTAGAGCTGGCACATCATGCAAACTGGCTGTCAGCCCTTAATACAGCTGTACCAGGATTGAACTCCTGCCCCGGGGCAGTTTACTGCATGTTCTCCTCATCTCTTTGTGTCTCTTTTTTTTCTTTTCAATTTAAGAAAAAAAAGCTTAAATACTGGTGACACTGAACATTTCACTTTTTTTATGCTCTGTAAAGATATTCCACTGCCAACTTAGCCAGGCTTTCTAAGGGCTGTGGCTCATAAAGCTAATGTATTGCTAACTTTAGGCAATGTGTTTAAGACTTGTAATGAATACAGAGAATGTTGCGTTACGTTGTACATTTGTTATCATGATGTGTGTTTGTGGTGTGTGCTTAGGTTAATGAGCAGACATCAGCATTAAATCAACATGTTTAATTTATTACTAAAAGACTTACAGCAAAGAAAAAAATTATAACCACAGGCAATATGGATGTACATGTAACATTTAGTTTAAGATTTGGAAGATTCCAGCAGAAAACATAGTGGGCACCTGTGAAAATGACATTGGAGGTGGAATTGTTATAAGGGGAGGGTGTAGAGAAGCTGAAGCTAAGCAGCAAACTTAGGGAATGATAATTACTTTACCAATCAAAAGCAGAATAAAGATCATTTAAATGTACAGATAATACAAGAAAGAATAACCAAAATAAACAAAGAATGAACTAAAAAAAACTACTACTCGAAAACATGAACAGCAGGAAATAGACACAAAAGATGACTAAAAAATAAGGACCGTATTATTATTAGCCATCCAGGACATGGAGATCCAAAGGGCATTTACTTGGATATATTTTGAAATATGGCATTTGTTAAATTTAATCAGCACAATTACAAGCCACACACTCGGGTAATTACTGGATATTGCTAACATGTGAGTCGTTCTGATCACATTTCTGATTCAAATACACTGTACTGTTTAAAAGATAAAACTTAGAGAAACTTCCTCTCATTTTTTTATGCTCAGTAATTGGTTCCTTAACTCTTTTGTCGATCCATTACCTTCCCAGTCCAATTTCCATATATTTTTGTCTTTAAAAGTCTATCGCCCTGGTTTGTTAATGAATCTCTGTGTATTTTCCAAATGAGGTGATTTATGTTCTGTGATTCCTAGTTTGTTTCTCCAATGCAGAAGTTAGAACATTCTTCACTGTACTGATCTGAGCTTGATTAATTATTTTATTCTTAAGTGACCGGTGTCTGCCTTTCAATATACAAACCTATTTTAAGCTGCATATTTTGGTTGATTTTTAACCTTTCAGCACTCTCAGGTAGAGACCGCCTTACTCCTCAATTGAAACATCCAACTAAAAGCTGTGGTTCATCAAGCTCATCTAATGCTGAGTTTAGTCCATGTAGCTGTTAAAGCTGATTTTAGGGGGTTTAAACCAGTAATGAAATATTAATTGGGTATCAAATGTTATGCCACAGCTTCCAAACAAATGTTTGCTCTATTAACATGTCTAAAGGAATACAGTATTCTTCTAGATAAACTGAAATTATGAGATACAGTTTGTAAATTAAGCCAGAACTTGTAGATAAATTATATTTATTTTCTAGAATGATCAGAACATAAAATATCTTTGAGGAATACTTTCTTTACAGCTAGTAACACATGTTATATTTGCTCTCCATTTTATAAATGTGTTGTTTTTTCTTTGTTATATATTTTTTTCCAAGCATTCCCTACATGCAAGCCTCTGACTGAATTCAGCTGCTCAAATGGACGATGCATCAGTGTCAATTGGCACTGTGATTCAGGTGAGCACAGAAAATCAACCACTTTTTTTATCAACAAGCATGAAAATTCATTAGTAGTAAATAAATCACCCTTTATATTCCTTGTGAATATTGTGTTTGCACACAGATGATGACTGTGGTGATGGCAGTGATGAAATAGGATGCATGCAGACCTGTTCCAACACACAGTTTCAGTGCACCAGTGGACGCTGCATTCCTGCAGACTGGGCTTGTGATGGTGACAATGACTGTGGTGACTTAAGCGATGAGAACACAACCTGTAGAGGTGGACCTGCATGTAAGTTTGTTTTTTTACATCAGATACAAACATGATAAAATGGTGCTAAAATTGTTTGAAAATTTGGTTTTGAAATAATGTAGTTTGTTTTCTTTCCCGACTGTAGAAAGACAGCTGTGATCAGACCTTTATTTATGGGAGCTGAACTATGTAATCTAATTATTACAGGGTGTAAATACAAAGCCACAAAAAAATCACAGCTCAGTTACTTGTCACTAGAATGTGGAGATAATTCATCACACTATTCTGATGTGACCTGCAGCTCTCTCCATCCTCCCTGTCTCTGTTCATTGGGGTGAAAGACATAACGGTTTATTTGTTGTTTTAGAGGGGGGAAGAAAAGGAAAAACACTTTTTTTTTTTTTTACCATAGTGAAAGACTGTGTGGCCTCTTTCCCCTTGCAACAGCTTTCTGGTCACACCATCATGCTGGGTTAGCATTGATGATGTCACTAGTGCGACAGAAATCAGGAAAGTTAACAGTCATGAGAAGCATGTAAGGAAGCCAGGGTTATTAACTGTAGTTTTGTTGTTTCGCACTTTTGTCCCTCCGAATCTCTCTTACCAGCGCTTCATCATGTTTATTGAATGCAAACAGAGTTGTTTCAGCTTATTACTGTAGATCAAACACAACTGGTGTGTTGTGTTGAAGTCCGTACGTTGTGTTCAATGGTGTCACGTAATTTAGTGGGTCCACCCGGGTCTGGTGCTCCCACAGCATGTCGATCAAAGCCAAGGCGATTTTACCCGAGTTGTTTGACCCGTGTAGATCAAGTCAGTATGCTGTTCCCACTGCTACTAAATTGTTCCCAGGTTAAAACAGGTTTTTCGGTTCATATTAATGGGGTAAAAGATATCTCACATCATTAACTTTTGATGCAGTTGTGATCTTATATATGAAAAAAATGCACTAAAAAAGGTAATATTCTGTAGGAACCTGTCATGAAAGTCAGAGTATTAAAAAGAAAAATGATCCAAGTGTTTTTATATTACAATATATCATTCACTGCTGACCTAGTAACCCACCATTAAACACAATAGGGACTTTTTAAAAAAGTGGAACTAAACAACCTACTAGAAGCTAAATGTTTTGGCATAAGGTAGCTCTTGAAATATTATGTAGCAAAAAACAAAACAGCAATTATCATATTTCGATTTTGTGAGGTTGCAGTGTGGAACTGTGAGATATTAACGTTTGGATAACTTTTGTTCCAGTACTCCCATCTGTGATTGAATGCAGCGGGGATGAATTCCACTGTGTTGAGGATGGGACCTGCATCCCTGAACGCTGGAGATGTGATGGAGACAAGGACTGCGAGGATGGAAGTGATGAGAAAGACTGTGAGGGCACCAAAAGGATGTGTGACCCTAAGGCCAAGTTTACCTGCAAAGATACAGGTGATCCATGGCTTCTCAGAAGTTAAAAGCAAACAAAAATGGAAACACACAGACAAGCCTTTATGTTGGGTAGTAATTGATTTATTATAATCTTAAAGGTAATTAAATAGTATTCTTATCATTCTAATTCCTCGTATAAGCATTCTTAGAAATAAATAATTTCATTCAAATAAGTTTACTAACAATATAAATCAAAATTAAAATGTTATCTTTTTGCAAACTGGTCCAATTTATCTTCATTGTAGAGTTTGGTTTGGTCCAAATGAAATTCAAATCAATCCTGTCGAGGTAGTCATATGTTTAAAATTAACTTTCAATCACATACAGTTCAACTCAATTAAAAATGTTGTAAAGTTCAGTCCTTTTTTATCATTTAATACCAAATGCTATTAACTGTTCCATCAAAAGAATCCCATGTGACTCTGTTAAGGTGTTGACTTGATGGAGTCAGGGCTTCCACCCCTTTTATGTGCAAACACAAGGCCACATTGGAGCGAAACCACTACGCTATGACAGGAAGTAGCCTCCAGCAGAACCGTGCTCAATATGAATGGCTATCTGCCCAACCAGCTGAGAGTTAAGAGGTCAGATTGAAAAAAAAAAAAAAAAACTCCCTTAAAGGAGTATTTTTTATGGGAAAGTAGAGCAAAAACAGAAAATAAAATCATAGCTGCACTGGTTGTATTAATTTCTCTGTCAGGGAATGAGACCTTACTAAACACAAAAGTATTAAGGCAGGACTGCTTTCACTCGGAAAGAAACTCGAAAGTAAACAAAGTTAATGGCAGCAATAACTCCCTCTGTGTTCCAAGCAGAAAAACACTGGAACAGGACTACTGATAAACAACACAAAAGCAATTTAGCTAAGCATATTGGTATATATGTGAATGTAAAACTGTGTATTTTAATTAAACATAACCGATAATATCCTTAGACTGAAGATATACTGTAAATGCTGTGGGCAACCCCCCCCCCAAAAAAATAAATAAAAAATAATAAAAACTGTATAATAATGATCATTTTAGTCTTACCTTAAAATTTTTAAACATTCATTCCTTTTTTCCCCAAAGGTGTTTAATCATCAAAATGAAAATATAATCTTTTTCTCAGATAAAAATTAAAAATTTCATTTGAGAAATAAAGAATTTGTTTCTCTCCTCTCAGCTTTTCACAAAGGACAAAAAAATGTGTTTTCATCTTTTTTTCTGAAACATTATTTCATATTTATTTAATCCATTGAAAAATCCGTAAGAGATAGCTGATGTCTCTAGGAACAGCTGTGCAATACAATATACTGTTGTTAAACAACCTTTCATTCAGGCATAGTTAGCTATCTATCCAAACCTGTGTCTTTTTATCCAGTAGTTGAAAGAAGAAGGTAAGAAATTGATTGGGTTACTTTCATTTTGCCCTTTCTCTTTTGCTGTTTCTCCCAAGACAGTTTAACAAGAATGGACTTCATGCTGCATGGTGACAGGTTGATTAGACCACACAATTATTAATTACTCTGGACCCAATGTGTCAGTCTTCTCTGCACTGGTGCTGTTGTCCCCCACCAGATGAAATCCTTCACTGACAAAATGAAAAAAATAAATAAATAAATAATTTTTTTTATTTTAAGAAAAAGAAAACTTGGCATTTTTTTCTTCTTGATGTTCTTTGTTAAAATATTTTTTAAGCTGTTAAGGAATAGGAACATTTATTCCAGTGGCAAAATGAACATGCATTTTCTTTGTGAACATTTTTACAAAGAGAATCTAAAATGTTGAACAGTTTTCAACAAAAAAATAAAAATAAATAAATAAAATCCCATAGATATTAGTTTTATTTTAGGCAAAGTACAGGGCTGAGCTCTTAAAGAAGTTTAGATAGTTTAATATCTACTTTGGAAGTTGAAGTTTGAACAGACATTAACTCTCAGACGCTTCTTTCATCTGTCAAACTTAACCTTTTGTGCTTTACAGGCAAATGCATCACAAAGAGTTGGGTGTGTGATGGAGACATTGACTGTGAGGACCGTTCTGATGAAGAGTCATGTGAATTATCTGTCTGCAAGCCTCCAAAATACCCTTGTGCGAACGACAGCTCCGTATGCCTGACTCCTGATAAGATCTGCAATGGCAAAGTCGACTGTGCTGACCGCTCGGATGAAGGACCCATCTGTGGTAATTTGCTTTCTTGTCTCATTGTTTTGCATCTTTTTTTGCCTGTCAGGTAAATTATATGCATCAGTAGTCAATTTGTTAAGTATCAGAAATTGTAAAGATTTCAGGCGATTACTGAAAACATCTTTCCACCATCTCCAATATGTTGGCTTTGTAACATCCATCACTGTTCTGGGGAAGCTTTCACAAAGGATTTTTTTTATTGTTTGCTGTTAAATCAGGCAGATTTATAGTTCATTCCAAAGGTGCCTGATGGGCTCAGCTCTGTTGGCAAGTAAACAGAGGCCAGGTGAAGTAACCACTTCACCCTGACTGTTTTTTGGAGTGTGCGAAAGACAAAAAAATCATATTTTAAATACAGATTGGAACTAATATAGAAAGGTTTCTTTTGTTTAAAAAAAAAAAAAAAAAACTAACATTATCTGTTCTTTAAAAGTTCTATTCTTTAGGTTTAGATTAGAAACTAGGTAAAACAAATGTGAATACTATCTATATTTATGGAGTTTATAAGGGAGGTTTCCTTTGTTTAAGTCTCAAAGGGCAATAATTAAAGATTCCGATATGTAATTGGATTCATTCCTAAATGGCTCATATGACCCTGAGTGCCATTTTGAGGCAGTCAGAGCTTCCCTTAAACGTGTAAATTACCATAATGTTGTTTAAGGCAGTACAACCGACAGAGGAGTGCTGCCCGTTGCTTTCAGGAGCGCTTAACCTGGAAGTTACTTCTCTATCGCTCCTAGTGGCTAAACGTTACAGAGTTTCTTTTTTTGACAAAACGTCTGTAAATCTGTATTCATCCACCATGAACTCTGCTTTATATAATTACCCTTTGCTTAAATATAAGCAGCAAGTCTTTTGAGGTTTGTCTTTTAGCAGTTTTCGATTTCTAAGGCCATTTTTGTTTTATTACCCTTTTCAAAATACTTCAACCTCTGTAAGATTGGACAGATGAAGTCTATGAACTTTAGCTCTAGACTGGAGGAAAGTATCCCCCCCAGTATGATGCTGCCACCATTGGGGTTGTTTGTCTAAAGGAATATATTTTATGTTAATTTTCCTCCATGCATGCTGTTTTGTATAGAGACCAAACAGTTTACCTTTACCTCATCGACTTAAAACCCTAAACACATACAGTTACCTAAAATGAAAATGGTGCTTTCTGTTTTTAAAATCTGAAAGCATTTACCTTTTTGAAAAAAAAAAAAAAAAATCTTTACAAAGCAATATATAGAAAGAAACACTCATGGTGAAAATTATATCTATGCTAGTGCATTGATCAAATTAAAATGAACACTGCTAATAAAAGCAGAAGGCATATTTTGATTTTCCAGGTGGAGAATATGTAACATGTACAATATATTTTTAGAATTTCCATTGTGGTATTTTTCAAGAAATAATCAGAATGCTAACCTTGTCCCAGCAGACTGTTTTTAAATCTCCCCTTGCACGCACAATAGCTTGCTGCACGACAGGTTACCAGCATTTGTTGTTTTAGAGAGCCAAGGCAGAAAAATAAAGAGCATCTTCCTTCCTCGTAATGGCAAATGTAACTAAAAGTATTCTGAGAGATCAAAAAAGGGCCCTCATGTGACTATCAGTGGCAATTTAATCTGTTAAAGTGAGCAGTGTACCGATCGAGGTTCATTTTCTAGAGCATCGCTAACCAATCCTCAGTAGGCTCCTGCGGGACCCTGAAGTGCTATTGTGACTCAAAAAGTGGGCTGCTGGCTCATCTTAGACGATTAGTTTATGCTCAATGGAACCTCAAGGGTCTGCTTGATTTAGACCAGTTCAGTATGATTCACACCATGTGGTGACAAACATGAGAACAAATATAATTGTTCTCAATGATAAAAGAGGTCATCTTAAAATACATTCTTCATCAAGGTGTAGAAAGAGGCCATATCACCTTTTTTCTAATTTTTGTTTGTTGAATGGTCTTCTTTAACTAGCTTTGAGTTCTTTAAATTGCTGAATAAAATATGGGTGTCTAATAGACTCGAATGTGGAGCTGTGAAACAATATTTTCCTCTTACAGAACTTTTTTTTAGGTTTGTGTCTTACAGTATTTTATCAAAAAATGTAATATCAGACAGAGATAATCTGAGCAAACATAACAAATTAAATGTTGTCCTTTACCAAGGGGAAAAAAAGCTCAGCCCCCAAAAATTGTCTTATTTGAAAAAAAAAAAAAAGCAATTATCCTCCAAACTTTGTCATTCTTGGCAGCAACTGCTTTATGGATTTTCAAAACCTGGCAGTTGGGAGGGTTTTTGCTCAACTTTACAAAACTGCTTAAATCTATCCTTATTGGATGCTTTTTGAGCTCAAATAACTACTTATTTTGGCCTTTCACAGCACACCAACTGGATTTAAGTCCTAAAATTGACTAGGCCCATCTGAAACCAATGGAGTTCTGTTTCAATTTTGTCAGAGGCATTTTGTCCAAGAACTGCCTACCTGTCTCTTTTCCACAGACATGTGTCTTATAGCCAGAGGGGGTTGCAGTCACCAGTGCACAGTGGCACCAGGGAAAGGAGTTGTGTGTTCCTGTCCCCCAGGACTTCACCTGGACTCAAGCAACAAGACGTGCGAGGCAGTGGACTACTGCAGCCGTCACCTGAAGTGCAGCCAGGTGTGTGAGCAGTACAAGACCACAGTGAAGTGTTCGTGTTATCCCGGATGGATACTTGACGCCGACGGAGACAGCTGTCACAGCACAGG
This sequence comes from Cyprinodon tularosa, assembly GCF_016077235.1. Taxonomy (NCBI): domain Eukaryota; kingdom Metazoa; phylum Chordata; class Actinopteri; order Cyprinodontiformes; family Cyprinodontidae; genus Cyprinodon; species Cyprinodon tularosa. Next base: position 1,074,750 of record NW_024039740.1, on the reverse strand, counting down.
TAACAGAGGCTTGCTTTGAATGTTTGATTTATGATGTTGCTGACTGTAATGTTGTTGTGTGGTTAAATCTGAATGATACTTTTTGAATAGAGACATCTATAATCTTTCCTTTTAGGGTTTTATGTAATGCAGTGACTTTGTCTAAAAAAGGTCTAAGATTAGTGGTTAATTTTCTTTTATTCATTATTTTGTTAAGCTTTGACCTGCCTAGAAAGGGGTAAAGGGCAACCTAGCATGAGTGTGGCAAAGCAATCCCTCTAAAGCTGGACTACTGCTTTGAAACAATAATTAATTTAATCTACGTTTTGTACATGTGAACATTTAGATATTTATAAAACCAAAGAAAAAAGCCTAAATCAGTCAAAAGTAATGGCATATATTTAGATTCAGAGTCAGCAAAACATTAGGTTGCTTTAAAACTGAAAACAACAACAGATGGAAACTGTGTTGGTGGATCTAAGTAAAAACAATCTATTAAACACTGACCCAATCTGAAGTTTATAAATAAATGTGCTAATCATGCAAAAATTAATGCTTCTTGACTCACCTCTGCCTTTCTGGGATAACAATGCAATTAGCTGGTTAAATCTCATGCCGCTCTATTATTTTGGCTAGCCAAGTTTACTTTAAAACAGCATTGCCTTAATAGCTGTAATGGGTAGTGCTCAATTAGGTTAGACAACATGACTCTCTGTCTATTAAGTTCTAATAAAGATAAACATCTAGGAGAGACCGGCAATGTGAGTGTAGCGTGACTAAGCTCAAAAGACTTTTTGTGATTTATTTTCCTTCATTTCATTGACAACAGGTACTAAAAAGCTTCGCCTCACAGTAAAAACTTTCATACCGAAGATTTTTGTCTTCACCATGACTTGGTGGTGTGTCCTTATTCTGATTTCACTGAGTGAAAATAATTATTTTTTTTTTCTCAGTTTTCTACTGGTAGGTTAGGTACTAATGTGAACTTAATCTGGTCAAGGGCTGATTTTTCTGTGTATCTTTGAAGATTTTATTTTAAAAATTTTTATTTACCAAATCACAGACGGTATGTCATGAAAGCTTCACTTTAAAAATTCAGGATCTGCTCCACTGATTGCTGTTCCTGGATAATCCATTTGATGAGACTGCTTGGAAGCACTTGAAACACAATAGTGACGCATATTCTGTTGGCTTGTCACATTCTTATTTATGGACCTTGTTTTGATGATTTGTTTCTCTCTTGCACTCTAGGATGGATGGCAGTTGCAGCTCTAATCATACATTAGTTAATAATACGCAATTTTAGTTTGGAGCTGATTGGGTAGCTGCTTGTTAATCATAAATCAGTCTTTGCAACATGCATGCAACCAATATCCCAATTTAATTCTGAAGGAGTTGTTAGATTCATAGTCCATTCCCAGGCACACATGTTCTTTCTCTGCTTGTCACGTCTCTGTGACAGAATATTTGTTTGTACAAATCTTTTCTCTGAAAGCATTTTTGCTGGTTTGCTAACTGGGGCATATGTCTGAGGTAGAGATGCTTCTTTCATTGCATTTGTGTGTCAACAGCTTTGTTCCCTTTAAATGTTGTTGAGATCAGAATTTTCAGAAAGTTTCTATGAAAATATGTTGTAGTGAGTGTATGAGTAGTTGTGGTTTACAAATCTTCACTGAACGTTGATGTACTTTGTGATTGAAACAAATTACTGTAGGACAGGCCATATCAGGAAAAATATGCAGACAATGTTTACTATGGAAGCAAATCGATACCATATTTCCAGAGATGGCAAAAGTACTCACTTTCCATACTTGAGTAAAATTACAGATACTTGTGTTAAAAAATACTCTGGTAAAAGTGGAAGTACTGATTAAACTTCTTTACTCAAGTAAAAGTAACAAAGTACAGGCTTGTAAATTTACTTAAAGTATAAAAGTAAAAGTAGAAACCACTTTTTTCATGCCGTTGCCTACATTTTAAATGGATGTCTGCCAATAGGACTAGATCTCCGTTGTGTTCATTTTCAATCATCTCGTCGTCCATGCTACTATGCTAACGCCACCGCCACCAAGCTGCAATGATTTGCCGCCAATGAATACCGCCGAATCTGTCGATTCATCTTGTAGCGGTGCGTCAAATGCAACGTAGATTCCCATCCAATTAGATTGAATTTGGTATTGATGACGTGAAAAATAATAACGGTAACTCCATTGAAATGATTCAAAACTAAAGTAACGAGACAATTTTTTAAAATGTAAGGAGTAGAAAGTACAGATATTTGTGTAAAAATGTAAGGAGTAGAAGTAAAAAGTCGCCATAAAAATAAGTAGTAAAGTAAAGTAAAAATATCAGAAAAATCTACTTGAGTACAGTAACGAAATATTTGTACTTCGTTACTTCCCATCTCTGCATATTTCAAATGAAAAAGCATTTCAGAAATGCTTTTTCATTTAAAAAATGTTGCTGTATTGTTTAACTCATAAATGAAATTAGTAAACAATAATCCTGTTTGCATTTTCATTTTCTTCTTTAACACTTCTCATCCTTTTACTTAATTAAAATGAAAAAGACATTTGAGATTTCTTTTTCAAAATGTACCCCAGTAAATAACAAAATTTGATTTGAAATGTAAAATTTGAAAATGAAAAAGCATTTCCAGAAATGCCTTTTCATTTTAAGAATGTGGCTGCATTACTTGACTCATAAATAAAAGTAGTAATCAATCATCCTGTTTGCATTTTCATTTTTTTTCTTTAAGACTGCACATTTTATGCCATAATTAAGAGAGAAAACAGAGCAGACATTGTTTTTTTGTTTTTGTGGTCTGCCAGCAAAGTGCTGTTTAAATTTTAAATTTTTAAATTGAATTTTGGTATGTATTTGCTGGGGTACATTTTGAAAAATAAATCTCAAATTTCTTTTTCATTTTAATTAAGTAAAATGATGTGCAGTGTTAAAGAAGGAAATGAAAATGCAAACAGGATTATTGATTACTAATTTAATTTATTAGTCAAACTATGCAGCCACATTCTTAAAATTTCATTTGAAATATGGCAACGATTTGCTTCCATAGTTTACTTGCTGTAAGATTTAGCTACTTCTCTGAAACCCAAGAGGTATTCGTCAAACGATCTGACATACAAATGTATCTACCTCTTTGGGAATTTGTTATTTTCATATCTTCATTCATTAAATGTTTTACAGCAAATGGGTTTGGCTGAAATTGATAAATATTAATGCACACCACATGGTAGTTTAAACCTCTGATAAGTTTAAAACTATTTCTTCGACTTCAGCCACCTGATTGGAAATGAATAGAATGAAAAGAAAAATGTTGGCGAAGAGAGATAAAAAAAAGAAAGAAAAAAAAGATCTGCTTTTTAATTTACAGCAGTCCTATAAATGGGAGGTGGTTACTGCAGTTCCAAACTGCTCTGTTACACAGGAAAAAATGATCAATAAGCGTGATCATCAGAGATAAATTCTTCTTTTTTTTTCAAGAAACTAGAAATGCCTACTTTATCAATGCTTCTCAACAACAAATGTAAACTCATATAATTGATGTTAGCAGAGCTTGTCCAAAGCTGGTGCCTTTAGCAAAATTGTACTTGGGCACTTTCCAACTATCTACTTGGGATATAGCTACTATTGGGATTTTTATTAAGCAGACCATAGTAGAGCTATATATATGTATGGGAATTAAAAATGGTGACTTAATAAGACCAAGCATGTAAAAAAGCAACATCAACAAATAAAAACAGGACAAGATAAAGAGTACTAGAGAAATGTGTGTACATTTTTTAATGATCACTAAGAGACAGTTATGTAATGATAATCAGGAGACACTTGCGTTAGATGTAAAAATTTAAGTTTATAAATAATATGTTAAAACTGAAGTTGTAAAATATATAAGGTACAATTATAGGCTTCTTCTGTCTCTGCTTTATTTTGCCATACTGTGTCAATTGAGTTTTCTTAACCAAACAGTCAGGCTGATCTGTTGTTAAAGCTAAGCCAATGGCTGACTTAGAACCGACATATTAAAGGAAAAAAAATTATATAGTGCTACACAAAGTTTAGTACGGTGGCCCTGAAGTGCAAACTGCAACTACAAATCTAAAAGCGCAACTACATTAAGGAAATCACAACTACATAAAGCAAAGCGCAACTACATTAAGAAAAACAAAACTACATAAAGCAAAGCGCAACTACCGCCACCTTCTGCTCTGGAGTGTGATCGCTTCCCCTATGAGAAAAAGGTATAGAATATCTTTGCTGACAACCATGGTTGAAATCTGTCACTGCATCCAACTAATAAGTCAGTATCTCCTGTTTTTTTAGAGGACTGCTGTCATTATACCTCCTTGTAAGTTTGAGGTCAGGGATCAAGTGAAGTCAGGGATTTATTGGAAATCAGGTGAACAGGAAATTGTTTAAACTGAGATTAATTTGTTAATTCATTGTTTGGGGTCACTTTAAATGAAATTAGGCTTTTCCAAAACACTGTTGTTTACAGTATATTTATTGGCTGATACCTTACTAGTGTTTTAAAAAAGAAACTGTTAAACTGAAAACAGTGCCAGTGTTAGAAAGAACAAACAGCTCTGGCCAACTACAAATACCATTATGCAGAAAATATTAACCACAACCATGACCATTCATGATAGAATAATTCATAGTGAAAATGTTTTCTTTAACATTTTATTTAACTGTTTTGGGTAATTTGAGGAATATAACAACCAATCTACAATGTAAGATTATTAAATATTATCTATAAATTAGTAAATGCCATGTACAGTGTCTATCACATGCATTGGAACCCCTGGTTAAGATGTTTAAAAAAAGAATAGTAAACATATACTAGCATAAGTAGCATAAACTTGATTCTGTTAGAGAAAAATCTAAACTTTTATTGAATTTTATCTACTCAGTTATGAGAAACCCAGGTGTACTAATTATTGGTACCCCCAAACCATTTCTTTAAAAATAAAAGTAGCCCATGCAGTTTAAATGTTTTTGATTGATTTTTCTTCATTAGACATTAAATGAGGAGTGCCTAGAAATTTTAAATTGGTTATTCAAGACTTTCTGTTTTCCTGTGTCACAGAGAAGTTTGTTTGTCTAAGGCGCTCTGAGAAAGACAAAACAATGTTATTCACGCAAGGGCGTAGGTTTGATTTGAACTTTGGTAGGGACACTATTGGTCTGGTGTCATTGGTGCTATGCAATATGCATGCCCTTTTTTATGCTCGATGTGAGCATCCGTACTGATAAGAGGAATTCATTGTTAAAAGAGAAAAGCAACATTTTCCTCCATTAATAAAAATTATTATTATTATCATTAGATGCTGTTTATTAATGTTTGAAGTATCACCAGCTCTGATGAATGTGGAATTAGGACTGTTTTCCACTTTGAAAACGGTTTCATTTGAACGACTAAGAAAGAAGGTAAATACAGGATTTTCTTCTGAAGATATAGAATTGTGCAGAGTTAAACCCCACTCTAATATTTGTACCTACTATTCTCTCTCTGTATCAAGCAAGATAATAAATTCATTAAAATATTAACTTCACTATAAAAGTTGAACATATGGGCTGTAGGTACTCTGTGTAGCAAATATCATGTATTTCATCTGGGGCTGAAAAAAATGAATCATATTAATTGATTATTTCAATAATCGTCAACTAGTTTAGTAAGTGATTCATCATTAACTGGAGTATAGAGACTTTAAAACATACAGTAATATAAATGTAAAATGTGCCTTTCCCCACAGAGCAACCCACTTAGATCAGTTATTATTTCAAAATTGTAAAAATAAAAACAAAAAAATGAAAACAGTAATATCAACTTAATATCGGTAAAAAGGAAACCCTCACATTTTCTTTCTTAATTGGCTGTGGCTAAGAATCAGAAATGTTGATGGCTTACAGCCTTTATTTGCCCATTTTTCCAGCAGTCTTCAGAACTCCTGGCTGACTCAGAATATTTCGTTTTATAAAAGAAAAAAAAAAGTTGTTTTTTTTTAGTGTATATGATATTCATTTTTTTTTATTGGGACTAGTTTTGTAGCCTAATATTAATTGTAGTAACCGCTGCATTCTAGTGTGAATAAATGTTCAATGTTGTGCTCCAAGCACACGCGGACTAGAAAACAGCCAATCAGAAAGAGAGAAGGCGGAACCTAAGGCAGAACAACCAATGAGAGTAGAGTTAAACAGCGCAGCACAGTTCCATGCGTTGCTACATGAAAGGGACAGGAGAGACCAGGCTGAGGAGCTGCGAGAGGAAAAGAAGCCACTGCTGCAACAACTACTGCTGTAAATTATAAACATGTTGCTCACATCCAATTATTGGTCGGGACAATTAGGTCGGTTCAAAATGTTGGTAGGGACATGTCCCTATGGTCCCTATGCAAACCTACGCCCATGCATTCAAGTATGGTAGATTTGTATTAACCTACTGGAAACTAGCTCCTTACATAAATTGGAAAAAAGCCCCAACGAGGACAATTTAAAAAGCACTACAACTTTAAAACAAAGCCTAGAGAGAGCCAAGGTTTAGCTTGCCTCCAAGCAAGGTAAAGAAAAATCTCAAACATTAAAGTTACTTTAAAAATGCACATGTGAGAGCATGCTCGAGCCCTTTTCTCCTTGTGCTCATACAAGCTTACTGTGTCCGAACACCTGCCCTAACTCTTAAATCCTTCAATCACTATATAGAGCAGGGTATATATACAGGACTTAAAAGGGAACTCAGTTAACTTACCATTTGGACAGAAGATCACCTACCCGTTGGTCTACTGTGTGTACCATCTTTGATATTAGTTGCTGCTGTGGGGTTGCGGCTGCCTACTGCGACAGCGGGCCGCTGTGACAGCAAATCCCATGATGCTTTGAATGGAGAGCTCTCCGCATTTGGCAGGAAGCATTGCAGGATATATCCGCCTCTTCTGAGGCCTTTCTTTCCTTCTCATACACTTCGCAGACACTTTTTCTCTTACAACCCTCGGCCATTTCATATCACCAGAATGATTGACAATTAGGAGGACCATTTATTTAGATGATCCATCCAGAAATGATTGTCCTCTATAGCTTTAACATTTAGACTATTCTAAACATGCCTGCGACTTTAACTATTGGCTTCACTCTCACGAGATAAAAGGTGAAAAGGCAGACTAAAAATAGAATTCCACTTGACATGTTTTTCCATAACTGCATTTTTTGTTTGTCAAAATAGGGAATTATAGAAAATAGTGAGATGCAGTCTCACTCCCAACTTGTCAAAAATTGATGCCTGGTCAAGCCCCATCTGATTTGCCAGGGGGATGACAGGTTGTAGCAGGAACTTTCTAAAAAAATTTTATGAACTGCAAACTGAAAAGTTAACATTAACCCATCCCTCACACTCACCCTCAAGCTGAACTAAAAAAAGTTTACATGATACAATACGCTCCTAGAGCTACTAGCAGTAAATTTTAAGGCACAAATATTCATTGCTTGTCACATGTGTGTGATGTGATACAATGTCTGCAACCTGCCTGGGTGTCTCCATCAAATCAGTATATGACACACCGGAGTCTTTGACCAAGTGTCAATATTTGATGAGCTGGGAGTGAGAATGTATTAAATGGTAACAGCAGAGATACCAAAACTTGTAGAGGATGTTTTGATATTAATTTTATTCCCAAACTATGCAGTTTATGTATCATTTTGTTCTTAAAATTATAATACTAATATACTGTTCATTTCTTTTAACCGTACAGTTGATCCTCAAAATTATGAAATCTCTAATTTGCAAAGTTTCATGTTTGTTAATCCAAAACAAGCTCTTTAGAAATAAAACACATCACTCTGTTAGCTATTCCACTGCAACAGGATTTAAAATATATTTCATTTTGGAAAAAAGGCAGTGATTTTCCTGCATGATTAAGAAAATGGTCTAAGTCACCTTGTTGACATGTACATACAAAGGGGTACATCAGACTGGCATGACACATCTATGTACTTTTCTCTGCAATCATTAAAAAAAGTGTAACCCTTAAAAATTGTTTTCTTCTACTTAATTTTATGCTGAAATAAATACTGATTTATACACATCTTGTAAGATTTGAATGCAATTTAAACCTTTACAAGGTTCTACGCTGTTTTTGTATGTGTAGGACTAACCTAAACCTGAATTCCTCTCTACACAGCAAGAACTGCACATGTCTACTGCATCATGTCATGATGTGTTCAAGAGGCACAGGGAAATTGTTATCTAGCCCTAAGACTTTTGTGTCAGCACCTGATGTTTCATACTGTATCTTTGAAAAAAAAAGAAGCAAGAAATAGCGGTGCTTGTTTTCTGTGTGTCTCTCCTTGACTAGATCCTTTTGAAGCTTTCATCATTTTCTCAATCCGACACGAGATAAGACGAATAGACCTTCACAAGCGAGACTACAGTCTGCTGGTGCCGGGCCTGAGGAATACAATTGCTTTAGACTTCCACTTTAACCGTAGCCTGCTTTACTGGACAGATGTGGTGGAAGATAAGATCTACAGAGGAAGGCTGTCTGAGACTGGAGGTATACATGCAGCACTGGAGCACATGCCAACACACACGTGCACATAGAAATGTGTTATATGCTTGAAGGCAGCAGTGCTTTGAGGTATTAAATTTTGAAGTGCAGGTTTTGATATATTATTTTCTTGGAAGAAATATATCAAATCACTGCAACGGAAATTCAAAACAACGTGAGAGATGTTTAATTTGAAATGTTCTACACATACAAGGAGATGCTTTTTGCTCATTTACTTATTTTTTGGCCCTTTTTTGTCACACTTACAGGTCTCAGATTATTAAGCAAATTCTAAACATAAGATGAGTAAATAAAAAAGGAGTTTTTTTACCCCCAAAATTTTCAATAATTTAATTCTGTTTGAGCAACAGCTTCCATTAAGCGTTTTAAGATTTTCATAATTCATCTTTAGGAATTTAATACAACCTTTTATTACGTTTACTTAGTTTAATTCTAGGAGTTTAGACCATGAACGGCCTTTTTAAGGACACTGTACAGCATACCTGTCCAATTTTAATCCATACTTCCACCAGGCTACCACAAAGCCTTTATTAATTAATTTTCTTTATCCTTTCAGATGTGATGCCTGTGTGGCATGGTGTAGAAAGAATGTGAAGAAAACAAGGGAGATAATTGTATATTTCAAAAGAAACAGGAGCAAGTTGTATGTTTTTATTACCTTGGGGGAACAGGTGGAGGGGTATAAATAATTTGGTGTTCTGGACAACAGACTTGACTGCAGTTGCAGCTATGAAGCCGTGTATCAGAGGGGACAGGGCAGACTGTACTTTTTGAGGACACTTCTGGTCCTACAGTATTTGCAGCAAAATGCTGCATGTTTTCTATGTCTTTTTTTTCCCGCCATCATCTGTAGGGATAGTCCATTCAGAGCAAATTACTTAAAAAAGCTTAGCAAGCTAATAGAGAAGGCTTGTTCAGTTCAGGAAACTCCTCCTCTGTGTATGATTTTACAACTAGTTTTTTAAAGGACATTACGGAAGGTTGTAAGCGTCCTCTTTAGAAGACTGTTAAACAACAACAGAATGGCTTCAGTCAAAACTTATTCAGCTCTTCAAATTCAATTCAGTTGAATTAAATTAAACTTTATTGAAATGATTAATGCATTACAGACCTTACAGGTCTTTTATTTTATTTATTACTCAGAAATGAGTTTTCAACATGAGTTTTCAACAAGACCTGATACTCCTTGGACAACAGCTCCATGTTTTCTCAACTTGTTGATAAAGATTCCCACTATTTGCTTTTTTTTACTGTTTTTTTTATTTTATTCTTGACTCCAAAAATGTTAGAAAACGCTAAATAGGCCTTTCCAAACTGAAAAAAATAGTTCTCATCATCATGTACTGTTTTGGCAATGTTGACAAACAGCTTTAGTTGTCAATTACATTAAAGTCAAGGGAACAGCTCCTTTATTTTTAGATTGATTTTCTGTCCTTTAAATTTTACATTTCGACATTATTTATTTTCGTATTTATTCTGGTTATTGTTATGTAGTAAAAAAAAAAGAAGAAAAAAAACTTTTCTTAAAAATCTTAGCTCAAGAAAAGGACGCTCTCAGTATTTTTCTTTATCACTGTTAAGAAGACTGAAAAACCTTATTGGACTGAAATTCTTCTTTTGATGTACTTTTTCTATTCTTCCAAAAGAGCTTGAATCTGATCATATTTTTATGTTTTGGTCCCTCTGTTGAGTGATATTCTGAATCGTTAATTAGCCTCCTAGATGTCTATCCCACTCATTAAAGAGAAAGTGGTAAAGTGCCGGGTATATTTTCCCCTTTTGCCACTTTAACCTGCAGCATCCTGTATTATATCAATTTACTAAAACTAACCACCGTACAGTTAAGTTATTGTTTTGTCAATATCTTTTAAGGAGTGTCAGGTATTGAGGTGGTTGTTCAGCATGGGCTGGCCACCCCTGAGGGTCTGGCTGTGGACTGGATTACTGGGAAACTCTACTGGATTGACAGCAATTTGGACCAAATCGAGGTGGCCAAACTGAATGGACAAATGCGCACCACACTGATCGCAGGAGGAATGGAGCATCCGCGAGCCATTGCTCTCGATCCAGGACAGGGGTAAGGTTTTATTTTAAGTGTCTATATATATATATATATATATATATATATATATATATATATATTCTTATTGTGTCTAAAAGCAAGAAATGTATTATCATTGTATTATCATTGTTGTCAGCAGGCTATATGCTAAATGAAACTGACTACATGTAATATCACTTTTCCATAATGTTCCACTTTGAATAATTGTACCCTTTAATCATGGTAAGTATATGCTCTAAAAAACATGGTATGCTACAGGAAAACAATTTTTGTTTTGGAATTAGGTCAGAGAAGGAAACAGGATGCCAGTCCAGCATTTAAACTATTTTTTTTCTTATCAATTATGTTTTAAAAACAAGTTTAAAAGCACATTTTGAAAGGCATGCTGTAAATACTCCAGTTTTAAAAATCTATATCCTTTAGAAATATTTATATTCTGTGACATTCCATCAACAAATTTTAATATATTTGATCAACTTTATATGATAAATCTAAACAGGGGGCATATCTGTGAAGTAGAGAGTAGGCAATACATTTTATTTTCATGCATTTATATTCATAGTTCCTGGATCAATACGTCTAGGAATCCCTTTTAATGGAATTCCAGTTACACATTCTCAATATAACATATGCCCGGACTTTGACAGAGCCATTCTCACATATGTCAATGTTTTTATAGTAATAATTATTTACTACTGTAGCTTGGCTGTATGTTTAGGGTAGTTGTCCTCTGGGAAGGAGAATTTCTGCCTTTTCTTATTCCTATTTTCTCTATATATAGCTTTCTTCATCCTTCCATGAACTCAAATCCACCTCCATATCCGTGTTGAGTAAAAGCAACTTAAATGGATTATATTGTAACACACATGTATTAAAATTCAATTCAATTTATTTATATAGCACCAATTCATAACACCTCATCTCAAGGCACAATTCAACCAGATCATACAGTCAAATTGATTCAAAGTTTTTATCTAAAGAAATTGATTGCATTGACTCATGGACTCGATGGCAAATCCTCACACCAAGCATGCTTGTAGGGACAGTGGAGAGGAAAAACTCAGTTTTAAGAGGAAGAAACGTCCAGCAGAACCAGCCAAGGTTGAGGCTGACTGGGGTTCAATTAGACAGAAGCAGACATATAGAAAGAAGCAAAGATACAAAAGGCAACTTTCAACTAGCTTCACAGACGTCCCCATCCAGGAAACACACAGCCAGGCAGACAAGCTGCAAGCCAGCTCCCATGTCAGAGGGACATGCATAGTGGGAGAATAAACATAGAACGAAGCAGAATGATGAAAAAGGGGTCCCTATGTCATCCAGCAGTCTAAGACTATAGCGGCATAACTATAGAGATAGCTCAGGATAACTTGAGCCACACTAACTATAAGCTTTGAGGAATTGCATTTTGGGATTTGGTCTTTGTATTCAGACCAAGACATCCCGGTATTTGGCCTTAGGTTGATGCTGTCGCCACCACTTCTGCTGCAGATGAAAATTATTATGGATTCTTCCTTTTCTATAAAGGACAGATTTGTTTAGTGAGTGAGCAATATTTTTTTTGTAAACAGATTCTACCACATTAGGATCTCTGCCGGATACTTCATTGCCTTCCAGAATAAGGCTCTTCTAATCCTTACCTGTACTTTTGATGGATGGCTACTTGAAGTGAAACTACCTTTCTTTCAACCTTCACACAACTGTATTTCTGAACAGCATAGTGCACTCCGTGATCTTCTTGATGACAAAGATAATACTGTATATCACTCAAAGGTAGATTTTATTTACTCATTTGATAACTTGTAAATAAATTATTTGCAGTGGAGTTTATTTTGGGACATCAGAGCACCTGAACTATAGAACCTTGTGCTTTTTTATTGTCTGCATCATTGTCATTTCACTTTGAAACTGCCTGTTAGTTTTCTCATATAAACAAAATGTAACTAAATGACTAAATTCCCCCATTAACAAAATAACTTAAAATATTTGTATTTATCCGTATACTTCATATGGGAATGCTTACTTCCAGTCATGTTGGGCAAAATGTGTCAATATCTCCCTCCGCCAACACCTGGGTCTAAAACCTTTACCAACTGATTCACTGCCAGTACTAAAGTCTCCTTTGGAATATCACTAATATCTATTTTGCATGTTGTCCATCAGCACCAACAGCTTTATTAGGAATATGTTTTTTTACAAGAAATTAATTTTCTCTTTCCTTCTTTGGTTTTCCTTTTACCTAAAAAAAAATAGACTTTAAAGATTTGGGGTTGTTCAAGAAAGGGAAAGAAAATGAATGTGCGTGCTGCTGCAGTAAGCTGATGTCACCTTCTTACAGCTATTTTCTGACCTGGACACATACCATCACCGTTATCAGTGCACTGTGGCTCCCTGAGCTGGTTATATGATCTGGGGAAAAGAGCTGAATAAGAGTATAACCTTCCATTAAAGTCTAATGTTTAGGGTTTAGGGTTTAGTGTGTTTTCAAAGCAAAAAAAAGGAAAGTTGTTGCTTTAAGGCCTTATTTTGCATGTATAATAGTGCTTAAAGGTGGACTCTATCATTTTAATTTATTTTTTTCTGATAAGGGATTTTACTCTTCTCTCTCCCTGTGTTAAACAGGTTAACTCTTATTCCACATATCAAACTGTATCTGGATGATGTCATCTCTCATATCTTGGCTTATAAATTGTATAGATAAAAATTTGTTGTTTAATTCATAAAACTTCCTTTTTTATTTACATTTGAAAATGGCTTCCTACTTTCTATGTTAGCCCTTCTTTATCTTTTTTGAGTCTATTTTCTTTAAGTGGGTTGCTTTGCCTTCTTGAATCAATCTCACATCTGGTATATTATATTGATAGGAATATCATTATTGTCTTTCTTGACATCTTTCCGTGTATGGTGTTTAATCAACAATTACACATCTTCTTTAATGTTTGACTTTAACTCTGGGTGTCCTACTACTTTTGTGTCAAACGCATAAGAGTTAATAGTTTTTAGGACACCGTTAAACAGATCTTTTACATTCTTTCTGTCGTTAAAAGAGATTAAAGTATGTTCTATTATCAGCAACATATTAAAGATAAGCATTTAAAGAACTTAATTGCCTTTTGAAAATGTAATGTTTTGAAAGCTTTAATAAAAACCTTAACTGCTGTTAAAATTTTAGCAATATTTCTTATTAGATATCTACCTCAGCTTTTTTTTTTTTCTATAACACACCCATGGTTGAATACTTTGGCAAAACCCACCCATCTCAGAAATCAATCTAACACTTTTAAGGAATGAGTTATACGCTCACACACCCATCCTATTGTACTCACATTTGGAAGGATGACTAGAGTACATTTCATGACTGTAGAGAGTAGGATTAATGGGTGCTTTTTTTGCTTAAAGGCGCGTTTCCATTACAGGGCAATAATTCTAATCTTATTACTTGAATCCACTCAAAGAAGTGGGTAATTGATCACTAGGGCCTTCGAATGAATAAGGGTATTGATCTGGACAAAGATATTTCTTCCTAACACGGTTTTGTTGTCGTCAGTATGTGATTTAAATCTGGGCAACCGTTTTCTTGTTCATTTGGAATGACTTAGTAGACAGTGAATGGACCAAAGCAGTATTATCCTATAAGAAGACCAAGTACGCTGTCAATAATTTTGAAGTTTCTGAGTGAAGCCAAGGACATAAATGCATGAGATCAGCGTGAGAGCACGACATTTAAGGTGCTTGCATGAGATGTGGCAACACTACTATGCTACAATGCTGCTATGATAAATAAACTAATTCCTTTTTTCTTCAAAATAAAAGAAAATATTTTGCCTTTAAACCCTTTTTGAGTAAAAAATTATGGGTTGGAGGCAAGATTAGTCGCATTTTAGACAGATGACAAGGAGTAAACGTTGAGTTTAACAGAAAACCAAATTACACATGTTCTGCTGAAACATAATTACTTAACCTGTTGGTATCCCAGTTGTTGTATAATTATATACCTTCTGCTCAGGGTTATATGTTGCTAATGCTCATCTGATGTGAATTAGATTAGTTTTTAAGTCTGTATCTGTAGTAACAGTCTTCAGTAAACTAATCCATTGCTCATGCTGACTGTTTTTATGCAGCAATATTTGCTGAATGAATAGGTCTTCGTTAGAGTCATCTTTCTTTGAATATGACTTGTTGATAATTGAATTTGAAACAATTTTTGAATGGTTTTACTCAGGATGCAGGTGATGAAGCCCTAGATAGTCGACAAACAAATGGTGTCAGTGGTTGATAAAGTCTGTTTCCAATACATAACATTTTTTTAGTCTGTAATTGACATCCCTATTAACGATTTGTATATTTAGAAAAAAAAAAATGGTAAAAAAAAAAAAAAACATGAATTACTGGATTATTTTACACAACCAATCTGAGCTTGAAAAGGCTAATACTTAGTGGTCATATTAGTGATGCATATTTTTTAGGTACTACTAAGCTGGGAAAAGTCACCTTTAAACAGATGGTCTCCCATCTGCAGGCTTGTCATAGATTACAGTTTTTCTGCAACACTGACTGCTCTCCGGCAGTTCTCAGAGCTATTGTCTCTATTGTTATGCAATACAGATCCAATACTATATAATACTTTCATAGTTATAATGTGTTTTCCAGTTTTATTTCACAAAGACATGCTCAGGAATGGATTATTTAATTCGCTCCCTGTTGAAAAGGGGTCAATGCTAATTGCCACTTCTTGTTTCTGTTTCAAGAATTCTCTTCTGGACTGACTGGGACGCTACATTTCCAAGAATTGAGGCTGCTTCCATGAGTGGAGGAGGCAGACACATTGTGTTTAAAGATATGGAGATTGGAGCCTGGCCTAACGGACTAACATTGGATCATTTAGAAAAAAGGATTGTTTGGACAGATGCACGGTGAGTAATTTGAAATTGTTTGCAAAAACGATAGTCATTTAATACATGCTTGCCATTAAATACTGCCTTAGTTTCAACAGACTCCAAAGAAAATTTTAAGTTCTTTTGCTCCTAGTGGACATTAAATTATTTAAGACATGCAATATTTAGAGAGCTGAAAAAAAATGCCACTCTGTTTAAAGTGGCTCTTGAACAATTTAGCAGTTCCATCAGTACACTGGACAGCTTTACTTTGATCTCCTTTCATCTTATCTTTTAAGAACAGTAAATCATACATTTAAACCTTGACTTGATGTTGGTCTTTCTTTAACAGCTCAGATGCCATTTTCTCTGCACTCTACGATGGCACTGGGGTTATTGAAATCCTCAAGGGCCATGAATACCTGTCCCATCCCTTTGCTGTGTCTCTCTTTGGTGGAAATGTCTACTGGACAGACTGGAGGACAAACACATTAGCCAGAGCCAATAAGTGGACAGGTCAAAACGTCACTGTCATCCAGAAGACTAGTGCTCAACCTTTTGACTTGCAGATCTTCCATCCCAGCCGGCAACCACAGGGTGAGCACTCTTTGCTATGAAATCATTTTGATGTAGGGTATTTTTTAAAAGTGAAATTCAGTCTCATGCAGGGCTCATAATGCAATTACAAAATAAAGCTCTATATAATTAGTTTTCACTTTTGCCTCTGCCTTAATTAGAGCCGTCAGTCAACCAGCATGCATCTGACTGAAAAAATGGTATTCATGCAGAGAACAAACCACTTTATCCTAATGCTACCTGTGAATATATGTTTGTTAACTTTCAAATCATGTAATTGGCTCATGCTACAACATTAAATTCTGGGGGATTTGTTTATGTTTTTTCATAAACTGAAAGTCAAAAAGACAGCTGGTTAGCACTAAAACATATATACGCCAATATAGTTGCATGCCTGAATGAAAATCTGTGTATTTTAAGGTGAACTGTACATTTTTAGCAGTTTTACTGCTTAGCTGTTATGGCCAGGGCTATAATAGATGGGTTCTAATCAATCCTTACATTTTTCTGTACGTTGACTGTTACCTGCATTGACATTTTTCAACTACAGTCATCATGCATGAAGTACCAAAGTGAGGAGTGATACCTAAATCGATTGTAAAAAATGCCATTCAGTCTGTGAAACATAATCAAAAGATAAACAGGTATGCAAAAACCTAAAAAACCAAGCATTGTCACTATAACCAACCTCCATCCATCCACCCATTTCCTTACACACTTAATCCCAAGTGGGGACACAAGGGGTGCTGGTGCCTATCTCCAGCTGTCTACGGGCGAGAGGCGGGGTACACCCTGGACAGGTCGCCATTCCATCGCAGCCATAACCAACAATGAAAATCAAAACATATGCTGCTTTAAAAAAAAACAGCAATGACTTAAACTAAGAGCATCCTTTGGTTTGTGCTGTTATGAGTTGTTGATTTGCAATAAAGGGAAGAAAGATTTATGAGAGCCAGTAAGCTAAAAGTGCTAGCAATATTAATGCACATTGTAAAATTAAGGAGATTTAAAACAAAACAGTGAAACCGCAACTTTTGCAACTACAGTACACAATGCTACAAGGCTCATTGTTTCGTGAATCAACCACTACGAATCAAATGAAAGAACAAAAGCTTTGACACAGGGACTAAACCCTAGGGCCTGATCTTTGGAGGGTGTGGTAGCATTAAAACACATGTAAACTTGTTTGCGTATGCAAAGCTGATCTTCAAAGAAGGTACAGAGCAATTTGCATGTGCAATTCAGCTGACAATGCATGCAAGCATATTTTTGCTTACTGTATGTGCCTTCAGAAAAAGGCAGATCATACTCCAAAGCTTTCAAGAGGACTCTTTCTTTTATGTTTTACTTCATAAATCTATGGTTTTCACCAAATAGACTCAATGACCTTTGTGAATTAAAACATGTCTACATTTCATTTAAGAGCCACAATACTCTATACCTTTTTTTTTTTTTTTTGCTTTTATAGCAGTATTGTAATTGATGTTGGCGTTTTTCTTCCTTTTTTGTTGTGTGCTAGTGAACACTGCTAACCTCTCAACCTCTCAAAAATGTGCCTAGGGTATGATCTATCACTGAAATTGTCATGTGATCCACTAGCCTAACGTAGTCCTACTCAAGTCTAGTCAGAATATGAGTCTGATACTGCTCCATAGAGCTGTGATTATGGGGCGTGTTTCGAACGAACCAGGAAAAAAAATGCCTCTGCACTCAATTGGATAGACCTACAACCAATAAGAGCAACGGAGTGCGTGACGTATGTTAAGCGACGCATAGTTGTTGTCAACAAAAATCAAAGCGTGCAGTTGCACGCCTAGAATAACAAGATGAGCCTTGATCGCATTTCTTTGTTCCTCTTTTAAAATTAATTTGCTGATATCTTCTAGAACAGACCTAATAGCAGAATCTACACACCTCAACTCTCCAGCGTCAGCCATTGTTGTTGTCACCCAAGCGCGCTTTGGTGATGTGGTAGATTACGTTACTGGTGATCATCTGTCCATCATTGTATAAAGCCCGCCCTGACAATTTGATTGGCCCGCCAGATATTGTGCGAGCATACTCGCGCTACTATTGAGCAATGCCAGACCGAACTTCCCGACCTCAAACGTTGTGGGCGGGACTAAGTTCGGAATGGCACCCAGGCTAGGGATCCATAGCACCACTTTATGACAGTCTGAGCTCCACTAAAATATGACTTAAGCTAAAGGTTTTTCAAAACAGATATAACCCTTAGCTGATCAGACATATTTTTGGTTCTTGGATGTTGGATATAATCTAGAGGGGTGAATGTGGTCTTGTCTTGATGGATATCTACATGATTTTGCAACCTGCTGGTCCAAACTGGGAGGGTGTTTTATATTACACTGCAGAGTTGTCACTGACCTTCATGGAAGCTAAACCTTGAAGGTGCAAATTAAGCTTCCCCCGGTAACTAAAAATTACCCAGTGTTCCTTGAAATATCATATTCAGATTCTTGTCTGACAATTTCTAATTCTGTAATTTCTCCATTTTTTAAATTTTTGTCACTTTATGTTGACTTTTTTATTCTTCTTTGCTCTTCAGCCTCTAACCCGTGTGAAGAGAATGATGGACGTGGTCCCTGCTCACATCTGTGTCTAATCAATTACAACCGTACCACGTCTTGCACCTGTCCACACCTCA
This sequence comes from Cyprinodon tularosa, assembly GCF_016077235.1. NCBI lineage: Eukaryota > Metazoa > Chordata > Actinopteri > Cyprinodontiformes > Cyprinodontidae > Cyprinodon > Cyprinodon tularosa. Next base: position 1,056,015 of record NW_024039740.1, on the reverse strand, counting down.
TGAAGCTTTCAGCCAACAAACAGTCCTGCTTTGGTGAGCAGGAACGCCTTTCTCATTTTTATTTATTTTTTTTTGCATTCATTATATGTTGTCCAAGTAAAATGTAGGTGGTTGCTTTTAGTATGACTTCCTTCCCTATTTTTGTTTAACATTGACAGACTGCTAATGCAGCTTCACCTGCAGCTCACATTTTGATTGTTTCATTATCTCAACAGCCCTGAAAAGGTTCCTCCTGTATGTACGCCGCTCAGAAATCCGTGGTGTTGACATTGACAATCCTTACATGAATGTAATGACGGCACTGACAGTGCCAGACATCGACGATGTCACAGTGGTAGACTTTGATGCTCAGGAGGAAAGAATCTATTGGGCCGACATCAAAAGTCAAACCATCAAACGGGTGTTCATCAATGGTACCCAGCTGGAGACCATAATTTCTTCAGGTGGGGGCAGACAGTCTTCCAGGCAGTCTGTTAAAATATCTCTGTGGAAAGTGAATGGAAAACCAAATGGAAAGTAATACTCCCTAAAAGCCTAGTTTTAATATGCAATATAGTTTGTTTAGTTGAAGTAGTCTATGTATTTTTTAATACAAACTAATTGTATTGTTCTTTTGCCTGCTTTTCCCAGTCAAGTTGAAAATAAGATTACTATAGTAGATTCTCTGACTGCTTTCTTGTGATTCTCCTTTCTTAGACATAGCAAACTGTCGTGGTCTGGCTTTAGACTGGCTTTCTAAGAACTTGTATTGGCTCAGCTTGGAAAATGACGAGTCACAAATCAATGTAGCTCGCTTTGATGGGTCCCTAAAGACGTCCATCATCCATGGCATTGACAAGCCAAGGTGCCTCGTACTGCACCCTGCCAAAGGGTAAGTAGATTAGAGTAGTCTGTGCATCTCAAGAGTGCATCACTTTCAGTGTGTAGTATAAGGAAGTGTTGACTTGTGCAAAAGGAACATCAAAGTCCTGTAGAAAAAGAGAAGAAGAACAACAGAAATCCTCCAGACTTATTGGCATTCCTGGTAATGGTGAATCAAAAGAGTTTTTTTCCTTCTCACTTTATCGTGCATTGTTACAGTAGCAGCCTGGCGTGGATAAAAAAAACCCAACAACAGCAAAAATAAAACAAAACTAAGCACATTTTGTAGTGGAGCAAAAAAAATCCTCATAAGGATTTTTTTTTAATTCTCTTTAGCTCATGCCACCTTTGCTCAATCAGATCTTTTGTCTCCTTTGTGCAAATTATGGGTTAATTTAGCATTATGGTTTTGGATAATTATCCTGCTTAATGAACCTATCAGAATCCATGCGCATTTTCTATTTCTGTTTTAATCTCATTGAAAGAGAAAATGACCCGCATCACAAATACTCCATCAAGCAGTTTTATATCCTTCAAAACAATTCTGCTGTTGTCTGATTGAGCCACATAGTTTTTATTTAGTCCAGAGACTTCTATATGATACCTGGTAAGTGTTATCCCCTTAAAAAAAAAAACTAATGTTTCTTTTTTATAAGTTTTCAAACTGAAACAGCATTAGAAATAAACCTTTTAAGTTTTTTAATTGCTTTGCTGCAATAAAAATAGACTTTTTCATAACCTATTTACTCTTCTTTACTACCCCTGACAGTAATTGTACAGAGGGTTAATTACTTGCTTGAAATGTTTTGAAGGATGTAAACACAGATTATTCATAACAATAAAAAGAAGGGAGATAATATACTTAAAATAACAAAACATTCCATATTGTATGTCTTATGTTTAACTGATTTATGAACACTCACCTTTTTTTTGTCTTGCAGGAAGATCTACTGGACAGATGGCAACACAATTAACATGGCCAACATGGATGGGAGTAACAGTAAAGTTATCCACCAAAATCAAAGGGATCCTGTAGGTCAGTGTAAATTTTAACCAAATTTAACCAACTCCACCTTTTTAATTTTAACTGTATTAGGATGAATACAGATGAGAAAATTAGAGGGACGTACATGATCTGTAGTCATGCAATTTTTTCCAACACCCCCAGTGCACTTGAGGTGGTTTATAAAGTGAGTTGGAATGTCAAAAATATTATAAGATGTTGTGGTGACAGTTTTCTGCAAACATCTTAGGCCTACAAAGAAAAGTGATCAAATTTCAGATTCTGTTTTCCTTTTTATGGATCTGAATTTGGAGAGATTATTTCAGGTGTATTTTATTTCAAATTTAAGTATTCAAAGTATTTGTTAACACTGTGGTACTGCACACCTATGCCTACATTAGAGGGCTAAAATCAGGGCTAGATATCCAGTTGAATTTTGGACGTTTGCAGTGATGCCCTCTGTCTCTGGTCCAGTTCATAACCATCATGGAAAGGATTTCTACTGTAGGAGCAGTGAAGGGCGTGAGAGGGCCTGGTTTGGAGATCAGCAAATTTTATTTTGGTTGTTTGTGCAAAGAGCTGTAAGGTCTCCAAGTCTGAGTCAGTGGTTCTCAACTGGAAAAGGTTGGCTTACCCTCTTGAGGTTTTAGAGGAATGCCTGCCTCAAATGTTCAAGTATCTGCTGTCCACGTCACGGGAGAATGAAGCAGGGTATAGAGCAGTAATGGAGACTGCTCAAGTCTGGTGGGGTGAAGCAAGCTGGGGTGAGGCAAAGGATTCAATTTACTGATCAATCAGTGATCCTGCTCAACCCTCTGGTCATGAAATCTGGGTCATGACCAAAAGAATAAGATTCTGGATACAAGTGGGTGAAATGAGCCTCCTTTGCAGGCTGGCCAGGCCGTCATTTAGTGATTGATAGATAGATAGATAAAGTTGGAACACACTTCTCCAAAACACTCTTGTCTGCTAGTCCAGGGGCACTGTTCCTGAGATTCATGCAGGGCTCAAGAATCATGCAAACCACCACACCCAAACTGCATCCAGAGACCTGAGATACTCAGGGCAGATAATCCCGTAATACAAAAATTTTAACTTGAGAATCAGGCAAAATACAGTTCACTTAACAGCACATATTGAGAAATACACATGCGGTGCTGCAGACTTAGGTCTCTTCATTCATACAGCAAATTAGAGAATATAGATTTATAAAAAGATTCAGGGAAGATACAATAAAAATAAAGTCATCTTAGAATATCACTCTTAATGGATTTTTTTACTTTTAGTGCCAGTGGTAAATTTTTCTTTAGCAGCTAAATTGTGTTTTTAAATAAATATGTATTTAGTAAGATGTTATTTACCGTATAACCAGAATACTTAAAAAGTTCTGATTTAATTTTTCATTTCTGTTGAAGGTGTAACATAATCCAAACTATTGTCTAGATCAGGGGTTCTCAAGTTTAGTCCTCAAGAGCTACGATCCTGTAACTTTTAGATGCATTTATTCTCTAACATACCAAATTTAAAGGCTCAATCCCCTCATTAAGCCCAGCAGAGGCATGGTAACGAGCCACTCATTTGATCCAGGTGTGTTAAAATGGGGCGCATCAAAAAGTTGAGGATAGTAGCTCTTGAGGTATTGACTTGAGCACCCCTGGTCTAGCTAATGTATAAAATCTGTAAATTTTCTTCAGGGCCAGAAATATTGGATACTGAGCTGTATATGTATGAAATACTGTACAACATAATGAAAAAAAAAATGTTTGTGCAGTTAGAATACTTATTTCAATGTTAACTTTATGCTCTGGTAACGTGCCTCCAATCCTAAAGATGACTTTTACATAAGAGTAGGCTACTGTATTTTTTCCCATGAAAGACTAAGGGGCTAATCTTCATGTAGCACAAGAAGATGCTAGCAGCAGGCACGACAGAGAACAAATGTCTGGAATTCAAACATTTTGCCATTTATTTGCCTCATTAAAGCTGCCAAACCAATTAAGAGACTGGGGTCAACTGCTGTAGAGCTGAAATAAAGAGCTAAAAAAGGCCCATTTTCAGTAGAAGCTCTTATTGCTGCGAGCCGACAAGCTAATCAGAGCTAGCATTCTTCTTCATCCTTACTCCAGGGGCTATATGTAAAGCTCCCCCTACAGGTTTGGTGGGAGACAGTTCAATAGATATCAGCAACTTATAACCCGTTGCGATTTATATATAAACGTTTCCAGTTTTTTTGAAAAATTTAGTAGGCCCAGCTTATAGTGAGATGCGCTCTATAGTCCGTAAAATATGGTATTTGTTCCTTTTTTTTCATCGCCAATTCATTAGTCTTCATTTAAACTTTTTTTATAATTGTTTTTTTCTGTAAGTCTGCTACTATAATCTAGCAAACTCTTGGACTGTTAAAACATAGTCCATGGTCAAATGGACATATGTAAATACAATGTGCTGGTCTTAAAATCTAGGAGTTCATGTAACATATAGCTCAAGGTCAAAATTTTCATTTGTCACACAGAGCAGCTTTGTCTCTGCCGCAATTCTTCATTCTCTGAGGCCTGTCAGCCGTAGAGATAGCAGGGTGCTCTGTATTTCTCTGGTTTCATTTATGATTATGGGGTAGACCTGGGGACAAGAGTAAATTAATGATGCATTGTGACTGTGAATCTGCCAGACATAAATCCAACACATGGTGCAAGACAGTGAGATGTCCGGAGGTACACAATTGAAATTGCTTTTAGCTCTAGACATTAGCAGGGTTAGTGTTTGAAAAAAAAAAAGAAAATCCATCAGCCAGCCAGGAAATGGATTGAAAAGCAGTCAGTTCTTGTTAATTTTTAATGCCAGCTGGTGTTCTTTTTTAGAGATCCCCCACAAAGATGTGTGAGAAAACAGAAACATTTGTATTGGCCATGCTCTAATCGGATATATTGGAACAACATAATGTAAACTATAGTTAATGTTGTTATGACTGCTTCTACTGTAGTGATATTTTGGAGTTCTTAATGTTTGGGCTTTTGTAGTATAAAATGATGGGTTTTGCTGAAGTTTTTATATCCATTTCAAATTGTCATACAACAGCCACAAACCTCACTGTGCGTTTAATTCAGACTTTTTGTCAAAACTAAACACAACTTAACATTTAAGAAAACTGGTTTATGATTTCTTCACTGGTTTACAAATAAAAATTTCAACAAACCTTTTGAGTAATTGTGTATTAAAGCTAGTTTAGCAAAAGTGCCTTAAACCAGATTTCTTCTGAAGTTAAATCTTGGTATGAAAACAGCTGTTCATTTGCTCGGCAACATTTGTGAGAAAAACAAACCACTCTGTATATATGACAGAAAATTGTTCAACCCATCACGTGGAAATGAATACAGGATAGCATCAATGTAAACATAGATCCAACAAAAAACATCTGTTGGCGTTGAATGAAAGACCAACAGAAAAATGTATTGTTTTTGAAGCAAATGAGTCAAGCATTTCTCAAAATCCAAGAAAAAGTTATGGAAAATTTGAATAAACCTTCCACCTTGCAAAAAAAAAAAAAAAAATTGGATTAACATTTAGTTAAAAATAAGTTGTTTAAATCCATTAAAAACTTGCTAAATAACCAATGGAACAAATCATATTTGTCGCTAATGAGACTCCTCCTCTCTAAAGGCAAATTTAAAAGTATGATCATAAGCTTGATGAGGTTACAACATAAATGAAGTTTTGAGGTGCACCTTCTTTTTTAAAAATATCTTAAAATGCCTTTTTGTGTTGAAATAATTTTAGAGGTAATGACTCACTTCTTATTAAAGCTCAATAGGCAGCCCACACTAACCTACCCCAAAGACACAGCAGGGTATTTCTTGATAAACTGGGTATATAGGTGATATTCTAGGGTGTGTGTTTGATTAAAAAACATCTTTAACTTAATTTGTGATGAACTAAAGGTATAAAAACATTTGTTTAATTGCCTTCATTGATTACTGCTGCCACCACATACAACATCTTCAAGTATTCATTTTATAATTGTCCCTTTGGTGACAATTGCTGTATCTCAGCAATTTGTAGAGCACTGACAATCCTGATTTGCTCTCTCCACCTTCCCTTCTCTCAGGTCTCTCAATAGACTTCACAGCCAACAAGCTCTACTGGATAAGCTCGGCCAACGGCACAATCAACAGGTGCAACCTGGATGGAAGTGGACTGGAAGTGCTGGAGAGTCTAAAAAGGAAGCTAGCCAAAGGCACAGCACTGGCTGTAATGGGTGAGTGGAGCTTGTCACAAGTTAATCAGATTTTCAACAGAAAAAAAATTCAGAACAGATTTAATGCTCAATCAGATAAATTGCTAGACTTTTGTATCTTAATGAGGAAAATGTGTGGGTTGTTAATTATATTTTGTTTTATTTTATTTTATCATTACAATTGCTAAATCTAATTTGTCACCTTATCCATGAATTAGAAGGAGTTTAAATTTAGCAAGTATAGAAAATGAGGCTTTAAACTGTTTCCTTTAGAGAATTTGTATCCAGTTCAAAAGGGAATGACTATGGGAAGCAGTAATATAAACATTATTTTAAGTTGAGGAGGCCTTTTTTTTAAACATAGGATTAGAGCAAAGTTCAGGCCAAAAATGCATTAAAAAAACATCTTGTGTTTTTCATCGTTCATCGTGTTTTTTTTTTTTTTTTTGTCCTAGCAATGTTTCTGGGTTTCTTTCTAAACTGTAAAAGAGGACATAATTTAATGGACCATGACTTTTAAGTGTTTATGTCATATATTAATACAGGATTTGCAAAGATTATTCTGAGATTATCTAGGCCCCTTTGAGATCCTGCAATAAACTTGATAATGTGGGTTTCCAAATCTTGCAACATAGATTCAGAAACTAAATGCCGGTGGCATTCAACTCACCGGATTCAACATTCATCTGAACAATATGTGCCAGAGGTTTGTGGGTGATTTTAGCTGAGTTCCCCTTTCTGAGGGAAAATCCCCAAAGCGCTGCGCTCTGCCTCTATATTTGTGCAGGATCTGGAGATACACTCAAAGCTTTATTACAAGCAATACTGTACTGAAAATTCTGCTGATCAACAAATTTCTCAGATTAGATAACACTGCATTTTTTAAGAAATGTCAAGGTGCCAAGCTGCTGGGTATGTCAGAAAAATTTAAGGAGATAATGCAGTGTTTGGCCTTTGTTATTAAGAGGCACAACCTAATACAGATTTATCATGGTATGATCAACCTGATACAATAGACTCTAATTTTGTGGTATCACAATATAGAAACAGTAATCTAAAATTGTGCAACATCTTCCTTTTGGGGTTTGTTCTGCAGAACTTTTTTGTTCCTCTGTTCCATGCAGATTCACATGATATAACAAGGTGATCGCTGAATATCTGATGGTGTAGCCTCTCTGTAGATAGCAGCTTACAAAATGATCTCATGAAGAATAATGTGTGACACTCCAGAGTTTTCTTACTTTTGTGTAGTTGTATGGATTTATGTAATTTAACCTGTCAGCTGTCCCAACTTTCGACTGCAAGACGTATGTGGTGCTTTCATATTTGCACCCTCATACTGCTCCAATAAGGGTATGGTCCACTTTTACAATGGTTTTAATATGGCAGCTAGACCCTTTCAAAGGGTTAAAGAAGAGCAGCTGATTTAATTTTAACGCTTTTTAAGGCGTAGGTTAAAAACAGGTTAACTTTGTGTTAGCTATATGGATAAAGGTGTGATTGAGGCAAAAATTATAGTCAAGGTGTCTATGGTATATACATTTACATATATACTAATTGTGAATAAAAATGTCCACTTTCCAGGTGGACTCTTTTGACTCCTTGTGCTAATGTTATATTGGGGATTAAATCCTTAAAAATCATCTTTCTAGATGGCTCTTGGTTCTGACATTCATGGAAAGGAGCTGCTTTGATTTTGTCTATGCCAAGTTTATCCTGTAAGAAGGGTAAAGGTGCTGATAGTAAGTTCTTTCAAGCAGCTGTATACTCATCCTTAAACTTTGAGGTTTAAGAATGTGGCCCCTTTAGTCAGGTGGTCTTTGGTTTTAGGCCTCTGTCTTATTTAGTAAACCCGGATGTAGCATCCCACAGGAGTGCAGGAAAAGTGGAAGAGGGGTGGGGTAATAGTGCTTCTATAGCAAGCTCCACAGGGGCTCCAGGATGTCCTTTTGAAACTTTTCCTCTAGCAGTGGGATCTCAACTTACACTATGAAAGCAATTTTGCATCCTTTTCAGCCAAAGTTCAAAATTCATCCAACTTTATATTCATCTCATGAATGCAGTGCAAAACCACTGGGATGGGATAGGGGTAGTGCTGGATTACTTGGTGCTCTATACAGCCAAAGAAATCTCTGTTCTCTTTAGCGCTTTCTCTGGCAACAACAAAAGGACAGAGTGCTATCATGGTTTTAAGAACATCACATTATAAATCACCTTATTGTGATAAAAATTCTTGTATCAAACACTGAGCAACTTGGAAGTGGTAGCATAATAGTTTGTAAGTCTTCAGTACTGACAGGAAGCTGGTTTTAATAGGAAGAAAATTTGAATTTAGACGACATTCTTGAAGTGAATTAAGGTAAATGATTAAGGTATAAGCTTAAACATCCATAACAGAAAACAATGTAAATATACTCCTGTTTTCCATAGGTCTGAAAGAGTTTTAAGTTTAATGCTCAGAGAATGATTTTAAAGTATGCTTCTAGTTTTTAAGGCTTTATTAAGTGGAAACATCATTGTTGAGTCTTTCACTTTTGTCTCAGCTGACTCTTCCTTTAAGTATGGTTCATATAAGACTTACTGCAACCATGGACAAAGGTAAGAGAGTTGTCCAGGGACTGATATTAAGCAGCTACTCCTCTAAGAGCCTATAAAGTTTAAACAGATAGATTGCGCTTACACAGGAAAAACATGACCTCAAAGTCAAAGGCTCATCGAAATGAACACTTACTACACGGCTGAGATAATTCAATTTTACACTCAGATGCATCTAACCAAGTGTAATTTTTGACATGGCAACAGTCTATTTGGATGCACTCCATGTTTGTAGATTTCTGACCTTCTCAGCATGTCGTACAGCATGTCTTGGCAAGCTAAATGAAATCTCATCTCATCGGGAGACGTCCCAATTCTCAAGATTTCAGCAATGTGGAAGTCATTTACACATGCAATCTGCCTGAGCTCATATCTGTCGGTCTGTCTGTCTATCCATCTATAAATAATAAAGGAGAGTTGTCAGGCTGATGCTTTGTGTTTCGCCGATGTATGCTATTAATCTTGACAGGCCCTTGCTTCCTGTGTGGAGGGTAACTGTCAGTGTGTGCAGACGGCATTAATTACAGAATAACAGCAGCGACAGAACTGAATTCTGCTGGTTTATTAGCTGGTAGCAGCCTCAAATGAAAAAAAGAAAAAACAAACAACAAAAGATCTGTTGGTTCCCTTTATAAGCATTCTTTACTGTTAAGACTTGAGTGCAAAGGACCTTCGAGACTTCATTATTGCATTTCACAAATCCGAGTGTGAATATGAGGTGACAGAGTCTAATAGCTTGGTTTTCTTACAGAAGCAGGTACAGCAAGACACCGAAATGATGTCCACGACTCTCCATCAATCATAAATAATTACCAATTTTACCTACGTTAGGGACACTAAATAGTCTTAGTACCAGCACTAGAGTGTGTTTTGATGTATTTGAGAAAACAGACAAATTTCACAGAGTGAATTTTAAAGCTCTTTTTTTTTACCTAAAGTAAACCACATTTGAAGGCTTTTGAAGTCGTGGGATTGGATAGAATGATTCTTCCAGCAATGATTGCTATTAAGCTTTCACATTTTTTAGATGCACTAAGAATTTATGCAAATTCAACTTTTTTTATAGCTGATTTTAACACCAGCATTGTTGTGAATACAGACAAGGTGTTGCAATTGCCACAAATGTAAGAAATTGTAAGACCAATTCCTCATTGCCAAAAAATTGAATGGGAGTTTAAGGGACTAGGGAGCAAAGAGTTTTCCTTTATTTAAAGCTACAGTGTGTAATTTTCAGCGACATCTAGCGGTCAGACTGCAGACCGCAGCAACATGAACATCTCCCCCCCACCGCTTCTCCCCCCCAACAGTACGGCGAGCGTTACGGGACAAAATTTCTTCCACGACGTCCGCATCACCTACCCTCTCAAGTGATGAGGTTTGTTTACATAGATAATTTTACAGATAGTATTTCATTAGTCTGAGTAGGGTATAGATTTCATGTAGACTTAAGATAATAAATATACCCGTTATTTTTTCTACATCGTTGTGACGTTTTGGTGAGCTGCTTTGCATGGTGATATAAACAGACTACTAATTGTAGTCATTAGTTTAACAGCGAGATTGTGTTCGCTGGAAGAATATATATTCCCCGTTTACAGAGTCCAAGTCATTTTGGTGGCACGGGGGTTACAACGCGAGGAAGAGGGAGAGGACGAGGGCGAGGGCAGGGAGGCCGTGCAGCTAGGGCCAGGCGAGAGAGGGGAGCCAGTGGGGTGAGAGCAGAGGAGGAAACGCTTGAAGATCTCCAAAGGAGCCGGAGAGAAGTAACCGAGGTATATATCCAGAAAATTATTTTACAGAAAATTACTGAATCATTACCTATGAAACGTCAAGGACGTTGCTGAATAAGTATACTGGAGAGGAACAGCATCATCACGCCGCAGCATGTTATTGTTTTAGACAGGTCTGAGCATCCTGTACTCCAAAAACTGCAGTGATATTAGACAATTGTGTGTGTAGGATTAATTACCTGTCCAAGAGAAAACTGGCAACTTGAGCGTCACTTTGAAAACCTTTTTCCTCCATCAGTGACTTCCATCGTGTAAATGCCGTGCCAATGTTGATCCGTGTTTTTTGTCGTTTCTTGTCACGCTTGCGTTTATTCTCGTCGTGTTTCCGCTTCTTAGATGACGGGGGTTCGGTGTCCGCCGCTTTTCGTTGTGATACAGAGTAGGAATGATCCTCCATTCGTCTGATGTTTGGCCACACAGTGCCAAACAGTTTGCAAAGTCACTCACGCCTGCCGCCTTTCTTGTTACTGATGCGCAGTATACCTGCTTCTTCTTCTTCTTTGGTTTCAGGCAGACTAAACACTTCTCAGGCATAATACTGCCATCTACTGTTCAGTACCGTCTCAGTTCATCTCTCTCAACTTGCCGTAGTTATTTTTGAGCGTCATGGGAGATCTCGCAATCGCTAGTTTGTTGCCTCTGCGCTTGCCGTAGCGCAAAGATGTCAGCCTCCATGGCTGCGAGACCCGCTCCTATGTAATTATAAATAACGAATTCTGAGGCAGCGCAAATATTATGGTTAAAAGGCTGAGCTCATAGGTGATGATAAATAACATAGTTATGTATAATATATTAAATTTCTGACTTTATATGCCTGTAATTATTACACACTGTAGCTTTAAACTAAAAGTCTTATTTATCATATATTTTATTTTAATATATTTTTCATATATTTTGATTCAATTTGAAAATATTATTGTAGAAGCATTAGCAGAATCATTCCTTAATTGTTAGGCAGTGCTAATTGGCATCATACCTACAAACAGTAATCAAGCAGCAAAAGTGAAGAACTTTTCATTTATTTTACACCGAGCCTTCCTCAGAAGTGTCTTTTTACCTTTCAGGGACCATGCATCCATGGTAGCCAGCTGCAGTCTGGGCCAGAGCTGCAATGAAGATAGTTGCCACCATTTTAATTACCACTTTGTGTTTTAGGCTCACTATACCAAAAAAGGTCTGATAGAGAAACATTACTCCATCAACTGACTGAGAAATATTGTCTACCAGCCTGCTATTAGGCCAAGCTTGAATTAAAATAAGCAGTCAAACAAGGAAAACTCTCACTGTGTACTGAGCTTTATGCAGTGCATTGCAGAAGTATTCCCACTTGCTGAACTTGTTTACATTTTACCTTAATTCATAGAACAGGACATCTTTTTCACATACTTGTAAAGGAGAAAATGGATAAAATGTAAAAGAAGACAATTAAATAATCTGTTTGTCGTTTGTCTTCAATCTCTTTTCTTCTGCTCTGTGAGGGCAATGGTGTGTTAGGGGAAAACAGGGAACATCATCAACATAAATGTATAGCACAGAGTACATTAGATGGTTCAGTGATAAAAAAAGAATATTTAAGCCTTGGTTGGTTTTTAAAAATGTTCTTAACATTGAATATATCATGCAGCACAGTTCAAACCACAATCTAAAGGTGAATAGGATAAAGCACTATTGATTTGTACATCAACCAGGAAATGGTTGTCATTCTAAACAGACCTGACATGCATCGTAAAATAAGCTGTAAGTCTGTTAAAGCTAACAGGTAATGGATTAAGTTATCCACAAAACTTCCCCTACACAGCAATCTATCTGAAATGTTCTACATATCTTTGGATGGTTTGTAGCTTAATTCTTATTTTGGTTAATTGGTAAGTATGTGTCGTCACATAAACTAGGGTGTTATTAGTGTTGTTGTGTTTCCTGTAAAGCACTTTGGTGCAGTTTTATGCCTGTTTTTAAAGTGCTATATAAATAAATTTGACATTGCGCATCAGTTTAGTCACCACTAAACTGATGCGCATTAAATTGTCATGAGTTTACTAAGAAATGTAATAAAGGTTCATTAGGCAGGTGGGTGCACTTGATCAAGGTTAATTCAGAGCCAGGTTTAGTAGGTTCCAACCAGGTTCCAAGATGGCGGCGCTGTAATGGCAGCTGCTGGTCACAGCTCCCGACAATCTGCGTGCAGTTCAGCTTTGCAGCTCTGCTGTTGGTCAAGCAGGTTCTGCAACAGCTTTTTCCCTATTGCCATAAGACTGTTGAACTGTGAAAGTCTAAACTGGCCTCTGCATCACACTTGCAACATTATTTTGTTCCACCAACGTGGCTGAACTTTTATAATCCTTTTAAAGCTGCAGTCTGTAACATTGAGAAGAGAGCAGACTTCGACTGAAAATTTGAAGAAAAACAGGTTTCACACCACTCCCCCACCCTCTCTGCTTCACTCATGCCCCACCTCCAAGCTCCACCCCTCTCACAGCATCTGCGCGGCTACCGCATGCGACCAGAAGGGGGGGGGATTCCGCGTGTGTGAGCTGTGATTGACACTCCATCAGACGCTCCTCTGGCTGTGATTAGTTGTTTTGACTCGTCCCGAATTATTCTTTCCAGATTGAAATACAGGCAGTAGGCGATACCAATTGAAGCAGTTTTTTTCACAGGTTACATATCACATCTACTGCTGTCTGGGCATAGGGACAGTTTTAGCCAATATGACAAAAAAGTGATTTTTAAAAACTTACAGACTTCAGCTTTAAATAGGACACAAACCAGTGTTATACTGCAATTTGCACCATATTTATTTTGAAATGCACTGAACCTTTCCATATTAATGCCCTTTTTCACCATTATATTTTTCTTATTGGGTTTGCTTTTCTCATATGCTGTTCACTGGGGACAGTGACCAAAATAATTTTTTCTTGTATACACTAGAAATTGCTACTAGACTTAGACACTCTGTGACTAAGTCTAGTAACAATGTATTTATGATATATAGAGTAAATATAATATGGTGGTGAATAAATTAAACTAGAAAGATACTTTAATTTTGAGCAGTGATAATGTAAGGGTTTCTCTTCTCTGAGAAGGATCCAATATTCACTCCTAATGTCGGATTCTCATCCTTCACTCTGCATACACACCTTTGTGTTTTGTCCTGCTGGTTGCAAAATAGTGTAATTACAGAACTACTGGAAACACAAGGTCAGCCCACGCGGGTCTTTAGGCCTTGTAATAATTGAATTGCCTTGAGGGCTTCCATTTGGAAGGTGTGAGTGATCCATCAGCCTTAGCTTGTCTTTGATCAAACAAGCCGTTGAAGTGGAAATTGAATATGATGTGCCACAAGCGAGCAATCACATCGAGCCAGTGGTCCCTGTGGCTTTAAATTAACACAAGGTGCAAAACTAATCTCAGCCAGCATGCCCTCTGGGGCGTAATGTTTTGTAAACTACGAGTAGACTGTCACTGTTTTTCATGTGCACTTGAATGATTGTAGGAATTGTGGCCTACATACCATTCTAAAGATGGCATTAAAACTCAAGATTTAAAGATAGCCTTAATATTCAGGCATTTAATGCAACGTTTAATCGGGATGGGGTTAAATTCACATGTGTTGATCTGGTTTGTAAATATAAAAAACATATATAATTTTCATGTAATGCCTTGTTTTTCAAGGGGGTGAGTTAGAAATCTAAAAAATTACATAAATGACAATAAATTTGATACACCTTAATACCTTTAGTAAAGAAATATCCTTCATTTTTGTTTGCTTTTAATAATAATCCTCAAGGATATTTAACCGCATTCAGCTATGTGTCAGAGATTGCTGCTTGGTTTGGTTAGATCAGAGGAAAATATAAATATATATGAAGTGTTCTTCTAAATGGTACTGCATTCAAGTCTTTTACTGAATAGTTGCAGCTTCGCTGAGTAAGTCTTCTGCTCATCCTTAGCGAGAGGTGATAGCTTCACAATACAGGGTTAGTTTTGGGTCTGATTTAACATTTGCTCTTCTTTGACATGAAGAGGTCTAAAGCCTTCTTTAAATCTTTTAAAATTAACCATCCTTAATGCCAGATGAGTAAATAAAAATGGGTCAATGCATCATTTTCTCATGCATATATTTATATCGGTTTTTCTATCTCACAGAAGCATTAATATGCTCTCCTTATAGTAGGAAGGAGGCATCTTACTCTTCAGCACTTTGAGTGTTCCTGTCAAGTCAGATTTGTCCTGAGGAAAAAGGCACGACTCACTGCTGTTGTGATTTTGGTTGGCTCGGTATGCCGGGGGTCAGGGGGCTTTTGTTGGTGTGTGGAGATTTTTTTTCAAAGGCACACTTATTAGTGTAGCTCCTGGTGGTGGAGCTGCCTAAGCCCAGAGGGCTTTGTTTTCTGTCATGCTGAGGCAGCCAGTGAGAGAGAGAGATGTTTAAACATTATGACGCATAACAACTGCAAGTACATGTATCTCAGTTGCCCTGGTGCCATAGGCATCTATCTGTGAACAATGGTTACACCTCACTGTCCTGCCCACTTACATTTATAAATAAAGCTCTTTCTGTTTAGGACCTTCAAAAAGCCGATATACAGGAAACTAAACATTAATGGGAATCTGACTGAAAGGAAATGAAAGATAACTTATCAACAGCTAGCAAATTGTCAAAACAGCCAAACAAATATTCTTTAACTTGAAATAGTTAAGACAATATATCAATTGACGTATGGTTGTCAAAGACCAGTCTTTAATTGGAATTGAAGTTCAAGTTGAAATATTAAATTAGGTACTGCTACTAGCTTTTTTTTTTTTATAAAAGGTGTATTTTGAGCATTTTAACAAAGTGATGATTCTTTCACATTTTTTCTAGGTCAGTTATTACTGATTTAATATAATGTTAGATTGAAATAATCTAAGCCATAAACAATATTTAATTTTATCAGCTCTTAATAATCTTTGACTGTCACCCTATCTTAAACACCTATGATATGTTGCATGCAGCTTCATGCATTTTCCTTCAATTTAATTCCAAATTATTGAATTAACAGTGTTTTAATAGGAGGCTGTTAACTTAAATGGTGGAGTAATGATAGCATTTTTACATTTTAGGATATTTAAATTCTGTTTTGATATAACTTGATTGGTTTTCTGTGCAGCAAAATGATAAATCCACCACTTAATGGTTTCAGCAATAGAATTTTGGTGACTACTAACTTAGCTTCCCTCTTTAGCAGCAGCTGTGTAGGTGTACAAGCAGAACAGTTAACATGGTGCAAATACAAGGGAAGCTGCAGCATTCAATACAGTTTCTGTTCCACTATGATCATCACTGTAAAATACACATAAAAAATTAAACTGGTTGTTGGTTAAAGACAGACTTTCATACTCATTGACTGTTATGATTAGAAACATATCTGTATTAAAAACACCTTATATGTTATTTACAAACCTTACTTTTAGTTCAGAAAATCACGAATACAGGACTAGGCATGCGACTGAAGGAAACTTTAGTTTGCCTAAAGTAAAGTCAAATGCCCTAAAAAGAACTGTTATGTATAGAGGTATGAAAGCATGGAATTTACTGCCGAATTACATTAAACTGATAACTGATTTAAGGAAATTTAAAAAATCATTGAAAGAACATTTATTAAATATAGAGGTAAAACATGATTAGGACTGTCTTCTTCACTTGCTGTGCTTTGTAGTTTGTTTTGATTAGTTTGGAATGTTTCTGTTTATGTATATGGGTATATATGTATATGTATATATGTATGTGTATATGTGTGTATGTATATATGTATATGTATAGATTATGGGAAATGTTGTTTTAATGTCCACATAATTTTATTTCATTTGTAATTTTTTTTTTTTTTATTTCATGTTTTGTTGTTGGACCCCAGGAAGAATAGCTGTAGCTTGCTACAGCTAATGGGGATCCTAAATAAACTAAACTAAACTAAACTAAACTGTAATAGATTAAAACAGTTAAAGAATACTACTATATAGATTTGTTAGATCTGTAAAATAATGTGTCTTTATTTAGATTTCTGGAGCTTGTGCACATAAAAAATGGCTGGTGTGTTTGTTGCTAGCAACCCTATACAGGCAACTGAAAATAATGGTGTAATAATTGATGTTTACAGGTGGTAAACTTTGGTGGGCCGATGATGAATCAGCACAGCTGGGGACAGTCACCAAAAGAGATGGAAGGAATTTTGTGGTTCTGAGAAATAAGACAAATGGTGTGGTTCATATGAAAGTGTATGACAGGGACAGTCAGAAAGGTAAGAAGGCACACACTAAGTAATTGGAAATACACCACTGTCTACCTATAATATCTTACTGTTTGCCTTTGCTGGTTGGGCTTTTCATTCAGGAAGAAATCCTTGCCAAGTGAACAATGGAGGATGCTCCCAGCTCTGCTTCCCAACCTCAGAGAACACCCGCAGCTGCTCCTGCACTGTGGGATATCATCTACGCAGTGACCGGTCATCTTGTGAGGGTAAGAAATACTTTTAAGGTACTTCTCATCTTCTCTATAAAATTGCATAGAAAAAACTCTGGTTAATAAAAAGTGTTACTGAAACAAAGTTTACTCATAAACATCTGTTTTTATAGTTGATAATGGTTTGTAACTGGTCTCTCTGTCATTCTTTAGGTATTGACTCATTTTTATTGTATTCCATCCATGAGGGAATCCGTGGAATTTCTCTTGACCCGAATGACAACAGTGAAGCCCTTATGCCCATCACAGGAACTCTGTTTGCTGTGGGAGTTGACTTTCATGCAGGTGTGATATGAATTATAATGCTGTATTGGATCTAAACCTCATAGAGACTTTTTTTTAAATGAGTTTTAAGGTTTTCATTTTGGTCATTGGGTGTTTAAAATTTTACTCCTTTCCATAACTTTTAAATTATGCCTTTTTATTTAGAAATTAACAGTGAGGTAAGACTCAGATGTAAATACTGTTATATCCCTTAACCATTACACAATTAATAACAAGGCAGGTCAACTAATTCATCCATAGAGCTTTTCCATAAATAATTAATTATTTATTGGAGCATTCCCATATAAAATCCAGCACAAATCAAGTTTTTTGTAGTTATGAAGACCTGTTGTCCAGCTTAACCTTTTTAATTGTTTGTCCTGGTTAAACTCCCACACAAAGAATTATTTCCTAAATACTAGACTGAAGAACCAGTATTCAGTACTGAAGGCTCCTGTCCTTATATGACATGCTCAAGAGGATTTTAAAGGACAGTTGATCTGTTTTTAGTCCGGACACCAGAAAAATTGCAGGGACACGGCCCTACACATCACTCCAAAAATAGTATAACAATTTCAGCTCTGGGTTGCTTCATAAGCCTTTAGGCCTGTGGGGATTTTTCATTGAATATTAAAGAAGGTAACCTTCCCTGTAAATTTCGTAATTATTGGTATAATATTTATTGTTAAACTTCATAAATTTAGTCATTAGACTGCATAAATATGCGCTAAAATGCGCCTTATTTCATGAGTATGTTGCGCATTAATAAGCTTTATACTACCCTCTCAGATAAAATGTCCCCTCCAGTCTGGAACAGCAGGACATTGCCGTTCAGTCTCTATGAGAAATTCCTGTTGAGGTTTAAACTTTACTCTATTGAGGTAAGCAGCAAGAACGTACAGCCCTAATTGGATAAAATGACAAAATACGCCACTTCCAGTGAAGCTAAACCTCTAAGGGGGTCTATGGAGCAGGGGCGGGTCATGAAGATGGCTGCTCGATGCTGATTGGCAGACATACTATTGGATTTTTGACAGTAAACAGACAGCTAGGAGGTTTTCTTCATGAGTCAAGAGGCAGAAGTATTCATTCAGTGAGAACCATCATCTTGTGCTGAAGTCTTGCAGTGGTTTCTGGAGTTCATTATTTCATAGAGCTTCACAAAGGCTATTTTCACCCATTGTAGTGATGTGTTTTATCAACATTTCTTAATGCAATACTTGATGTTTGGATTTAATTAACTTCATTGAGCATCCCCGGTTTTAAAGAGCAGCAGCCGCCATTGCTTTAGGCCATAATGATTTAAGAAATTTTTAAATTCTGTTTTCTCCTTTAGAGACTGGAATCTTTTGAAGAAAAAATACAGAAAAATGTAGATATTCAAATCTAAAATACAATAGAAATTTGCCAGCATAAATATGCTTTGACCTCTTTTTAAAAGTCTAAGTCTAATTTAAAGAGAGATGGTTGATAACTAATATTTAGTTGTAGAAATGTCTCTATCAAGGCTCTTCAAGACTTTATCAAGTGTATGAATTTGATTTAATCTAAGTAAAATATATATTTTTTCTTTAATTGAATGATTCAAATACAGAGCACAAGAACAACACAAAGTTGTTTGCTCCAGATTTAGAGCGTGTGAGGTCACACTCACTTTGTCTCTAAAAGAGCTTGAGTGTGATTGGTGGAGAGGATAATTGAATATCATCCAAATGCTAACACAACAAAAATAAAGCGATCTTATCCCTGAATATCAGCAGATGGGCTGTCCATCCACATATTGTCAGCTGTTACCCAACTTATTATCGTGACCAAATCATTTTAACCTCAAGTGGATACTTGCTTCAAAAATTTCTTGTGATAATAACAACTGGCCCTTGACTTTACCAGATTGAGGGAAAAATTGATGACATAGAAACATGCAATTAGGGAGTTATTCAACAAGGAGACATGTCAGCAATCTTGTGAAATAGAAGCTAGTGATTGCTATAGCAGTACTCTGCCTCGGTCAGCAGATCATTTGCTAAGATACAGATTTTCGTTTAAGTTTGGTCATATGTTTTACGTTTAACTGTGTATGATTTTAACTCGTAGCGCTTTAACCCTGACCTTAGTTTAAATTTTGATGACATCCCATAATTAAAGAATGAATAAATGCAAAGCTGTTTTATACATCTTAAAGAAAGAATGAAGTTGCAATGTAATATGCTTTTAAAAGAATTCTGGCTCCTTTAGTTTTTTTAATTACCTCATTTACCACTGGTGTACTAGTTACTGAAAAAAAGGATGGATAGTTACACATACTAGTAACTTCATCCAAAGTGTAACTCAGTTATATTGTTAAATGCTTAAACAAGAACATTTTTAGTTATTTTCTAAAATGAAATTTTCTAAAAATGTAGTAATTAATGGCCTTATAACTTAAGTTTGGAGTTGTACAAAATACAAACACATATAGGCCAGCGAATGATTTGAAATGAATAAGCAACAAAAAAACCATAACTACACCAGGACAAAAAAAAAAAAAAAACATTTCTTGAGATTGCAGTTCACTTCAAACTGATTATATAAATAACTGTGAAAAAAAAAACATTGTGCTATATAAGATTGTGTATGCTATATAACATTGTTATATAACTTTATTTTGTGCGTGGCAGTTTAATTTAGCTGTGGTGGTGTGCAACATGTAGCCTGACGTAGTCCGACTCAATTCTAGTCAGAATATGAGTCTGATGCTGCTCCATAGAGCTGTGATTATGGGGCGTGTTTTGAACGAACCAGGAAAAAAATGCCTCTGCACTCAATTGGATAGATCTACAACCAATAAGAGCAACGGAGTGCGTGACGTATCTTAAGCGAGGCATAGTTGTTGTCCACAAAAATCAAAGCGTGCAGTTTCACGCCTAGAATAAGAAGGTGAGCCTTGATCGCGTTTCTCTGTTCCTCTTTTAAAATTAAATTGCTGTCGATATCTTCTAGAACAGACCTAATAGCAGAATCTACTCACCCAAACTCTCCAGCGGCAGCCATTATTGTTGTCACCCAAGCGCGCTTTGGTCACGTGGTTGATAACGTTACTCTTGATCATCTGTCCATCATCGTATAAAGCCCGCCCTGACAATTTGATTGGATCGCCTGACAGTGGGCTTTAATACTCGCGCTACTATGGAGCAGAGCCAGACCGAACTTCCCCGACCTCAAACCTTGTGGGCGGGACTAAGTTCGGACTGGCACCCAGGCTATGCAACATGTAGCTGAGACCCTGAAAAAATTTACACCCAGAGCAGCAATTGTAACAGTGGGAAAGTTTTAAAATTATTAATACTTTTGAAATACATTGTAAGCTAACAACTTGCTAAGAATTTCTGAAAAACTAATGTTGTGTTAACCCTATTGTTCTTGTACTGAAGGGGAAATATTTGGGGTATATAGTCACAAAAACTGGCCCTTGCTGAAAATAAAAGAGCTGTTTGCTTTTTGTGTCTGAAAGTTTCATCAGTCAGATCAGATTTGCTTATAAAAACTTCACAAAAATATCCCAGTTTTGTATCATTATAGCTGTGCTGCTTCATAGCAATATGCCTTTGCTTTGCAAGAATGATGTAAAGACATTCCATTAAGACCTCAGGGAATCTTTTTGTCTTGTAGAAGAGGGGCATAATATTTCTGCATTTAGTTTCTAAACTACCATAGCATTGATAGATTTAAAAGGACTGACTGTATGGAGTTTTTTTTACAGTGTTAGTTTCAAATCTAATAATTCTTGCTATGTCAGGATAAATACTGAGACATAAAGATAGGATTTTAACATTTAACTGCCACTTAAACAGTGGCTGAAAGGATTTAAGATTTAAGGAGTGCATCAAAGTAGATACTATCTCTGAGGACCATTTGAAAAAAACAGCTATGGGCTGTTTTCTGTCTCACTTTAGTTTTGTCGTTTATAAATCTTATTTATATTCCTAAGCCATCGTTTTTTGAGTTTTTCACGCCCTTTATATTATTACAGTGATCACTGTTCATGTGTTTTCTGTCTAATGGCTGTGAAATACTATAGCAAATAACTATTAACACCAATTCCTTTAGAGTTTTTTTGTGTTGCAACCTCTGTCCATGCTTTATTACGTACATGGCGAGATATGGTTCAGCTGGCATATTTTAGCCTCTAAAAAGTGTTTTATGTTTGTTTTACAACAGGAATTTATATTGCTGTGTAAAAAAGGAAGGCAGAGCGTAGGCAGTATTTTAAGACCTGATTTTTAGGGTAGATTTTACCATCTTTCAATTGGATAAGCAAGAATGTTTTAAATAAGGGTTGTTTTTTGCCATACGCTGCTAAAAGAGGGATGGTAATGAAGCATTGCTCCTAAAAAATATTTTTGGTCATTTGTTGCTACAAAGAAAGAAAATAAACATTAGAAGATATGATTTAGGCAACTGTCTAAACCTTTATTCAGTAAAATCATTTCCAGTTCAGTCCACTGATATTATGTTCCAAATTAAAACAGTTTCCTTACAGTGACAGTGAATAAAGATATTCTGTTTTTGATAGTTTATAACTATCTACACTCCTAGTGTTAGAAAATGTGCAAAATAGAAGGAACAATTTATCTGGCTTCTGCATGCATTCTAATACTAGTCAATAAATTATTGCATCACTATGTGATGAAAGAGCAATACGATCTCATTATAGGGGAATTTCATGAATTACATCAAACTATACTTAATCAATTCACTGAAACTTTTTTAAAGAGTTCTGGTGTGTCAGCTTAGCTGTCATGATATTGCCTGGATAGCATTCGGTTACCCCACATCTACCGTATGCTTCTCACAGAATATAATAATGATTGATGTTTCATGCTAACAAATAACAGGTATACCTTGTATACCATCTGCTGCATCTCTTTTTAAAAGATTAGAAGTGATATTCTGTTTTTTGTATATATGCTTCCCTTAAAGGTTGATATGTTGTGAGGAACGAAGGAAGGAAGTCATTGTAAACTAGGAGACCTTGACTGTTTTGTGACCTTCCTATCTGTTTAGATAACCTGAAAGCATTCATTTACACATTTTTTTTTTATTCTCCCAACATTTTTTTTATTTTTATTTTTTATTTTACAGGGCCATGGTCATGTTATAAAATTTTTTATTAGATTGATACGGCAATAGCTCACTTCAGTAGCATACAAAACTTTTCTGAAATATTACCCTATCCTGTAGATGTATTATTCGTCATTTTTTGTATTTCACACTTTGTTTTTGCTCAGTTTGTAAGTCAATAAACCTCTGTGTACATTTGCATTAACAACACCTATTGGCTGGGGTATAATACTGTGCATGTGTGCAGAAGGTAAACGAGGAAGTGATGTGCCTAAGACATTTAACAACTAGTTTAAAAATGCAAGGAGAATTTTGATATAAAGAGGGATAAAACTTAAAAAGTGCTTCAAATACAGAATAAATGTTTGTGTTTACTGAAGGGGGATATAAAACTGAAGAGGAATTGATGTGTGAGTAAATGTCATTAATACTAATATGGGTGATGCCAATGCTATTCTAAGTTTCTGCAGTCTAAGTACAAACAAAATTCTAAAAGAATTAATTGATTGATTGATTAATTGATTGATATAAACAGAGCTTAAGGGTCCAGTTTTCTCCTTTCCCTTCTCAAATTGGATCTGAATTTAAGTGTATTATATTGAAATTGATTTATACACGGTTTACAATAAAATGTACTTTGCTATCTTGTAAAGGGCCTTAATAGAACATTTGTTGTAAACTGGCTATGTTAAAAAAGGCTGAATTAAAAAGAATTAAAAGTAATACCAGACAGTTACTAATAAAAGCTAATGGAACATTTTTTGATTATTTACCCTTCAAATTTTTTGCTTTAGCCCCTTTTAAATCAGATTTTTTTCTTTACTGTTTGCAATAACTCTACAAAATGTAATACATAAATATCCTAATTGTTAAATTTTTAAAGATACATCAGCTTCCTTTTTGACTATTGATCTGATGTAACAAGTAAATTCCTCCACTGAGAGATCAATCAATCAATCAATCAATCAATCAATCAATCAATCAATCAATCAAGCATCAATTTAATGTATTAAGCTTTAATTTTTTGCATAGCAATTAGAGGATCAGCCTTGAACATGTCTTAAATATTTCACTTTGGTTCTGAGTCAAGTAGCAAGTCACAATTAATGTGAGCCCTTAATAGTCTTTTGTTTTAAGACTTTAAAAGAAAAAAGTTAAAGAAAAGTAATGAAGAAGTAAGCTTTAAATACTTTTTTATGCAAGTGGAAAGGAGTTAGTATCTTAATATAAAATTGAGAAGCTTCAAATCAGAACACTTGTAAAATCCTTTAAAAGTCAATAACCCTCTTGGAAATGTGACTGAAGATTTCTTAAAGGAAATAAGCTAAGTCCAAAATTAGACAAGTACAAAATTCAATGATTGTTGCAGCCTTTCATTCTTTGAGCAAGTGAACATGCAAATGTAGCACTAAGCCTCATCCTGGATCAGCACCTGACAGCATGAACATTTCATTTACATATCGTTATGGAAGCCAGGTTGCCAGAGCAGAACAGATGAAAGCCCCACAGCTGTATTCTGTCATATGTCATATTTGTGTTAACAGAGTGTGAAGGCAGGGGGAACAAGATGGTGCAATTAAATGTCTGACGCTATGTAAGCTCTTAACAACCTGTGGAGAGTCAGACTTGGATGCTGCACTGCAAATACAGTATATTGTGTATTTATAATGATATCGGAGATTCACTGTAACCAAAGCCATGTTCCCCACACAGGAAGATGCCACCCCACAACATTATAGGGCTTCTCAGTAAATTAGAATAATGCAAACATTAAAACAAGTTAGTTCTAAAAAAAAAATTTTAAAATACAGTAATGTATTATATGTTCATGTGAATATATTTCTATAATTTCCACTTATTTTATTTTTCTATCTGGATTGATCAACTTTGATTAACTAACTTTGAAGTTGTCTTCGGGTGCATGGCATAATCATCAAAAGGAAAAGAAATGTGTCGCTCTGTAAAAAGAACTAACAAAGACATAAGAAAATAAGAGCAGACTTGTTTACTTAATTACTGGAATAAAAATACCTGTTCCATTCTACTTCATTGCTTTATGTCAAAGCGACATTCCTGAATTGAGTTTCTTGATGGTGCCACCTGACATCTGGTGAAAGTGACTGTAAAATGTTGCCTTGTTTGAAAGTGCAGCTATGTACATGGCAGCACCATTCATCATCCTATTATCTACTGTCATTAATGGTATGGTGTAATTTTCAGGGAATGACACTGTGTACTGGACAGATATGGGACTGAATAGAATATCCCGCGCCAAACGAGATCAGACCTGGCAGGAGGACGTCATTACTACTGGCATCAGCCGAGTGGAAGGCATCGCTGTTGACTGGATCGCTGGTCAGTATTGTGCCTCCCCAGTCCCCAGAGTTATCATTACTAGAGGCTTTCAGCTTGCCATTGATAGTGGAAAATGGTCCCTTTTATTTCACTCTGTCTAGTTGTGACAGGAAGTAGGGGCCTGGGTTTGATGTTAATTAGTCATTCAAAATTAGCCTTTTAGCAATCACAAAAATTAAATAAGTTAATTTAATTAAAATAAGTTTACAAAACTTAGAAGTTGTTTACAATACTTATAATTTAAATACATGTAAAAACGTAAACTAGGGTTAGGGTGGGTAGTGGGGAAGTGAGGTCAAGCTGGTGTACACTTTTTAAAAATGATTTCCTTTTAGCTCATTGCGCATTTTGCTGTACTTGTACATCGAAACTGATGTTAGATTTAATTATTTGAACATTTTATAGTGTTGCTTCGCAAAAAAATTTAATAAATTTGTTTTTAATAAGTGCATTTTTTCTTTAATTGAGGAGGTAAGTGAAACACTTTGCCAGTGGGAAAAGGCACTTTACATTTAGAATAATAAAAAATAAAGAATTTTCTTATTTCAAGTGCATATTATCTAATGATCCTATTTTAAGAGTAAAAAATACTCATTCCATTGAAAAAATATCTTATATTCCTTCTCAAATTAAGGCTAAATACGTTTTTAGATATATTTTTGGAGTCTGCAACTTTATGAAACAAAATTATTCAAAAACAGTTCACCTTACAATTACCACATATGTTCATAGGTTCTTATTTCCAGCTTCAACAAACAGGGTGGGGAAGATATATACCGTATATGTTTTGTACACTTTTGTGCAGCAGGGTGTTGCACAAAAGTGCACCAATTGTGAACTGCCCCCTTTTTTTTTGGATAGTTTTTAAAAAGTTACGTTTACTAGAGGCAGAAGTTGGTAATGGACCGTGGATATACTGTTTGTGGAAAAGTGACAGTATCTTGGTTTTGTCTTTGATCGTCATCTTGCTTTTAATGAACATTTTCATAATATCAAGCTTTACCTTAAAAGTCTTTTAATTATAGGAGACATTTTCCTACACCTATGTCTTAAATCTTTAATGCATCAATATTTCTTTTCACATATAATGTACAATTTTACAGCCAATCAGAAAGACAAAAATACTTTTGTTTCTATATTAGAAGCAGAACACTTAAACTTTTCGGTCATCAAATTTAAATTTATGAATCAACTTGCTCCTCAGCCATTAAATCCCTTCATTAAAAAAACAAAAAAAAAACAAAAGTAAAATGAAAAGCATCCCACAGAGCAGAATTACCATTTTTTGTCAGATGGTTTTACCTTAAAGAGATGCCTTTTATTGACATATATCTCAATTTTAATATAAAATTCAAACATTGTGATCCTGTGGTATTGTGTATACCTTTTCAGACTTAGTGGAGGATGATAATACAAATGTGTTATGTTTTAATATCTGCCTTAAACATAATTTTGACATATTTAACTGAAGGCATGTTCCTCATATAATGTGCAGTATTCTTGTTGAATAGAATTCAATAATAAAAAAAAGATGTATAAATACCTTGGTATTGATTTTTTTTTTCAACACAGGAAACCTTTACTGGACAGATCATGGTTTCAATTTGATAGAAATCTCCCGCCTTGATGGTGCATATCGTTCCGTTGTGATATCTGAAGGACTTGATCAGCCAAGGGCCATTGCTGTTCATCCACAAAAAGGGTAATGAAAGTCTCCGTGATTTACTGATGTGTTTTCTAGCTTCCCAGTCAAACATTGCTGTTGCCAGTAGGATCTATCAGTTGTTATTATATATATTCTTTTCCCCAGTGGCTTATATAGGGCTGTATAGCAAACTGGTTATCACACATAAATCAAATATGGTTGTTTTCCTTTCTTAGAAATAACGTTTTTGCATCAGAGCTTGTCTGAGCACTTGAGCAGTTTCATGTTTGTTTACCTGCTTATTGATGCAGCTACTCAGTCAGCCAATTATTTGCCAGCTTTGCTGTGCATTAGACCATGGACATACAACTTCTGTTGGTGCAGGCATCAAACAAAAACATTAAGGAAAAATACATTCTTGGTGATCGTCATGCCAGAATGGCTTGGCTTAGTATTTCTGTATAAAAATATTCTCCTGGTATTTCCACACACTTAAGCTTAGAGAATTTGTTTGAGTATTCAAAGGTGAATGCAGGGAAGCATTACAGCAGGCTATAGATGTATAGTTTTCCAGATTAAAATAATAAAACACCCATTGGCTGCATTGTGATGATGCAGCCACTTGGATGTGCAATGTGCATAACTGGTGCACAGATGTTAAGATACTTGGATAATTAATTTATGTGCTTTTTACTCTAGTAATCTATTTCTAAGCTTTTTTTTCTTAAAAAAGCAGGTAGTTTACGTAGCTCCATACAAAGAAAAATAGATCATCCAAACTATATTTTAATATTTCAGATACATATTTCAGATGAGACTCATCCCTTCCCAGCAGCTGCAGGATTTATAACCATCACTGCTCCCAAAAACACTACATGTATTTACATCTCTGTTATTTCCACACATATTGTCATTTCTTGTAAATTCTGTTGGTTTTAATGCAAATATATACACGCAAGTAGACTTGAATTTTTTACTCAATTCTACTCAATTGTTCACACCTTTAATTATGCTATTATTTGACTATTTTAGATTTTTTTTTTTACATAAAAAAAGCTGCTCACTCTGCTGCCAATACACTTCAATTTTCCATTGTAGGACTATTAACATTATTTTCATTCTATTCCATTCTATTCTATCAAAAATACTTAGAACAACACTAATATATATATATATACCATTTATAAGATAAATAAATTTCAGTTATTTTCCTATTAGATCTTTCAGTTCAATTTCACTAAGTCTTTGCCATGTCTTGATCTCTAAATGCACCCACTTTCTACCAAAAAATAAACGGAATCACTATTTTTTGAGACAATTTCAACACATATAAGCTGGACCTATCCATTAGATGTTAATATTAAAAGGTATGCTTGCCATATGGCGCACCTTGTGGATTGCCATATGTTTTTCTCTTAAATAGATCCTACTGCTGCCTGGTTACACCATCTTGCTGACATTGTCACATGCACTGACTCAGTGCTCAAAGTTGTTTAAACCGTATATAGATTTACCATCACAGTGACCTGGTGGGTTTGCAGCTGAAGATGAACTTCAATCCCACCTTGCTGCATCAGTTATTTACAAAACCGCTCACAGATTCTCAGAGTGGATCTGAGACGTGACTTAAAGTTTTTTATGAGTTGCTTTGTCTAATTTAAGCTCAGAATCCGCTAAACGGATTTTTGATGTTTTAATAAAAACAGAATCGAGGGAAAAACACCATCTAGATGTGTTACCTTATTATATTAAGTATGTCCGGTAATCTGTTCTATCTCATAGCAATGTTGTATTAATCTCTTTGTACAAATGAAGTCATGGTCTTTTTTTCCTTTCTCCAATTATGCTTCCCAGTTACCTCTTTTGGACTGAATGGGGTCAAAACCCCTGCATAGGTCGTTCCCGTCTGGATGGCTCTGACCAAGTTACCCTGGTGAATTCAGGCATTGTCTGGCCCAATGGAATCTCCATAGACTTCGAGGTACAATCCAAAACACATGCACAAACATTGACTCAAACCTGATGCACTCCCATATTCTGTACCTCCTCTTCCATCATTCTGTTTTTGTGTCTCGAATATTAATGTGCCAAAGAGCATTGGTCTTTGATATGCATTTTTTAAATTACCTTCCAGGAAAACACATTATATTGGTGCGACGCACGCACAGATAAGATCGAGAGGATCAACCTTGAAACAGGCGAGAGCAGGGAGATTGTACTGTCAGCGGCCAACGTAGACCTTTTCTCAGTGGCTGTGTTTGGGCCTTACATCTACTGGTCTGACAGGTAATTCATTATTTTCCTAAATACACTCTAAAGCACTGGTCTGTATAGTAACTTTCCATCAACTAGAACCGACAACAGTCTTGTGTGAAAATATTACAATAAGCAATTGTTCTTAGTAAAAGTTAAACCCTATAGAGAAACCCTTTTTAGAGAATGCAGATAAAAAAAAAAAACCTTTTCACTAGTATCCTTGGTCTTTTTTATTTTAATAATAATTCGTTTTTAGGCTTTTAACATGACTGATGGTTAAACTAATGGTGAAAATGGTGATTAACTGCTATTCTTTTTCCTAATTGTGTGTGTAAGTAGGCTGTATATCTTCTCTATATCAAGGTGCAAATAGGTTTTAAAAAGCTCAAATAGTTTACAAGTTAGTGATTGTAGTTCATATCTGGTCAAGTTTGTGAAACAAAAAATACATTAAAGGTGAATGCCGTTTTTTTTACATTGGGCCCTTGATTTTACGTTATTACATCATGTTCTACTCACCCATTTGAGTTTTGTGTCATTTGGAGCTGTTCTGAAGATATTCGGTTAGGTTATATCCAAGTAACATCTTCCTATGGGCAACGACTTGAAGGCACAAACTAAACTGTTCATAATTTATTATTTATGGTACGCCAGCATTCATAACATGTAGGTGAATCACAGAACATGATGTAATAACGTAAAATCAAGGGCCCAATGTAAAAAAAAAAAAAAAAACCTGCGTTCCCCCTTTAAGTTTTTCCCACTTCCAATTTTTGCAAACCTAGAATACACTATGTGTCATTTCCTAAAACTATATGTATTACTTGCTGATGCTTTTTTTTCCTGCTAATGACATTCAGGGCCCACTCTAATGGCTCAATCCGCCGTGCTTTGAAGACGGACACAAATGAGGTTGTTACAATGAGGAGTGGCTTAGGGGTCAACTTGAAAGATGTGACAATTTTCAACAGAGATAGGGAAAAAGGTAGGATTTCATTTTACATTTTTTTCACAGATTATAGAAAATTATGCCATCTTACAATAAGTAAATGCTGCAAAAATGTTCAGTGATGTTGATGATGTTCAATGAACAACTTTGGAAATAATCCCAGCACAAGACATTGGATGTTTAAAGTTTAATGCAGCAATGCTTCTTATCACAGTATTCTAAACTTCAGACATCCAATAGCGGACTGGTCATTCCATTAACTAATGATAGAATTAAAATGGCATCACTGTGCAAGAGTTGTTTACTTAAACTGATAGGCTGGATAATACAAGTTTTAATCAAAGAAGCAGCCTAAATGGCAAGATATCCTCAACCAAGATGGGAGAATTTCATTGACACCATCACGATAGTACACTTCTTAGAAGAATGGAAATACTGGCTGAACGTTAGACCTCACTTTATTTTGGCCTCTCTCATATATTTCCGCTCAAAGTACATGAAGGTAGGTGCTCTTAATATCAGAAAATGTTGAAAACTATATAGGATATACAGTCTGCACGTCATAATTGATTTTTCCTCATCTATCATACATTGCAGGGAAAAATTAAACCCGACTGCAGAAAGCAAGCTTGTAACTGAACATGTGTTGTGTTTTCAAGGCACCAACCCCTGTGCCAGGAACAATGGAGGCTGCCAACAGTTGTGCTTTCACTTGGGAAGCGGTCGCCGAACCTGCTCTTGTGCCCACGGTCGCTTGGCAGACGATGGTTTTGCCTGCGAGCGCTATGAAGGTTATTTACTCTTTTCCGAAAGGACTATCCTAAAAAGCATCCACCTCTCAGATGAAAATGACCTCAACTCACCAGTTCAGCCACTTGAAAATCCAGCTTTTTTCAAGAACATTGTTGCACTGTCCTTTGACTACAGCCAGAGTAAATCTGGGACCAACCGCATCTTTTTCAGTGATGCACATTATGGAAATATACAGATTATTAACGATGACTGGACTGGAAGATCTATCATTGCAGAAAGTAAGTGGATTAAATTTCCCCAAAATATGTTTCCGTCAATACATTATCTCCTTTTATTTATTTTACACATGCTCTTATGTGAACATACATTTTGGGGCTTTGACAAGCCCTGCATAAAAACACATAATTTCAGGTGATTAGCAATATGTCTGATGCCATGTCAACAGCCACAAATGCATGTATTAACTCACCTGGCTAAGATATACGCGTATCATTAAAACAGATATATTGCAGTGCTATCATTTTTCAGAGGCATTTACACATATTTTACAGCCAGTCTTCGATATGAATACAGATATTCAGTTCAGTTATGGGTACTACTCCTTAATCACTTTTGAAATTGCTGCAGCTAAAGCATTTTTCTATACAGTCATTTTATGAGCTGATTAGTGTTTCTTAAAAAAAGACATTTGTAATCCATTGCTTTCAATAGGAAAATTGTCTGCAGCTCCACTGTATTAATCTGCCATACCTAAACATATTTTCCCTCTATGAATTGTGGAACATGCATCAGACAGCTATACTCTGCATTACCTTTTCTAGTCTGCAGAAGCACTCCTTATGTGTGATCCTGTGACATAATGGTGTTCTGTCTTCCAGGGATGTTGTGCTAAAAATGATCGGAGTACAGCCAAAACGGCATCACTAGTTAGATGAAATGACTCTACTATTGTTAATGCTGGTAGTCAAAATTTTATCACTTTTATTTTATCGCAGTGCAAATGTTTTTTTTTGCCTCTGAAACTTGCCATTGCACCTTTGTCTCCTTTTCGCCCCAATGACTGCTGTGATTTTTGTTATTGAATTTGCACAAAACTCACAAACATGCTAAATATAGACAAAGAAAGTGCACCCATAATCTGTTTCAGGTTTGATAAATTACAATTCTCATCCTCTTCCCAGTATTTTGCAGCTTCTAATGATCAGCATGCAGTTCCTTTTGAAAGTATTTTTCCCCCTTGAACTTTTCAACCTTTGCCATATTTCAGGCTTAAAACTTCCTTCCATCCATCTGTCCGTCTGTCCGTCCTTCCATTTTTCTGTCATGCTTTACCCCAGCTGGGGTCGCGAGGGGTGCCTTTTGCCTAACTCCAGCTGTCTATGGGTGAGAGTCAGGTTATACAGGTTAGACAGTTCACCAGTCCATAGCAGGGCTTAAAACATAAAGATATAAAATTTTATTTTTTCCCCACAATGGAATGAAATATATTGGATGTTTTAAATATTTATTACCAAATGAAAAACTGAAAAAACGGGTTCCAAAAAAGTTAAGACAAACCACTGGACTGTGTTTTCCAAGTTTGAAGATGTTTCGCCTTACATCCAGAAAACCTCTCAATTTATAATGTCTGGATTAGCATCGAGTTCCAAGCTTTATAGAGTAGAAGATGATAGATGAAGATGATAGTAGGAAGGAGCCAACTCTATTGCTGCGTTATAGTATTTTGAGAGCTGAAACCTGAGTCAATCTCCTCTGTTTAAGTTTGTTTTTTTCTCTCTTAATATAAATGCCTTCCTTCACACCCCTTTCAACCCACCTGTCCTCTTTGTCCAAAATGTGTAAAAAAAAAAATGGGTGTGTAAAGTTATTTGGACCCCTTTATTTAATATTTCTACCACCAGCTTTTGCTCTTATTAAAGCTGCACATCTCTATCTGTTGTGCTCCTTGAGATTGAAATGTTTACCCATTCATCCTTAAATAACAGCTCAGGATCAGTGAGGTTGGATGGAGAGCATTTGTGAAGAGCAGTTTTCTGTTCTTTCCACAGATTGTTGATTAGATTCAGGTGTGAATGTTGCCACTGGTTATGTTTATATGTGAACCATTCCACTGTAGATTTTGCTTTGTGTTTTGGGTCATTGTCTTGTGGGAAGATAAATCTCCGTCCCGGTCTCAGGTCTTTTGCAGACCCCTACAGTTTTTCTTCCAGATTGGTCCTTCATTTGGCTCCATCTTCTTCCGATCCCTATCTCTGCTTAGAGAAGCAGGGCCAAACCATGATGCTGCCACCACCATGTTTTGCAGGGGGATGGTGTTTTCAGGGTGATGAGCTGTTTTGCTTTTCTGCCAAACAACGTTTTGCATTGTTGCCAACATGTTCAACTTAAGATTTATTTGACCAGAGTACCTTCTTCAACATGTTTGATGTATCTACCAGTTGGTTTATGGCAAACTTTAAACAAGACATTTCATGGAAATCTTTATGAAATGGCTTTCTTCCATAAAGGCCAGATTTTTGTACTGTAGTATATGGCTGATTGTTGTCATATTGACAGTCTCCCATCTCAGCTATAGATCATCCAGAGTGATCATTGTTCTCTTGAATGCAACTCTGATCAATCTTCTCTTTGATTGAGCTGAAACTTTAGATCAACATTGGATAATTCACAGATCCACATTCAACTTCTGGAGAGAGAATCACTGCCCTGAAAGTAAAGGGGTCCATTAATTTTGCACGCTCCACTCTTCAGATTAAATTTCTTCAAAGCGTTTCAAACATCCAGTAAATTTCATTCCTCTTCATGTATGTGTCCCACTTGTTTGTTCTTTACAAAAAAAATAAAAAATCATATCTTAATGTTTCAAGCATAAAATGTGGCAAAAGGTGGAAAAGTTCCATGGTGCTGAAAACTTTCGCATGGCGCTGTAAATGCTGCATATTTACTGAGGCAAAATCAAAAAATTTTTTAGCCTTCTTATTTTACAAACACAAACCTGGTGTGCACCTTGTTATGAGATTAAGCTTCAAGTTTGCACATTTTTTTTATAAATGTAAGCCTTTAGCAGATCAGGCCCCAAGAGTACCAATAAATACAGTGGAATTCATTAACTTTGTATGTTTAAATAATATTTTTATCAATCAAGTTCATGTGCCATTAAAAATATCTAATAAATTAAGCTATTAAGCTATCCAGATGAAAGTAAACCCCCCTGATTTTAGTGAACTGTTCCCTCTGATTTATTAGTATAGACATGGCAACATTTTACTTTACCTTTAATGTAAAAGTTCTGTTGCTATTCACAAAGAATCAACTACATCAATGTTGGCCTTTTAGTTATTATAAAAAAAAAAAAAATCCTATTTCATGATTATCCCCAATGTTATTTAAGCCTTCTGCTTATTCACTGCTTCCAGCTAAGCAAGGACCCTTCCCCATCTATTAATCACCAAATGTCAGCCAATTCCATCTTGATGAGCATGGCTGAAGTGTGATAAACAGCTGAAGTGTCAGATCTCCACAGCTTGCATTCTCTACCATCCTGCAAAGTTTCCACAGGGAACAGAGCTCAGCACCTTCCCATCCCCTTCTTACACAGGGAGACTAGCAGAGTGTTACTGATCCATTCTCACCCATCCCCCATCTCATCTCCCACGCTTCCTGCTGAGGAAGCTTTCTGCTTATTTATTTATCTTCTAAAAATGAGCAGGCATTATCAAGAACCATCTGTCAGGAGCGCTAGTGTCCTTCACGCCTTACCACTTGTGAAATGCTCAAGGAAAGGATTCCAAAAATTTTGTTTGAATGTTGCTTCAATTTTTTGAGCTTGCAACGCTCATACGTTTTTACAGCAGCATTCCCTAATTTAGGGTTAAAGGTTAATTCAAACGAGAATCAGAAACATTGGTAAACTTTAGTGCAGCATTAAACACCAAACTCTTTGTAAAATTAGGCCTTTAATTCTTTTCTTTTCCTTTTTTTACCTGAATCCCATCGTTGAGAAAAGGTGAAGATGTTAATCATCCATATTTCCCTAATTAAACTTTGTGTCCCCCATTAATTACTCTCTCGCGTGGCCAACAATTTGTGAGGAACTCCAAGCTGCCAGACAGCTTTTATTGCAAACTATTAATTAGTTGTCAGCTGACTCAGGCAGCATTAAGTATTCTAGAGCATAGTTTATGAGTTTTCAGATACAAAGTTGCAGCTAAATTGTCTAACACTAGGGAACATGTGAACCGATTCTACAAATCAGTACCTGTCTTCACAGAGATATTTATGTGCCAAAAAAAGGGATCTAGAACTACATATATTTACAAGAATATTAAGTGGATTTTCACATGTTCCATGTCAGCTAAGGCCTTTAGAGTCTAATATGTATCTCTGACTTTTTTTTTTTTTTTTTTGCAATTCTTCTGAACACAGCGTCATGTTTGGATGAATTTGCAGTGATGTCGACTCATATGAGGACTAAAAACTGTCTTTATTGTTTTTGTGGGTTATCATTTGCATTACTGAATGATGATTTCAAATTTTCATTGTAAACCTTTCCAAATATATGGGTGAGAGTACCGTATTTTTCAGACAATAGTGCGAACTTCACTATAAGCTGTGCCCACTAAATTTTTTGAGAAACCCGGAAACGGCTGCACCGGGAAATGAGCAAGCTGAAATCTACTGAACTGTCTCCCACGAAACCTGTAGGGGGAGCTCTGTCCCTGGAGTAGGGACTAAAAAGAATAGAAGAAAGTCTCTTAATTGGTTCGGCAGCTTGAATGCGGCAGATAAATGGGAAAATGTGTGAATACAGGACATTTGTTCTCTGTCGTGCCTGGTGCTAGATAGGTCTTGTGCTAGATGAAAAGTTGCCCCTTATTGTTTCATTTCCAGCTTTGACCTCCCCCTCTGACGCTTAGGAAAAAATCCGCAATGCCGCAAATTTCTTATAAGCTGCATGGTTCAAAGTGTGGGAAACAAGTAGCGGCTTATAGTCCTAAAAATATGGTAGTTGTTCCTATTAAGCTTTGTGCTTAATACATTTGTTTGATTAAAATGAGAAAAACTCCAAAAGCTCCTATTTTTATAGATGTTGTGATATTAGATTATAAACAATTAAAGGTATAGTTGAGGATTTTCTTTTTCCCAGTGGATCATCAAAATAGGTGGTTCTTGTAATTGTCAATCATTCTGGTGATATGTTTACTAGGAGTCGAACGGTTCACAAAATCCACGGTTCGGTTCGGTTCACGGTTTCATGGTCAAGGTTTTCTGTTCGGTTCGGTATATGTTGATTGTTAGAGAAATCTATTATGTCTTGTATAGTACAACACATGTTGCACAATGCTTGCACACTGTTGCACTTTTATCCACAACTTTCTTTCCGCCCTCATCGTAGGTCACTCTAAATGCAAAGCGGTCCCATACAGCAGACCTATAAAGTGCTGCTGGCGTGTCTTCCAACTCCTGTTCCTTCCCACTCGCCATACCCACACAATTCTCCACAACAACAGATTTTTTTTTGCTACACCTGGCTACGCTGCTTCGCTTCTTCTTCTTGTTTACTACTGCTGGACAGTCGAACCGAACGGTTCGGACGGTTTTCATAAACCGTTCCATGCCTAATGTTTACTTGAGGACGTTCTACGTACTCGTTACCATTTCAATCTGAAAAAACTCACACGAAGAGAAAAGACAATTAGGAGAAATGTATTAACTTTGTCTTTAATGCTCAGACCTCGGCAGGAAACATAGCGCCTAATTTTGATAGACATGCATGAACAGGAGCAAAGAATAGGGCTGTTTCCCCCCAGGCCTGAAACTGGCGGTGGAGTGGAGATAGATGAAGTTGGTCAGTCTGTAGACTGCTGGTTAGCGAGACGGTCTGCTGAGCTTTATGGGGAGATCCAGTGGATTGTGTGAGCTGATACTAGAGCTTTACTCAGGGACCTGGAAGATTGAAGTCCAGTTGGATAACACAGGTTGAGAGAACCTGTCCATGATGAGCAAGCATGGAGCGACAGTGGAGAGGAAAAACTCCCTGTTGGGAACAAACCTCTGGCAGAACCAGGCTCAACATGGCGGTCTTCTGCCGGACCGGTTGAGATGAGACAGGGAACGCAGTAAGAGTCTGGGAGGAATGACACTGATGAAGCTTTAGCTACGAAGGTGGAGGAGGGGCTGGAGGTGGGTTGAAACGGTGTCACCTGAATGAAGTCAAACAGCGCATCCGCCGCCTGCGCACAGGAGCAGACTGGTGCGGATCGTAGGCCTTTTAAGATGAACTTTGGATGCCGATTGGCTTTCATGGAGGTGTGGTTCAAAGCGGATTGGCTGTGTAGCAGGTGGAAGTAGGTGCAATTCGTTTCTTCAGTTGAACTTCTGCCTAGGCTCCATTTTCACTTACAGGTTGTGCATATGCATTTTGTTTGTTAAGGGGAGAGGGCGGGTCTTTTCAAAAATTCAGGAAAATCCTCCACTATACCTTTAATAATTGTATTTATCTTTTTTAATATATGTTGTAGAAGTTATATCGAATTCATATCTATGAAGTTTGCCCACATGAGCAGAATGTTGGTAGACATTGATATCACCAAATGATCTGATCATGTTCCTGAGTGTTCCTTCAGTGTCATTCACCTCCATGCAATAACATGCAAGGGCTGCAAAAGCCTTATCTTATTTTGTGTTTAGGAAATTGGTTTGCAATGAAAAACATACTCGGCTCCTGAGTGACTGTGGCATCAATAAATGTTTGTCTGTCCAGTGCACTGAGCCATAAAGTAATTTCCCTGTCAATCATCAACTAAACACAATCCCACGGCCAACAGGATTGGAGCTTTCCATCTGTTGAATGCAAACAGCTTGTTGTAGAATCTGAATTATGAAAAAAGGCTTTAATTCAAGAATTTCAAGAAAGTGGGTAACTTGGTTGAAAGAAGTAAATGTTATAAAGCCCAGATCTAATGATAATAATAAGATTATTGCTGAAGCCAAAGTTGGTGCCTGCAGAAGCTAAAAAAACATAAGAACCCTTTTTTGTTTTTTTTAATGGTTCAGTTAAAAAGTCATGCTTTGTTATTTTTTATTTTTTTTTGCTTTTCTTCTGTTAAATCAAAATAAATAAAAAGATAATGACATATTTGATGACAAAATGTTGACTTTATACAGAATAATAAAAGGTTTATTTTCTTCCATAAGGCATATCTATTGCTGCACCTTATGTTTCCTTTCATTTTAAACTGCATAGTCAAATAATTGAACTATACCAATGTTTAAATTGGGTTCTAATGTGTGTGGGCTTTTTCCTCCTCTTAGATGTGGGTTCTGTGGAGGGTCTGGCTTACCATCGGGCGTGGGACACCCTATACTGGACCAGTTCCACGACATCTACCATCTCCAGACAAACCATCAACCAGAAGCAAGTCGCTGCTTTTCCTAGGCAGGCTGTGGTCACTCTTTCAGAGGAAGACCACCCACACGTACTGGCCCTGGATGAGTGTCAAAGGTTGATAAATTGTCTATCTCCATAAAACACAATTCATACGCTGGTTCCCAAGCATCTTTTATTTGGTTCTACAATATTGTCTAAATATATGGAGAGTGTGCACTGCCTTCAGAATGCAGGGTATCCCTATTCATTAACATTACACATAATGCTTCTAAAAAGAATTAACTTGTCAGATTACAGTTCAAAAAATAAATTCTAAGTAGTATTGGAAATTTACAGCTGCCTCAAATGCTGAAACAATAATAGAAAGCATTATTTATTTTCTAAAGTTATATATTTAACTTACTTTCAGCAGTAGAACATTTTTTAATCTTTGTGGTTTAATATAAATCTATTTAGGAGCTGTTGTCAATATAATGCCTAGATATACCCTGAGTAATATGGAGGACCATCTCTGCCATAATGAAAAATAAAAACAGAAATATATAAATGATAAATAAATAAATAAGCATACATTCTTATTTATTTATTGAGCATTGATTTATTTCTGTATTTATTTTTAAACATGGCATAGTTGGTCCTCCGTAGAATAAAACCTCTCATATCCAAAATGTGTTCACTAAAGAGTAGTAAAAGCAATAGTAGTTAAAATGCATCCACTTTTGATCTTCTATTTGCTAAGAATCTAATACTGGTCCACTCTTTCTTTATTGTGAATCAGATTTGCATTCATAAAGAAATAGAGAAATATTCTTCTGCATTTGATTGCCTACTTGCACCATCTGTTTTAAAACATGGATTTTATGCAAAGATGATTTTATTTACCCTTTCTTAGAGGATGCCACAAAATATTAGTTCCACAAAAACAAATCAGATATTTTCTTTTAAACATTCAAAGGATAGATTCAAGTCAGTTCCTAGAAAACCCAATAACTTCCTCTGCTATCTAGCTTTTGTCATACAAAGCACAGAGTGTTTTACATCCCAGCGTAGGGCATCTGGCTGACCTTTCTTTGCTGAATTGTTTTAATTCAACAGAATTAGAAAGGGTTTTGACCATAAAAGCCCCTTTTTAGCTCATGCAGCAGAATCTCCATTTAATTTGAGTCCAGATTTGATCTAGCAGAATGGAATCATGTTTCCATCGATTATCGTAAATCGTCCAGGTCCCAAAATGCAACTTAAACTAAGCAGTCACACACCATAAACCCACCTCTATCAATATATTTTTCCTAAATGCTGGGTGATCTTAGTTCAGATGTAATTTAACCGGGACTTTGCGTAAAGTTCCACTTTTTCTTTTTAGCATTAAACTTGTTGTTTTTCTTTTCTGTAAAGACATTTAAAATCAAAAAGCTCCTTTTTGTTGTTTTTGATCAGTAGAAGTTTTTACCTTGAAACTCATTTGAATGCCATTTTTGCTCAGTCTATTTTTTTTACTAAGCAAAGAATATTGATTTTAAAAGGGACAAGTTAGCTTTGCAGCACTAAAGTATATTTGGTTTGTGATATCTCATATTCAGTGGTTTCCTCAGGAGCTTATCCTCCTGGTTAAGCTCTTGAAGTTGACCACTGCTACATTGATCTCTGTCTGTGGATAATGGCACCCACTGTAGTTTGATACAATATAAAGTCTTAAAAATGGTTTTGTAACCTTTCTCAAGCTGATTTTAGTGATTTTATTTCTAATATGCTTTTGAATTCCTTAATAGAATTATGCATTGCTTTCTTTTAGGTATTTTTGCATGCATCACGCTATCAAAGGGCTTCTATTTAAATTATTTATGTATCAGCTATCCTACCTGAACACGGATGGCGAAAATTAACTCAGCTTTCGAAATGAAATGTATCAGGTTTATGGTTTAGGAATTGATATTTGCTTATTCACAAAGGCAACAGCCTTAATGAATACTACTAATAATAATTTAAACTAATAACTTTGTATTTACTATATATTATTATAAGTAATCTTTAAGGGTGTGTACACTTTTTCACAGCTCTGTAGAAATGGCTACTCCTCAGGTTCGAAGTATCGAGTCCAGTTTTCATGAGATAAATGTCACTCCCATAAGAAATATTGTGTTAGGGACTATATTAATATTTAAAACCATGGATGAGGGAGCTGATCTCTAAAGTATGGACTTAAATATTAAATAGTTCAAGTCATCGATTCGGTCAGTTGGGTTGTTTTTTTAAGTATGTCTCTCCTAGTTTTTTTCTGTCCCTGATCCTCCATTTTATAAGCAACAAAATCAGGCAAATGCGATGATTTTTTTAAATTGCAGTTTGGATGGTTTGAACTTTGCAGGTTTTTAATCTTATTTTTTTATTTACCCTCAGTAAAATATGTAGGAAATATGTAGATAAGATATTGTTTTCAGGTTCTCTTCTGAAAAAATACAAAGAGCAGTCAGAAAAGAGTGAGAGTTCTATTGCTCTCCCTGTATGAACTAAATTAATTTCCTGACCCAAGACTCCCCTTGGTTGGCAGTTTGGCAGCATATCCATTCTGCTCCAGAACCACGGTCTTATAATTAGAATTTAAGCTCAAGTGATTAATTAGTAGACTCTGGTTGTGACCTGTAACCTGAATTTTTATCAGCATAGTAGAGTAGATTTCTATTACTTTATACTTTGTAGCGGAGCCCATAAAAATGCTTTTCAGTTATACTCTATGCTTCACACAACTGATGATGTGACTTTTATCTTAGAGATTCACAGTACTGCTCTTATCTGTTTCTCAGGTTCTCACTCACTCGAATTTGACCTCTGTCAGTTAAGCTGTGATACTAATACATTTTATTTGAGGCCGAGCCAACTTTTTTTCATTTCCCGTGAATAAAATGTATCCAAAAACTAAATGGATGATCACATTTATATCTTCATCCCGACCTAATATGTATATATATGTATATGTATATATATATAAAACAGATTAAGGAAAAAGTGGGATTGTTGGCGCTTATTAGTCTAGGGGGTTCGAAAGAGTTTCAAATTAAGAATTTCACTATAGACAATATAGTTAGCAAGTGGCGGACAATTAGACTCCTAATATGCAGATTTTTTCTTCCACATTCAGGAAGAGGCAGCAAAACTGCCAACCAGAATGCAGGAAAAAAAAAAACAGAATGTTTACGATAATGTACTTTGGACATCTTAGCTTTAAATTTATTTGGACATCAGAAGTGAGGACACAACTGAAATAAACCAGGAAAACGACTTCATACCAACTGTGAAGTATAGAGGTGGAAGTTTTGGTAGACTTTACCTTTTAAACTGTATAAAATCAATCATGAACTGTTTATCTGAAACTATAAGGACCTGTGTAAAAACATGAAAGATGACCCCAGAATATGAAAATGACACAAAATATTCCTGCAAATCGATCAAGTACTGCCTGAGAATTATGAAATAGAAAGTATTTGGCAAGTTAAAGCCAAGATCCTAATGTTAACATGCCAATGTGGGCCATTATGAAACAGACTGTACAAGCAGGAACACTCAAATAACTCGCTGCTGGAAGTGAGGAGTGGAGAAAACTTTCTTCAGACACATGTAAGAGACTGATTATATAAGATTATTAGTTGAAAGCAACATTTATTTGATTACACTTTGGCTAAAGAAAGTAAAAAAAGCTATCTGAGGTACGCTGTTTAATTTTTGCAAGCATTTTTGTTGTCATAATTTTTGTTTCAAGTAAAATAAATATGCTACGAACAATTCCTTTTAAAAGACTGAATATAAAAAGGGATATCCTTATACAATATGACTTAAAATGGACCATATTGATGAGATTGTATTATTACTTTAATGAAGTATGAGTGTTATAAATTACACACTTTTCTTCTTGTGGGAAGTTTTATCAAGTTGTAAAGGTGGATCTTCACTGTGAATTTTTTTAGGCTGACTTTTGTTGTCCATTTTGCATTCTTAGCTTGATGTTTTGGACCAATTGGAATGAGCAGAGGCCCAGCATCATGAGGTCCACCTTAGCTGGCAAGAACATCAGGATCATAATCAGCTCTGACATCCTGACACCCAACGGACTGACAATAGACCACAAAGCAGAGAAGCTCTACTTCTCAGATGGAAGTCTTGGCAAGATTGAGAGATGCGACTATGATGGCTCCAGTCGTTATGTGAGTAGAAAAAAAAAAAAAAGAGTTGTCCTTGTGCTAAGGTATTTTATATACCATATAAATGTAATTTCTGTTGTCTGTTTTGCTTCAAATAACTAAAGTTGTCTTTTTATTATTATTATTAGAAAAATTATCATTATTACCTTCATCTCCATGGCCTTTGATCTCATCTTTCTTTTACAGCTACTCTCAAATGTCGGTAGAAAATGCAATCTTCTCATTTTAATGGATGGAACCAAATCGGTTTTCAGCATCCTTTATAGAACACCAGCAAAAGACCCACTTATTGCACATACAAAAAAAAAAATTAATAGTCTCCGATTTGAAATTTTTGAAGATCAAGCCCTAATTTTGTTAATTATCCTTCATAATATCTGTTTTGAGTAGTTAAAACAAAAAACGATGTACACCATTTCCTATTGTCATGTTTTGGGTTTTATGATTTTGATCAAATATTTTTGCTTCAATGGAAAATCCTTTAAGAAATCCTTACACATTAAACAAGACATGCATAAATGTGATTTCAATTGCCACTGATAGATTAATGTATTTTTCTGTCAACTACGCTTAAAGAGATGAGAATGTTATATAGTCTTTCTGCTTTAAAAAGAAACTTCCTGGAACAAGATCCTGCAAACAGCAGATGGGATTTGAAATACCTCTTGAAGTCGTCCTATTTTTATTTTTTTTTTCTGAGGGCACAGATGGTTTCCTTAATCACAAAAGTCCGTTCTTGGTAAAGTAAATAAAACCCAGCAAGGGGGAGCTCAGGTTTTGTCCATG
The DNA here is from genome assembly GCF_016077235.1 of Cyprinodon tularosa. NCBI lineage: Eukaryota > Metazoa > Chordata > Actinopteri > Cyprinodontiformes > Cyprinodontidae > Cyprinodon > Cyprinodon tularosa. Next base: position 1,013,345 of record NW_024039740.1, on the reverse strand, counting down.
AAAGTTTCATGCATAATGTATGACATCCCAACAGCTGTGTCCTGGGCAGGCAGAGGATTACAGTACAGGATGACCTTTTTGTGCTGTAGTTTCTAGTTTTTGCTTGACATGGCTCACGTGGCTGAGCACCTTGGCCCATCTCAATTAGTTACCCATATGTGTGATGAGATGGGTCGCTAAGCTCAGAAAGTCTTCACCTTTGAGACCCTAAGTGCACCTGCCGCAGCCTCGTCCTGCTAATGAAAGCTTTGCAGTGAAACTGCTCTGGGTATAGGGTTTCCTTTCCAATTAAAATGTGTAAATTAAACAGAGATAGGTACCGTAGTTAACTTCTTCCTCAAACCAAACTATAGCAAGCCGAAACATCCTCAACAGACAAGATACTTACAGTAAAAGCTGAAGGCAGCTTGTCACTCTAAAGGATATAGTTTAATTCCATATGACAAAGATTTGTTTAAATTACCCCCAAAAATGCCGGTAGCTACCAGATTTCAATTTGAAATGAAAACAGACTAAGGGCAAGAAAAAGCATGATTAATGACTGTGATGAACCATATCAGTGTTAACTTTAGTAGCAGTATTCTCTTTCAGGGCACAGCTTCCCCTGTTAACAGCAGTTCCAATAGGTGCTGACATGGGGCTCAGAGTAGCAGAAAGGTTGCCTTTTTCTCACCTCCATGCCATATTTAGAGTAAAAACCCATTATTAATAATGACGGCATAAGGGTCAGCAAGTTTAGCTAAGAAACTATCCCTTATCAGCATTGCAAGAGAGGCTATAGAGCTAAAAGATAAATGGATGGATGGATGGATGGATGGATGGATGGATGAATCGATGGATAAATCGATGGATAAATCGATGGATAAATAGATGGATGGATGCATGCATAGGTGGATGCATAGATAGATGGGTAGATGGATGGATAAATAGATGGATAAATCGATGGATAAATAGATAGATAAATAAATGGATGGGTGCATGGATGGATGGATGGATGGATGGATAAATACATGGGTAAATAGATAGATGGATGGATGGATGAGTAGTATAGTCTGCTGGTATAATAAAAAAAAAGATGATTGAAGGAATGTAACAGGAAATTACTGCTAATATTCTGAAGGTGAAACGGGAGAAATGTTCAGCCCTTAACTTGTTTCATTGAAAGAAAGCAAAGTCAATAGCAGAATCTGAATCCAACTGAGCATTTAAAATATTTTAATTTTATCCCAGTACCCATCAACATTTGAATTGAGTTGAAGTATTGATCAAATGACTAACAAAGGCTTATCCACTATTTAAAAAGCCCTAACCAAGCATTTTCATCTTTATTCTATTTTGTTAGATTATGTGATTTATATTAGTTGATTACTTGGGTTGTTACAGACATTTTGTGTAAATTTCCTTATAATAGGCTCGTCAGAACTACTTACTGTATATTTACAAAGAAAAACATTGATTTGGTGAGTCTTATTTCTCCTAATGATGAACTGCTGCTGTATCAAAGACTACCAGGGATTTCATAATCATACCTGAATACTTTTGAAATGAGACAGACTGGTTACTAATTTACTCAAAACAAGAGTTCAACGGCAAACTAACATGCTTCTGCCTGTAAACTGAGCATCTTCCTAATCAAATTTAAGCCCCATCTGTCACTTATTTCTCTGTTCTTCACTGTCTCTCATTTGCATCATGGCCAGTTGTTGCTTACACACGCTGGGCTTCTTTAATCAACACCTGTCCTATTAATCCCTCCATAGCAAAGGGCTAATGTGTTGTCACTTACACGCCTGTCCCACTAATGGCTGTGGCTACCGAGCTGTTGGAGTCCACGATCCTCAATGCAAGCTGGGGGGGAATCCCAGAAGGAAGCATCTGATGGATTTTTGCCTTGCTGCCAATGCCACTGTCATTTACTCCCCCAACATCTGGGTTAAGCAGTGAAGCTGGCAGCAGGGGTTGATTTGTTGATTAATGAGTAGGCATATTATTTTCTCTTATTTTTACAGGGAGGTATATATATAATTTGTATCCTGTCAGTTTTCCTTTAAAAATATTGTAATATTTCATATTTTTATTTTGAAGAAATTCTCATGTTTTTTTTCCTCACAGTCTAATAACAGCACACTGTTCTATTTTTTTATTTTTTTAGGTCATACTTAAATCAGGACCTGGTAACTATGGGCTAGCCATCTATGCAGATTTCATCTACTGGTCAGACTGGGCCCGTCGAGCTGTTTTACGATCAAACAAGTACACAGGGGGTGACACCAAGGTGCTTCGAGCAGATATACCGCATCAGCCAATGGGAATAATCGCTGTGGCAAAGGATACCAATAACTGTGAGTACAAGAAATCCTAAGCTAGAGTACATGTCAATGAATATCTTTCCTTTTTTATAACATTATCATCACAGACTAGAATGCATTTCAGCCTTTGGCTTTAAAGATAGTTTGTAAACATTTGTGCAGAACTGTATATTTACCAGCAGACAGGATGATCTTGGTGACTCTGGAGGAGTTGATTAGATCCATATTTCATCTAATGATGGTGCAACTATTTTTTGATGCTTTACAAAACCAGGCCTTATAAAAGATCAGGGCCAATAATCTAAGTCTGATTAGTAGGAGAAAATTAAGTTGTTTAGCATAATAAAGAATATACTCTTAACAGGTAGGAATCCAATTTATTATAATTAAACTTTCACATCACCCTGAATACGATTCCTCCACCAAGAAAGATGATGGTTGCAGCATCATGCTTTGGAGAAGGTGTTTTAGGCTTAATGCAAGATGGATGGATGGGGCTAAAAAGACAACAATCCTGAAAGAACACATGTCAGAGGGTGCAAAAGATCTCAGACCTATACTGGAAGCCTTAGTCCTAGTCAGACAATGGCCCCTAAAACTACAGCCAGCCATTTTCCATATGGTTTAGATAATCAACATTTTTAATGTGTTAGAATGATTTAGTTGAAGTCCAGACCTAAACCCAATCAAAAAAAGAGATGCTCTCCAACCAATCTGAACAAATGTACGTTATTTTGCAAAAAAAAAGTCAGGAATTTAAGTTTTTTGATTTGCAAAGCTGTTAGAGACATGACCGGCTTGAGGCTATATTTGTAGAAAACGTTTGTAAAGTATCAAATTAGGGGTCTGAATACTGTAAGCAACACTTCTCAAATATTTATTGCAAAATTTTATAAAGAACATTTCCTTTGGGTTTTTGTTTCTTCACTTTTAAATTATTATCTTAACAATTTATGTTGAATCTATGAAATCTGTTCCATTTAAAAATTAACTGATAACAGTGCTTTGTAAAAAAAAAGTGAACACATACTCTATGTCGTGCAGATCTGACTTTTCTTGAAACAAAATATAAGCACAACCTAAAAAGGCACACATGATATCACTTGATGGGACTTTGCATGTCTTTCCCTGTCTTCTTCGAGCTGCTGGTGCAGTTTACCTTCCTACTAAATTATGAATTCTTAGTTACAGAATTGCTTGAAGAGATAATATATAAATGACTAAAACCCCACACTGAGCAACAATAGCAGATATAGCTGTTAGTTTCAGCCAAATGGAGCTTACATATATTCATTTGATACAAAAGACGCTGAGTTGATAAATGAAAGTGGTCGTATTTAGAATGGTGAGAAACTTAAACCTCTGTGGTAATTAATAAAAAAGTAGCTTATGTTGTAGAGGGAGTCTCTTAAGTGTCGTAGAAGATTTAAATTCCAAGTAGGACATAGAAGGTGAGCTTAAGCACATCCCACTGGCTTGGGATCGGATGGCGAGAGCAGCTCATTTCCTTGTTCATCTTGTTATGGGAAATAATTGTATCCTGTGACCTGAATGAGCTCAGCTGCAAGTTTGTAATGTCTCTTGCAATGAGCTGAAATCTGAATATTAGTTTGTTGTTTTCTTTCTTTACATTGTTACAGTTTAATTGTTTTCTTATTGTTATAAATATCCTGAAAATAAATACTGTTCATTAAATTATGTTCCTTACACTGCTTAACAGATCGATGTTTATATTATTTTTCTCGTAAATACAATACCCATAGCTATTAATCAGCCGTAAATGCATCTTAAGTGTCTGAAAAAACTCTCATATAAAAAGTATATTTTGTTTTAATGCTCCTTTTAAGTTTATTCAGGTTTAGAGACACATTTTCTTAATAATGATTTTAAAGTATGAGCCAAACATTAGTTTTTTGTCTCCAATATTTTTGTGTGCATACTTCTCTATGATGCATTTTTGTACAAACATTAATAGTTGATTTGAGAAAAGTAATTAAATATTTTTTGTCACTGGAGAGCATTATGATAAAAGGCTGAGAAAGCTTGACATTAAGCATTTAGAATAATGAATTACTAAAGAGAAGCACTTATTATAGTCCCTGCTTTACTTATTAATACCTCTTGAACATTTTAACATTTTGTCACCTGATATCCAAAAATGTAAACATGTTTTACTGGGACTTTTTTTATAATGAACCAAAGTAATATCTTACCAGAAAGGGGGAGGAAAATGAAGGATTGCGGGGCGTGGAACTGGAGTCATTTAAAATGACATTAGGTGTCATTATTACTTCTATTTCTTGACCAGCTCTACAGATCAAATAACAGTAATGCTTCGATAGATAAACAGATGTCGAAGTAAATAAATAAATGGGAAAATAAGCTAAAATGTATTTTTAAATATATATATTTTATTTTAATCAGGGCATATTTATTTAATGGAATATATTTAGTATTTTTTATTAATTTATTTATATAAAATGGATTTCCATAGATTCTGGCTTCAGTTCCCAATCGCTGCCTTTGTTGCCACATTTCTCTCCATCCTAAATGTGCGCACTTTGCATTGGTGGGTCATATTGCTGTTGGCATGAGAAGCAACATATTTTCAAGCCAAGTTAGTTTTGTAATAGAGCACAACATTAGCGTGAATGTCAGCCTATGCAGGTTTCGAGCCCAGTTTTGTGCATACATACGCTACATAAATGAAAGCCCAGATTTCCTTCTCTACACATAACTATAGCTTAGTTAGATTGGATAGAGGGCATGTTGCTTCCTTTTTTATATAATCATTTATTTTATTTTATTTTTCTTTGCTTTGATAATGCTTTGAACTAAACTATTCATTGTATGTCTGTGTGTGTTTTTAGGCTTGTTGTCCTGCTAGAAGGTGAATGTCAGGCTGTTTTATGTTTTTTAGTCTTTATAAATTTGTCTCATCCAGGATGCCCACCACTTATTGTAAATCAACCAACCTTATGACCTAAGAGACTTATCACTTCAGTATTATGGTTTCATCTTCATGAGAGGCATGGTGCAGTCAGGGTGTACAGTATCTTTGCTGTCATAAATTCATCAAGTCTCTCTAAAAAATGTGGTCCAGCCCCATTGGTTCTTACATAATTAATCCTGCAGGGCCAACAAATATGTACCAATCCTTTTGATTTGTTTGCAACCCATACTTTATATGGAAAATGCAACATTTTAAGGAATACATGTGTTTTTATGAATTTGGATAACATTCCTAGGAGGGAATTTGTAATAATATTTTCCTAATCTCCATTACATAAATCCTAATGTTCATGTAGATATCAGACTAGATGTAACTGTGAAGCTTTCTATAAGAGGGGACAGAGCAAACTGAATTTCTATTAGTGGTGGATTCTATTAGTTTCCATATAAATTAAGAATGCCAGAAGACAATTTCCATCTCATTTTAAATGCAATGTACTTACTGATCATTAGGATTAATGAGGTAAACATCCTTATTAAAGACTTGTTTGCAGGTTGGTTATTTGAAACATTGATGGGTGTGTTTATTTAGACTGAAAGACAAAAAGGTGTTTCTCCATGGTGAATGGATTACATGTTTCTGTAATCCTTTTAAATTGTTAGATTGGGGTATTGTTTAACCTTTAAAATCCAGTTGATGATACCTCCTGAATGCATTGATTATTAGTTAACTTATTTTAACAAACAGAAATAGTCGTAGTTAATACGAAATGTGCCACGCCACATTTCCCAAGTTAGAAATACAGATATTTCCACTCTGAGGAAACGGCGGTAACACTGCTAAGTCATTGATTACTTTTTTGTCTTTACTCTGTGATTTATTTAAAAAAAAAGAGAGTAATTCAACCCTTAACTTGTTAATTTAAACACCATCATTTAAGTTCCAGATCATTTAAGTCCAGAACTTGATCCTCTTCAGACTTAGATAGGCCATTAATTTTCAGTGGACGGTCTAACCTACTTTTTGGTCTACTCAGCAAATGACAGTTTGACTACTTAGAGCACTATAATGTATATCCAGTTTTGAAATTTTAACCTAAGGTTATAATGGAGTTATCAGTGATGGAAAAGGAAAGCACTGAAAAAATTCTTATACTCATATACGAAGAATAAGAAAAAAGAGGTAAACATCCTTTCATCATATATTTTTTCATCATTTATAAAAAGAACTTTGTTTCCACTCATACCTGCATTAGTTCCAAGGGCTGCCTTACTGCGGAATATGGTGGTTTAATTGAGCTGCTATTGTATGAGACTGAAAATCACTGTGGTGAATGCTCTTCTGTTAATAAACCTCAAGGCCAATAAGTAGCTTATACAGTCCTTCGGCAGTGCCATGTTTACGTGAAGTGAAAGACTTTACTTCTTCATTTTGTTTTTCCTCACTTAAAAAGTCAATTCAAATACTTGAGGAGAAATACAGCCTGACAGTAGCCTTAGAATTAGCTTAAATCTGAGCACTACTTGAATTTTATGTATGCCATTAAATCTTTCAAGAGTAAATATTTACAAAAATGTATATACCATGTTTTTTTTTTTTTTGTATTTAACAAATTTCAAGCCATATACAGTACTAAAAGATGTGTATTTTGTGTTTGTTGCTAAACTTCTTACTTGTAATTCTTCTCACAAATCCCTCTTTCCATAAAATTCCCTCAATGTATGAAACTGTTCTGTATTTAATTCTATTTTTCTCTGAGAGCCTGATTAGTTGAGTTTGAATGTTATTGAAGGTGAGCTCTCCCCATGCCGACACATGAACGGAGGCTGCGGTGACCTGTGTCTCCTGACTGCTCATGGAAGGGTCAACTGCTCTTGCAGAGGAGAGCGTGTGCTGCTGGATGACAACAGATGTGTGTGTAAGTCATCAGAAGTTTCAGATTTATTCATTCTAAAATGAGTTATTACCAATTCAACATTATCATACAAAATTATTACTAAGATATCTTAAATGTCTCTTTTTGTTTAGTTCTCTGAAAGTTTTTTTTCCCTTTATGTTAATTTTTGTTCTCTAAAATCATTTCTCCATTTGACAAACCAGCAAGCTACCACATGTTTTTTTTCATATACTTTGAAAGAGACTGCTTTGTTTTTTTACTTTTTAATTACCATGTCAATAAGTATCGTACTCAAACATAAATGGTGTGTAAGGTAAATATATGCAGAAAATAACTGTTCAAAGTGAAATGGGTTCTACATTTCCCAATTATAAAACACTGCAAGTGATGTCTAGCTTTTCTAATTGGCATCACTGGTTGAATTTGAAAGTCATTATGCTGATGGGCCATATGGTGGGAGGAGCTGTTCAAACAAGGGAAGTTTGGCCAGACAAAACAGGGCGTTGAGTCAGAACTGGATGCTAACTTGAATGTCATCTCAGTGGGTGGTAAGGTTTTTTTTTTTTTTTTTTTTATCACTTCCAGATTTTATGCATTATTAAAATAAAGAGTTTTTTTATGCTCAAAGCTTTAAATAGAGGTCTGTATTTCCCCCCATGCACTATTGAAAATAGGATGTTTGTCTAATGATAAAATAAAAAGTCTTGCAGACGAAACTTACTCAAAGATTTGTGAAGGTTTAAATAAACTAGAATAGTAGAAACTAGATTGGATTAACAAGGCAGCATCAATATTCCAGTCATCAGTTTGTACTGTATAGTTGTGTAGTCACATATATAGGCATATATCAATATCATATTAGTTTATTTGTCTTTTAGTGGTATAATTTACAACAGATTTTTCTCCGGCAAACAACTTCAAGGACACATGAAGGGACAAAGATGTATTTGAAAGGTTTATCTAAGTTTTTGTTCTATAATTTATGTAGAGTCAAATCTATGCATACAGGCTTGTTCAAACTGTTCAGAATTCTGGCTGTACAGGTATATTTGAGTTCTAAATTGAAACGGTATATTTATTCTTCTTATTATTATTACTATACTCTTATTATCATATGATTCTGATTACAGCCATTTCAGAAGTCTATTGTTCACTTACTTTTTTAGTTCTAAATCCAACTCTGGTCTGCTTTTCAGATCCTTGTCACAGTGTGTTAAATGATTTATCATCGGACCCAAACTGTCAACCTCAGCTATCGTTTGTGGTCTAAAGGCAATTCAGAAATCAAAACGGCTCAAACCTGTCTTAAACTGGATGATAATAAAATGTCGCTGTCCACTGTGAAGAGTAGTGCAAAACAAGAAAAAAACAAACAACAACCTTGTTTTGAATTAAAAAACTTCAAATTGATTTCAAATTTACAGCTGCCCACATAGAAAATTGAAGGTCTTCTTTAGAGGAACATATTTTTCTCGTTAGAGGAGGCAACTGTGAATGGAAGAGCAGTTCAAGAGCAAAGCTTTCAGACCTACAGTAAATAAATACAGTAAATATAAAAGCACAGCAGTGGTAGTGGCATTCTGAGGTTCTGCTTTACTTGCTGGTGGTCTATAGCGCAAAATGGATAGACCACCAGCAAGTAGAGGACTACATTCCAATTCCTTAGCTTCATCTCAAACAGGCATGTCCAAAGTCGGTGCTACAGGGCCGCTGTCCTGCAAGTTTTTGAGGTTCCAATGATTTTCATAGATTGCTAATTAACAGGCTTTTGCTGAACTGCAATCATCAGAATCAGCTGAGCTAAGGCAGAGAAACCTAAAAAAAACCAGCAGGACAGCGGCCCTCAAAGATGGACTTTGGGCATGCCTGATGGTAAAGCTTGAATCGAGTAGGATGGTCAATCAGGGTAATAATCCCAAGGGACATAAGATTTCAGCAAATATTCTGCAACCAACAAAGTAGGCTTACATTGGGCAGCTGGAAGTCAGTGGTTTATCCTTTAAACAGTATGAAACAAGGAGATAAACATGAAATCCACACCTTCTGATTAAGGATGCTTAAATATCCAGTCAAATGATGGAAAATGAAAATAATTGGAAAAGACTGACGAATGAACTTTGTATTATCTTTTAACCCAAAAAGGAGTAATTCTAAGTAATGATTTAAAGTAAAAAAACAGGCTAATATTTTTTTTTTCCTGATGATGGGCAAATTTTTTAGCATAACCTGAACAGATATCAAAGTTATGAAAGTAATAAAAATGGTAATGCGTTTGGATTAATAGATTTAACATTCTGATCTCTACATGTACTGAAATATATTTCTATATCAGTTCTTCTTTTTTTTCTGCAGCAGAAAATTCGTCATGCAGCATTTACACTGAATTTGAGTGTGGAAATGGAGAGTGCATCGACTATCAGCTTACCTGTGACGGAGTGGCCCACTGCAAAGATAAATCAGATGAGAAGATGCAGTACTGTGGTAAGAGAAACCTTGCGAATCAAGATACATGGAGAAGAAAGTATAGGATAACCAGAAACCATGTAAGCTTAGATGGGATTCCTACCAATTTAGTTGCTAAAGACATCTGATGATACCTCTAGTCTGGAAATAAATTTAAAGCAATTAAATTGTTCTTCAGACAACAGGACCTGCCGGAGGGGTTTCAGGCCCTGCTACAACCAAAGATGTGTTGCCAGTGGTCGTTTCTGTGATGGGATCGATGACTGTGGGGATAACTCTGATGAAGCCTTCTGTAGCAGTGAGTTTGCAGCTGTTTGATCTCGCGCTCTATCCTGCCTTTGAGGCCTGAATCTAGTCACACTAATGCTTATGTTAATACAGCTCACGAGACCACATGCTGTGCTAAGCCCTCGCTGTTTAATGAGCCCAAAGATCATAAGGAGTGCACAAATTAAAAGAGACGCCCAACCACTGCCCCTGGAAGCTGCTTGAACAATATTTGGTGTGATTTTAGTTTTGCTTTAAGGGCCGTATCTTTGCAGGTGCTTTTTTAGTTCTTTTTAGACAGAGATATTTTTATGTAGTAATTGAGGAGAAAGGGAGAATGGCTAAGCTCAGAGACTTTGGCAATGCTGACTAAAACCACCAGGAGATATCAGTGGGTTCATAATTAATGAGGACCTTCCAATTGAGCAATCTGTGATTTAGTCGGGAGTTTATCACAGTATGCTTTACCCATTACCAGCCCCTCGCTTTTTTAATGGTACATCAAGAACATTTTATTTTTTTTTTTTTTTATCAACAGGATAGTTAAATATGAGGTTGCTGAATTCTGTATAGACGCAGAGCTCATTATTTATATGCAGTTACATTCAGAACTAAGTTCATATTTCCTCTTAATAAACATAAATGTTTTATTCGAAGTTGGCCTTTTCTGGATTTACTTGAAACTTTCTTTTTCAGGGTTAAAATAATTATTAAACGAAGAACTCCAATAGTTTTGAAGAAAATGAAATAGTTTAAAAAAGGTTAAAGGGCTGAAAAACGGCACTTGCGTTTGACTTAATTGAGCACTTATTCAATTTTTTTTTTCTCACAATGGCTGCAAAGAGGCTCCCCATTCATGAGACAGTTTGTCTAAGAAATTCCTTCAACATGGACAAGTAGGGGAATAAAAGTTGATCTGTTGTTGCTGCTCTAACAAGCTCAAAAGAGACTGCTGTTTCAGATTTTTAGTCTTGTTTCTATACACCAGAGCTCTACCATGGGTGAAGTATGCTCCTTATAAGAAATGATTGAATTTTATTAATCTTACGTTGGAGAAATTTATCTCTGCATTCAAACCATCCCCATGGGGAGCAGTGGGCTGCCATCGTTGGGCACCCAGGGAGCAGAGTGGGGTTAGGGGTATTTGCTTAGTGACCCAGAGTGGCAGTCTAGGGGAGTCGGACATGAACTCAGGACCTCAGGATTCCAAGCTCTATGTCCTAAACACTAGGCCGCCAAAAGAATTCATCAAGTATAAAAAAAAAATGTTTTGTGAAACGGCTGCTTGGATAATGAGTAATTTAATATTATAAAAAAAGATTTCATCAACCATAAAATCTTGGGAAAATTCAAGTTTTGTAAAGACCAAAATATATACTATCCTAAAAAATGACTTTTTAATGCAGAAGAAACCTTTTTTCTGATATATTTTCTTTTAAATAAAACATTGTTGAAGATTAATATTTATTATGTTATTTTCAGGTTCTGCACCAAATATGAAACCAATATTTACAGGAAGTGATCTATATTTTATTACTCTATATATTGATCTCCAACTTGCTCAGCAGATAGAAAATAACATAAAAAAAAGATAGTTCATGCAAATGATAGTACTCAATTTAATATAAATGTATGTGTGTGTATCTGGTGCATTTTTGGCTAAAATTATTTAAAAGGGAGTCTGTTGTGGGGGATATAATTTATTCTTTAACCTTTTGATTATAATTTGGGAAATTGATGATTTAATTAATATTTATTAATATAACAAATAATTAATGATAACTATATTTTTGTTTACATTATGACAGCCTTGGTACAGCCCAAACATGGACTTCAGCACCAGAGCATATGTCTATATGTCTAGTCACTCTGTGTTTTTAGATAGATATGGGAGCAAACTTTGGTTGTTTACTTTGAGATTCAGAGATTTTACATTATATTTTGGCCAGGTTTTTATACTTTGTCACCCTGTCTCTCTTCCGACTTATGAAATTCTGACCAAATCTCTGAATAGGGCCTACCAAAATAGACCAGGGATCAACGTCGATCAAAACTACGTAGGGACAGAGAATCATGTGTGGTCTAACTATCCCCCTACATTTTAATGAGGTACAATTACAGTACCATGACTTCATATGATCCAATTTTCAGTTAGATCGGACCCTAGATTTTCCTGGTGTGTCTATAACCAACACTATATGTTGGGTGCTAGAATGTATTGACCCATTTTACAGAATTTTACAGATTAACTAATAACACATTTTATATTTAAAAGTCTAGATTAAATTTTGATAATAATAAATAACCTTTTGAACTACAAATGTTTATGAAATTTAAAATATAAATTGTCAGACTACCTTTAAAACTGTGTCCGCCATAGTTCAAAACACCATTGCTAGATAATTTTCATCTTTATTTCCTCTCAGACCAACACTAAGATGCAGGGTCTCAATTCAAAATCATTAAGAAACTGGAGTAAAATCTAAAAAACAATATATGGGCTGCAACATGCTGGATTTTAAGGACTGGAGTCAAAAGAGTTTTTGTTTTGCTGCACAGATTTGTAATACCTGACTGTTTTGGTCAAAAGGGAACACCTTTGGTTATCAAAAGAATTATAACAGTGAACACAGAAGAAGAAAAACACAGAGAACAACAATTATACCAGGATCTGTTCTTTTTTCAGGCTGATGGAAAAAAAGTGGGGAAAAAATTCAGTAAAATCAAGAAAACATGGTTATAGCTTTTCAAAGGGCAAACTGTATTGAGCTCAGGCTAAGCAGTTTCAGCACTACATGCATGTTATCACTGCAGCTTGTTTTCACAGTATAAAACTAGCCTGTAAACATTGCTACAGTTTGACCCCTGACCCTAGACTGAATAAGAAAAAAAAATGTAGGATCACAGCTGCAATACATTTCAGGTATAAAATATGGGCTGAAACATGAAAAGCACTTACACTACTTAGTAAGTGGTGTTTGAGGTTCTAGAATCTCTGTCGACTCAACAAGATCAAGGCTTTTGTTTCATTTATAGAAAGAAAATGTGAAAAGACTACAGTGTGAACAGGAAAAATAGTTACCACAAGCTTGTTTTTTTCTTTTTGCTTTTGTTCTTATCAGCCTTTAAGGTTTTTTGTCAGTTTTCACACACCCCTACTCTTCTAATATTGTTAGAGTTGTAAATTCACTGTATATATGCTGTGTTTTACTGCTTCTTGTAGCACTGCAAGTGTGAACAGAGAATTTGTTTTACTTTATATATTTAAATGATGATACTGGGAGATCCGCTGTAGGGATACTGAAATGGGTTAATCAATGTTGTAGTTAAACTATGCTTTTTCACCACTAGCCACAAAAGATCGGAATAAAGTCGATAAAGGTTAAAAAAATATTTCACATAGGATATTTGCTCTGATTAAATGTTGTGGTTTCAAGGCTGGTTGATATATTGTTCTCTTATAACCAAAATATAATCAGAAAATGATTAACACTAGCTACAGGATCAGTCTTGGTTAGCAGCTTCGTTTTATTTATTGAATTATTTTTGTGGAAAAATTTGGATATTGAGTCGTCCACCCAAAAACACCTCCAAACAAGGTGCTGACAGCAGGTGCTCCTAAAAGGATAATAATCCAAACAATAAATCTGCAGAAAACTGGTTTTTAAATGAAATATCAACGTTTGAGAGAATTTATGAGTTATTTTTGAAACATTCCAAGTTTATTTCAGCCTCACGCTTATGCAAAGTACTGAGATTATATTTCCAGCTTACATTGTGTCAGATGTCTCATGCCTCAAACAAACATTCTGTTTGGATGCATTTCCTGAGGATAACTTATCCAAATTTTAGCAAGAGTATGTGTATATATGAGGCTCAGTTTAATTTTGGTGCTATGGATTTCACAGCATCTCAATAATCTTTTACTTCTTGTTTTTAAAAATCATGTAAGTATATAGTGTGTCACCATGCCTCATGAGAGGCTATTGTTACAATTTAGCACTGAAAATACTAACTTACTGGGGAGCGCTTTTAACTGTGTTGTTCTGCAGACCCATAAGGATTCTCATATTCACTACAAAAGCTGTCCAGCTAAAAAAAAATAAAAACAGATAATTCCTCTGGGTAGCTTGTAAATATTTACTTCAGATTTAAAAGAACTGTTTTTCGAACTAATCCTTTCAGCTGTCCTGTTTTTATTTCTGAAATGGTTTATTTCTGAAACTCCAACAGATACTACATGTGGCTCCTCTGAAATGTCTTGCAAAGATGGGAGCTGCATACACATATCAGCTTGGTGTAACCAGGTCATTGACTGTGCCGACGCCTCGGATGACAAAAACTGCAGTAAGCACTCTCCTCTTTTTATTACAGCCAGAATTAAAAAGTATTTACAGCTACCTCTGTAACAGATGAAATATAGCCGCTAACTGTAACTTCTGATGGGGAAGTCTTAGTGCTTCACTCGTCACAATCACCTTCCGCAGTATCATTGTTGTGATGTGTTTTGTATTCAGACCACACCGATTGCTCTCACTTTTACAAGCTGGGGGTGAAAGAAAGGAATTTCATCAGCTGCAACTCCACTTCGCTCTGCATCCATCCCTCATGGATCTGTGATGGTGCAAATGACTGCGGAGACTACGCAGATGAGACCAACTGCCAGGGTGAGCTGCACAACAACTCACATTTTTTTCCTGTGAAATCACAGGCAGGTCAGGAAAGCCAGCTTCAGTTTGAAAATCCTCCATCTCATTTTCAGAGATGATCATGGCAGTGGAACAAAGGATTCAGAGAGGGCTTAGAAGATGATAATGACCTCAATCATTGCTGTTGCTCAGTGGATTGACTTGATTTTGTTGTATGTCCCAGTTTCCCATGGGCAGAAGTGTGAGGAGGGCCACTTTGCTTGCCCAAGTGGGAATTGCATTTCTAGTGTTTGGCTGTGTGATGGCCAAAAAGACTGTGAAGATGGAGCGGATGAATTCCAGTGTGGTAAGTCGGCATCTTTTAACTCCAAAACATAAAAGTCCAGGGACATTAAATATGTACAAACCATGTCCATTGTGCTACATTTAACTACTTGATTGCTTTATGTTGAGATTCAAAGTTATTATCACTTTATAATTGCATTTACAACTTGGAAACTTTTGAGAAATACATGTATAGAGTTAGGCTAAATTACCCCCCTTCCCCCCATTAATTCCTTCACATAGTACCATTGAGCTGCAATACAATTGCAAGTCTTTTCGTCTTTTCTGATTCGTTTCTGCCGACTGTACATATTGTACCTTCAGATATTATTTTGTTTCCACTCCTTTTTTACAAAGTAGTTAAAGCTCAGTTTATGACTGCAATTGCTCACTCCTTAATGGCTTCCCTCTCCCAGCTTAAGACAGGCATCTCCACAGAATAGCTGCCATTGTCATTTTATGATTTTGTTCACTACATAATGTTTGATACAGCAGTTCTTTTTACAACTTACATTAGAACTGTATACCAATCTAAGTGTATAACTTCACCTTATGTGTTGATACAATAACACATATTTTCTTATCTTGTATTTCAAAGTGGTGATGTTATCTTAAGAACTCCAGTAGCCTGGCCAGCCAGAATTACACAGAGCGTAATTTAGTCTGGTAAACTGATGTTGATGCAGCCAAATCTGGCTGGACCAATCACAGTGTGGGAGGTGAGATTTTATGATGTCACCCTCACTGCCTTTGTGGTAGTATAACTGCAAGAAGGCGGCCGCAACAAAGCAATGTTTCAATTATGCCCTGATGTCGTAAGGAAGACTGAGATCATCTTAAAACTGGTGGGGCAGTGGTTAGCGCACAGAACCCATGCACGGAGGCCTTAGTCCTTGAGGCCGCCTGTGGTCCTTTGCTGCATGTCTCTCCCCCTCTCTCATACCCCCTTTCCTGTCAGCCTACAGTACTGTCCAAAAAACAAGCCACTAGTGCTCTAAACATCCCCCAAACAATGAAAAAACACATCTTTTAGTCACCTTTATTTTTTTTTAAAGTCATATTTGCTATTTTGGACTACAATGTACAAAAACAGAGCGAGTCGCTTGTAGTTTTTGTGTCACATCCGTAGTGAGAGTTTTTCAAGAACAGATGAAGCAGTGAATTCTAGTGCATTATTGCAATTCATTCATCCATCCATCCATCCATTTTCAGTCGTGCTTTTCCCAAGCAGGGTCGCAAGGGGTGCTGGTGCCTATCTCCAGTTGTCAATGTGTGATAGGCGGGGTACAACCTGGACAGGTTGCTATTCTATTGCAGGGCAACACAGAGACACACAGGACAAACAACCATTCAGGCACACACTCACACCTAAGGAGAATTTAGAGAAGCCAATGAACTTAACAGTCATGTTTTTTGGAAGTGAAAGGGAGCGGGAGTACCGGGAGAGAACCCACACATGCACAGGGAGAACATGCAAACTCCATGCAGAAAGACTTCGCGTGGACTCAAACAAAAACTTATCAGCCCCTAAATATTTCAGTGTAATACTTAAAACTCATCAGTCTTTGGTTCAAGAGAACTAGCATACATCTGCTGCAAGCTAACCTGTTGGCTAAACTTTCCAATTGCTTACGGGCTGCTCAGTGGCGCAGTGGGTAGCCTTGCAGCAAGAAGGTTCTGGGTTTGATTCCCAGCCTGGGGTCTTTCTGCATGGAGTTTGCATGTTCTCCCTGAGTATGCGTGGGTTCTCTCTGGGTATTTGGGCTTCCTCCCACAGTCCAAAAACATGACTGTTAGGTTAACTCGCTTCTCTAGACCCATTGTGAGTGTGTGCTTGGGCTAGCGATCTGTCCAGGGTGTACTCCGCCATACTTAGTGCTGCTAGTTTTCACTGTTCCAATGAGGATTTCTAGTCCTTGGGAAAGTTTAGTCCAAGGGTACCCATAGACAAGGGTCTATGGATGATTTTAATAAACAACTAAAGCAAAGCATTTTAGAGTAATTTTATCAAGGCCTGCTATGATTGTTTTGATTGTATTTATTTTTCTTATATGTATTTTATATGGTGCTGCCTTGTATTATATGCCTCATATCATACAGCACTTTGTGACACTTGTCTGAGAGATGTGCTAAATAAAAGGAAACCTTTCTTACTCACTTTCCTTGAGAGCTATCATGTCATTCAGTTCAGAGGCCTGATAATAACCCACTCATTTGATACATGTGTGTTTGAGAAGGGATGCATCTAAGGCTAAGTTCATACTGCGGGTTTTAATGCTCAATTCTGATTTTTTTGTCCATCCAAATTTTACGTTTTGCTGTTCACATGACCATCTCAAATTTTATCTCTACAGTTACCCTCATGCACAGAAAAATAATAACAAGTCACGTCAAAACCACACCTGGGGCAGAAGTGACCCCAATGCGCAGAACAACAGTACCAAGAAGTCAGTGCCTATGGATGAATTCAAAGCTGCTAAGCAGTGGAAGTAGCTGGCTGATACAGCAGACAGAGCAGAAAAAGAGCTTAGCTATATCTCCCAAGAGAGATGTTTGGGGGTTCCATCTTAGTCAGCTGACCTGTTACAATATGAATCCTCAAGTTTCCTTTGGATTGTTGTATCCGCCCTAATACAACTCCCTCCACTGCACACCTCTGCCTACACTGTCCTCCATTTTTAATCTTCTGTTATTGTTTTTGGTCCGTGATGTCAATACAGAGTGACATCATCGTCATACCAATCCTGATGTGGGTCACTTGGTTGTGCAGACCACAGTCAGAGTCCAATAAATGTGACCTGTTTCTGATTTAAAACGACATACAAATGTGGTCCAGATCACATTAAAGAAGTTAGATTCCATGTCACTTGGCCTGTTCACACAGTCATGAAAGAATTTCACCTGAGTCCCTTCAGGGCAAAAAGAAATCGGATTTTGGTCACATTTATCTTCAGTGCAAAATATCCTAAAAGTTTCAGGTTGGAAGCTCTTAAAGACTGGACTTGGGCATCCCTGGTTTAGTAGGTCTGATAGTATTGATCAGTCGAGCTGATAGGGATGCATGCTCTATTCTCCCGAAAGAAAAAAAAACCTCCAACTGTATCGGCTCCGCTCTGTGACCATTGTGGAAGGAGAAGGTTGCTTTCTCTCAGTCTCTGCTGGGTCTTTGGTTCCAGAGTCTCCTGCAAAATGCAGAGAAAGAAAGAGGGATTAGCCTGTTTCTGTGATATCTGTCTTGGTTCTTGGTTGTGTTAAAAGCAGACTGTACTTACCTTTGAATCAAAGATTTAAAAATGTTGTCTCCTGCCAGCAGGTCAGGCACTATATGGTGTCTTCCCTGTATGGTCTAGTGTGAACGAGGGTTTGTCTAACTTGGGACAAGGTTTAATATTTTTCTATATGGAGAACTCTCACCTGTGTTTAGTATCCTTCTATTTTGGGAATGTCTTTAAAGCGGATTTATTTCACCTACAATCTGAAATGCAGTTTTGTTTTGTTTATTTTTTTGTTTAGTAGTTTTCTGAGTCCATCGTTTTTTTATAGTTCATGTTTATATTTTATCCTATGTTCTTATTTATCTTGATGCCGTTAAGCGCAACAGAAAAAAAAGAGGCCCTACAAAGAAATTGAGTTGATAGCATTAAAACTAGTCACATGCTGGTTGCTGATTGCATTTGTACTATATGAATAAAGCAGCATAATGATGGGGTAGCTGCTGAGAGAGGTCTCTTTTTGTTAAAGTTGGCACTTGTTTGAAAGTCTAATTTTGACCCTGGATCTGACACACGTTTTCTACATCTCTTTTTGAATTCTAAAGTAAAACGTTTTCAGCATATCCGTTAATTAACCACCCATCATTCTATGAAGTATGCTACTGTATGTATGCAAATATAAGTTCACTAGTGAAGTGAAAGGACAAGGCTTTAAAATGCCAGATTTCTATTTTCTAAGACACAGGCAGAAATTCTTGCGTGTGCATCCTAATGTTTGTAGAACTTGTTAAAACAGAGTTAAGATGTCACCATCTGAACTTTGAAAATGTAATGAAATCCTGGCATGTTATAATTTACCTCAAAGCATCTGCACATGTACTCTTTTATATAGTGGTATATCTTGAATTAAAGCAATACAAGCTTAGTGCTTTGATGTAGGTGGTTAGAGATGATGTTAAATGTTATCGCTGCCATATGGAGGCATAGTAATTAGATTTGATTTATAGTATTAATCCACATGCTTACATCAAAAAAGTATCTACACGTTATTGAGTGAAATTAGGTAAAATATAGCATGTTATGCGGTTTGCAGTGGTTAGAAAAAAATATTTGATTAATTCATATTTTTACAATCCCTTTTTCACAATTGCTTTTCTTTTATTATTCTACTTAGAAATTTCTGAATAAATCAACAAAGCCAAGCCATGACATTAACATGCTTTTGCTTGGATGCAAATAAATATAGCAACACATGGAAGCAGAGCCTCACAATAAAGCAAGACCAACAATATGATTTACTATCTTCTTTGTGTGAACAGCTTTTTCTGATGATATAGTTACATGCCAACCGTTTCATTCTGACAACATAAAAAGACAAATGAAAAGCCCCAAAGAAGTCTGCTTCTTTTCATACTTTGAAAGGGAAGATCTGATTTCTCTTTTTCTGTACAGATGATGAAAAAATATTTTATTGTTTACATTTAGCAAAAGAGAACTGAAGATTGAAATGCAGTTTTTGTATTTAATACATTTTACACAATCTGATTAATTTGGAATATTATCAATGTTTGATGGTACGAAGGGAAATAATACATGAACAGAATTTGCATTTTTTATTATGAAATGTCACTTTTGCCTGTTTGTGCTTTTTTTTAAAGACTGCTGTGGATTATAGCCTAAATCTCCAATATGCTCTCTTCTTTCCCAGCAGACTAATATTACAATTCCTCGGGATTAATCATCATATAAAAGCCAGAGTGACTGATAACATGCCTGCAAAAGCATTGTGGTATGATGAAAATGTCTTTGCATTTTAGAGATTGGAAATTCTACATCTGATTGGGCGAATAGTCATTTCTCCCATCACAATGAATAATGCACTTTTCTATTCTGCAAACCACTATTGAAAATGAGACTTGAAAGAGAACCTTTGATGCATTTAGTGTGCTGTAGACCTGCTATTTTGTTGTACACTTCAAGCAGCTGTTCACATTTGAAGTGCAAATTTGGATTCATGCACAGGAAGTCTGGATAATCGCAGTTTCCAGATTTAGCCATTTAATGTTTATCTCACCCATATCTGACATCCTGGTATCGGTGCACATAAAGATAGAGAGATGTATAAAGTCTGACAGGAGGGAAACCAGCACAGTGGGAGCTATGCCTTCTACTGCTACCCCCCACCTTTAGTTGGATCCATAATTCCCTGTGCTGAGGTCTGACCTGCAGCACACATCCCCCTTTCCTTCTCTGAACATCTTATCAAAGCGTTGGCAGACTTAGCCCAGCCTGACATCTAAAAGAATGAGACCACAGAGCAACTCCCTAGAGAAAGTAGGAGGCTCGGTGACACAAATTCAGCACCGCTGATGAATACTGCATACTCAGGTTTCACACAATAGCCATTATACAGCAATCAGCGGAGTGTTCTCTTCTATTCAGCTCCTTCAGGTCAAAATTAAATGAGAAGATTCAACTAAACCAACATAGACAGGACTGGAATATTGAAACTGCTTTGAAAAATTACTGAATACCTTAAACTTATTCACATTCCGTCACAAAGTTTATGACATTTTCATAGATTTTGGAGTTAGAGCTTCATAAATTGAACTAAATTGTGAAGTGGATTTAATGATATGTTGGTTTCAAAATGCTGATAAATAAAAGTATTTTGCCTTAACCCTCCCCCATTAGTTACTGTGAAAAGTAACCATTAGCAGTAATTACTGATGCAACTCTTTAGTAATATGTTTCTTAGGTTTTGCACATCTTGACACAATAATGTGATCCACTCTTCTTTACAAAATATTGCCAGTTCAAGCTGTTGATATCAGTTTCAAGAAAAGCACAAAATCCCTGCTGCATGAATGCCACTGCTGTGTTTCACATTAGGGATGATCCAGGGTGATGTGCAGAGTTAGTTTCAGTTTAGGGTCGGAAGTTAAAAGCTGTACTATCACCTGACTAGAACTTCTCCTTTTACTTTTTACTGTCTTTCCCAAATGGCATATTAAAAGTAAAAAGGAGATTTTATGACCATTATTCCATAGCCTCACTTCTCTCAGCCTGCTTTGCAAACATTTCAATCATTGTTCTGGCCACATGGGACTGTCTTTTTTCATACCTGCTCAGGAGTAAGGCCCGAAATGTTACATTAACGGACTGTTGTTCACTGATGGGGTCTGGAAAACCAAACATGTTTTTGCAGAGAAGTTGAGAGAAAAATGTAATCTCAAGACAGACTACATAGATGCTAAGGACCACTATTAAAAGGGTGGTTCAATTAAACACGACTGAATAAGAATAAAAAAAGTTAAAAGAAAAAAAAAGAAACATTTCAGCTTTCTAAATTACACCCAGTTGGGTGCATTTAATAACTTAAATCAATAACTTAAATTAGGCTCTTCTTCCTGTATTCCCTGATGCAGACTTGGAGGACTTGAAGGCCCTGAAGTCACATAAAAAGGAACATCTATATAATCGATATAAATGATCTAGCATTGGTTTTGTGTCACACAAACAGAAAGCAACTAAGTTGTTTGTGTTTTTTTAAGCCTGTTTGGTCTGGAAGTGTCCATCTTCCAACCATTGTAGGAGGAGTGAGCAGTCAGAGAGCCCATGCCCACAGGCAAAAGCTGAAACTGTCCGTGGAAAGGGGCTTAAATGGAATACAGGACTAAAAGTTGTCCTGTGCATAGATTCTTTTACATGAATTGTTCAGGTCCCTCAGTATTACTTTGAGCCTCTGGGCTGCTTATAGCTGATTGATGTTCTCTTTGCAGAGCCTTTGAAACCTTACATTTCTTGGAAGGTTTCTGTCATGCCATACTCTTTTCATTTTCAGCTGATGGATTGAGCAGTGTTAGCTGTATATATATATATATATATATATATATATATATATATATATATATATATATATATATATATATATATATATATATATATATATATATATATATATATATATATCCTAACAGTGCTTTAAGCTACTTCTCAACTTTAACCTGAACCTTTCATTTTTGTTCCTTGCTCTTTGTTTACTGGTGTTTTCTAACAGACCTCTAATGCATTTATTGTATTTATCCATAAATCTTTTCTCTACACACCGCTAACCTTTACAGGGTCATAAGGTGACTTTATACCTTTTTCCACTGAGCAAAGGTCTAGGTTGTTTGCTTGTAACCGATCCAACATGTAGCTGTATTTTAACTGACTTTAAATTATGCCCAGCCAAACTACTTCAAATACTTTAAACAGTTTTTAGATCTTTAACAGAAAAAGTTGGAGTAATAATTGTATTTCCATGTTAGATTTACCTTTATGTACTGTTTATGTGACTCAATGATAGAATAACAATAATAATAAGCTCAGGGAATCTTGCAGTTTGTGTTTTCTTCAAATAAAAAATGCTGTATAACTCTGTTTCTACAAAAGGCTTTGGTATTTTAATACAAAAAAATGCTAACATATTTATTTCTTGTAGTAGAATTACATTAACCTTTAGATATTCAGTTAATAGCAGCTTTAACTTAGTAGAAATTATTCAGCCGCAAACGAGGAAAACAAAGCAGCAAATTTGAGCCAACCCACTCAATGTGTTCCGATCAAATACGTTTTCCCTTATGCTGGTTATTTTGTATATTTGTTGTAATTTCTAATACCCCCTCATTTGATTTATGATGCTGGATGTTCTTCCAAAACCCTCTGCAGACTCATCCTGCCTTTGGAACCAGTTTGCTTGCTCGAAGAACAAGTGCATTGCCAAACAGTGGCTGTGTGATGGGGAGAACGACTGCGAGGACGGGCTCGACGAGAGTGTGCAGATCTGCGGTTAGTGCCCTTTCAGATGTCATGAGAGCACTGCTATTAACATAAAAGGTCACATCCGCCACGTTGCTTGTTGCAGCTTTGTGCATTCCTGAGGCAGAACTGGAAATGAGACGCTCTTAATGAGGCAACAAATGAGACCTCAGGCATTGCTGATAATTTGAGTAGTGCACTGAGGCAAATAGATTTTTCATCACTAGGACCCAAGAGGCATAGCTATTTCAGTGGGAAAATGAGATGTATGTGTAATGAATTCCACAATAAGACAAAATGAAACAGCCCTGATGGAGACAAAAACAACTGTGAACATCGGTGTTGTAATTTTGATGTAATGAAGTGTCATGGAAATATTAATGAAATGGTCCAAAGGTCTCCAAAAGTTTGTTGCACACATGTTCAATTGAGCAATGGCATTTACCTTTGTTTCTCAGCATAAATGATTTTTCTCCTTGTCAGTTTGTGCCTTTAAGGGAAGTTTTGAGAAAAGAATAAGTATTGCTGACGTGCAGAATTTAATAAATGATTGTCATTTAAAAAGCACAGTGAGATTGTGTTAGCAGCAAGCAAAGAACTGCTGCACCAAAATAACTAGAGTTGATTTATAGATAAAAGTGAAATACATCACCAAATGATTGACTGTACAATTTACCATAGTCTATTTTCCAGATTTGAATGGGTAGTTTTATTTATAAAAAAGTTAAATTAACTAAAATATTAGATTTAGGGGGGAAAAAAGGAAAAACCATTAATTTTATAATCCAGTTTTACAGTAATGACCACATGTATTGCCCTTTAACTGCATGATTGAAAGGATAGAAAAATAAATATATATAAAAGAATGTTTAATTGCACTAGCATGCTTTGAAAAATTAATAATATATAATCATCATTTAAGTAAAAAAAATCTAGAAAGATCACTAAAAAAAGTATTGGGAAGACTCAATTCCTTCAATAATTTAACTGAAGCATTTTAAATACATTTCTTCTCAGGGAATTCAGAGAGACGATAGAAATCTACATTATTACTAACCCATGACTTGCTGCATAAATATAACATAAAAAAGAAACGCATTTCCTTAAGTCACTGGTCTGGATGGAAAGAAAGTGCATAAGAATTTTCAAAGCTTACTAATAGAGAACTCTAGCAGTTTCTTGATCTTTGACTCACCAAGGCTATGTTCTCATTGGAAGAAAACTGTTCAATAGGGATTTGGTCCCAGAAATGTTGCCTGTATCAGACTCCATTGTGACCTGCCTGTGACTTACATTTGAGTCACATGTGCAAAAACAAAATAACAATGCCGTGACGTCCAATGAGCATTTAGTCAGATGGAAGAAATATGGCTTATTGTTTCAAGAGGCTCAATGAAAGACATCCATTGTAAATATGTAGAGCACCTTATGCTAAGTGACAAGTATGGTGTTATAGGATTTTTTTCCTCTTGTCAAAATTGCATTCCATCATTGATGATTTGAAAAACACTTTTCAAAGCATTAAATGTATCTAAAAACCAATTAAATTTAGACTTTTCAGCAGACATAGAACCCACAGCCTTAATCCAGCTTGTGGGCAATTTGTCCAGCCCTTAAGTTTCAAACACATATATGACAAAATAAGTTGAAGTTAATGTTTTTTAAAGTGTACTCTGGAAATGAAATGATAAAATCAAAGTTTCCTCTTTACCTCTGCAACTGTTTCCTTTTGCCAACTTTATAATGCTGAAATGTCTGACTTAAATATGAGACTGACTTCTCTTCACTAGACCAACCTTTTTTTCCTGACCCTGGCAAGATTTACAAAACAAAATTATTTTGAAAACCTGTAAGTCATTAACTGTGTAGAAGTGGGCTGGAAAGACGAACACTGCAAAAATGAGAATCTAAATAAGTCATTTTTTCTTGAATTTATAAGGTAAGTGAGACACTCTGCCAATGTAAAAAGACAATTGCATTGTCTTATTTCAAGTGCATATTATTGAATGATCTTATTTTAAAAGTAAAAAACTAATTCCATTGGCAAATCATCTTATTAATCTACTCAAACTAAGGGTAAATATTCTTAATTTAAAAATGTTTCACTTATTATTACATTTTTTTTTTGCAGTCAAGGATTCTGGACTGTCTTAAGGGGTTGTTTAATAACTCTATAGCTTAAATTCCACAAAATAGGGAAATTAGGGAAAAGAATTGTGAGATATTAGGTGGTTATTTAAGCACACTAAAAAATTTATACAAGGCTTCTATATCATCCTGACTGCAGCAATTGAAACCATTGTATTTTTTAAGATTTTATTGCTGTTTAAAGCATAGCTAGGATTATAGCCTTGCTTTTTTTTTGTTACTTTCTTTGATTTCAATTTGGCTTTCAAGCTCCCACATCTATTCCCTGATTCTAACTTTGGCAACCGATGAATGCTCAA
Source organism: Cyprinodon tularosa (assembly GCF_016077235.1). Classification (NCBI taxonomy): domain Eukaryota; kingdom Metazoa; phylum Chordata; class Actinopteri; order Cyprinodontiformes; family Cyprinodontidae; genus Cyprinodon; species Cyprinodon tularosa. Next base: position 988,021 of record NW_024039740.1, on the reverse strand, counting down.
AGAATTCTTCTTTCTATAGAATAGAATAGAAAATCCCTTTATTCTCCCCCAATGGTGAAATTCTGGTGTTTACAGCAGCAAAACGATTATAGAAAAAATGGCCACACAAATATGGACCGTAAAAAAATGTATAAGAGTAACAATAGTGAAGATTTAAAAGATTAAGAAACATACTGTACTGTAAAGTGTTTTAACAATAAAACAAACTGTGCACCTGGAGAATAAATAACCAATACACAGCTATTGACATTTTTACAGTAATGGATATTTGCAAATAGCAGCAACATCTATGAGGGGCCGTTTAGGACAGAAACTATTTTTCCTCTCACGTACACCAATAAAACCATGCACACACCTCAGTAGACACACACACACTCTCAAAAAAAACTATGTTTTCCTCTCAAACACACTACTATGACATGCACACATCACAGTAGAAACACTCACACACTCTCAAAAAAACTGTTTTCCTCTCAAACACACTACTATGACATGCACACATCACAGTAGAAACACTCACACACTCTCAAAAAAACTGTTTTCCTCTCAAACACACTACTATGACATGCACACATCACAGTAGAAACACTCACACACTCTCAAAAAAACTGTTTTCCTCTCAAACACACTACTATGACATGCACACATCACAGTAGAAACACTCACACACTCTCAAAAAAACTGTTTTCCTCTCAAACACACTACTATGACATGCACACATCACAGTAGAAACACTCACACACAATCACAAAACTAAAATTGAATACATGTCTTATGTGTGTGTGTGCACTAATACTAGACTGTATGAGAGGGCATAAGTGTGTGTGTGTGCACTAATACTAGACTGTATGAGAGGGCATAAGTGTGTGTGTGTGAACTAATACTAGACTGTATGAGAGGGCATAAGTCTGTGTGTGTGCACTAATACTAGACTGTATGAGAGGGCATAAGTGTGTGTGTGTGCACTAATACTAGACTGTATGAGAGGGCATAAGTCTGTGTGTGTGCACTAATACTAGACTGTATGAGAGGGCATAAGTGTGTGGGTGTGAACTAATACTAGACTGAATGAGAGGCTATACATGTGTGTGTGTGTGCGCGCGCGCGCGCGTGTGTGTATGTGACTGATATCGTAGCAGACTGAATGAGAGGCTTGTACTTGTGTGTGAGAGTTCAACCTGTCACGGAAGAGGCGGGGCAAATTGGCTAGCGCATGCGTGAAACCCAAACTGAGCAATATTATGTAAAACGGGGTGGGCAATAGGGGGCAGCACACAAGCCAGTTACCTGCTGAGCCAACAATAATGTAACCTGACAACAGCCAGATGCATGTCTCACTCCGCCCAGCTCCGCTCACATACATCTGGGAACCCGCCATAGGAATTGCCTTTACTGAAGGCTGGGCCTTATCAAAACTCCTTGCATATGATTGGATAAGCCACTTGTCTGTCATCTTGATTGACGTGCTATTTCAACCACTCACACCGAAGCTAACCCGTGACGCTGTGAGAGGAGGAGCCATTTGGTAGATCAAGCTCTTGCCAAATCCGGTCGGGAGAAGGGCGAAAAAATCGTTTCCACCAACAAAAGCCTTCAAAGCCGTTCTCTGATGTTCTTTTAATGAAACAATATCAGATAGATTGGACAACACAGAAGAAATAGCAGCATCAATGCTAACGCTTGCTTCCTCAATGCGAGCCGCCATTGTTGTTGGAATCTCACGGTCGCTTCTCCACTCCAGGACACACCCACCCTGCGTCCTGATTGGACAGACCATAAATTCGGTTGGGGAAATCACTTTCAATGAGCGGGTTCCCAGATGTATGTGAGTGGAGCTGGGCGGAGCGAGACATGCATCTGGCTGTTGTCAGGTTAACAATAATGAGCTTCCATACAAAATTTATAACTAAACCCATCATATTTATTCTATATAGTGTCTGTTGAATTTCTATTAAAATATCTGGCCTGCTTTCTGAGTGACTATACTGCAAACTAATTAAAGATGAACTAGAATCTGAACATATGACTGATCTTAATGGCTTAACTTCTTCCACCTATTGAACAGCTAATAATATTGCAATCATTTCTCCCGTATAAACTGAAAGTCCATCACTTATCCTTTTCCTAATTTTAACATTAAATTCTGGTACGATAAAGGCTACTCCTATTTGATTTGTTATATTTTTAGAGGCATCTGTATAAATTTACATACTAATAATAATGATTAATATAATCCTGTACTATATATGAGTTTAATATGAATTCCTTATCCTTTCTTCTTTCCAACAAAGTAAAATCTACCCTAGCATCTGTAATTATCCATGGTTGTATAACTGATAATGGAACTGTTTGGCTTATACTAATCTGATCTATTTTGAATTCTGTTATTTTTTCTTGCACAGTCCAACCAAAACTTCTAATATCTTTTACTTCTTTTTCCCAACAGGGTTTTATTACTTGCAGAGTTGGGTGATCATTTCTATGACCTTTTAAATTAGCCCAATAGTTTAATGTTAATTGCTCTCTTCTAAATGCAAGTGGCATTTCTCCCATTTCTACTAACAATGCTGCTGTTGGAGTAGTTTTAATTGCTCCTGTACATAATCGCAATGCTTGATATTGAATCCGATCCAGTTTTCAAGATTTGTCTCTGCTGCTGAATTATACACAATACTATAGTCTATCACCGGTCGAATTAATCCTGTATATATATTCTTTAGTGCTACTCTATCTGCTCCCCACTCCCTACCAATTAAGCATCTCATAATATTTATTACTTTCTTGCATTTGTCTAAAATTTTTTGAATGTGTATATTCCATGTTATTCTTTCGTCAAACCAAACCCCTAAAAATTTTAATTGCTTCACTCTTTCTATTTCTTGATTATATAATTTTAATTTACGATCATTAATTTTCTTCCTTGAAAAGAACATTGTTTTAGTCTTATCCACTGAGAATTTAAATCCCCATTTTAATGACCATTCTTCAACTTTAACAATTGCTTGTTGCATCTTTTTAGTAATAAATTCCAAATTCCTACCTCTCTTCCACATTGCTCCATCATCAGTAAAAAGAGAAAAACCCATTCCATTATCTATATTTTGAAATACATCATCTATCATTACCGAAAATAATAAAGGACTTATTATACTTCCCTGTGGAGTACCATTTTCAGCAATATATTTCTCAGAATGATATTTACCTATTTGAACTTATATTTGTCTTTCAGTTTGAAAATCTTTGATCCACCAATACATCCTACCAGTAATTTCCATCTTTAACATTTTTATTGATAAACCTTCTTTCCACAACATATCATTTGCCTTTTCAATATCAAAAAACACTGCTACAATACTTTCTTTACTAATTTGAGCTTTTCTGATTTCAAATTCCAAACTCAAAACTGCATCCATAGTATTCCTACCCCTCCTAAAACCACTTTGATATTTTGATAAATATCCATTAGATTCTATATAATAAATCATGCTTTCAAAATTCATTTTCTCCATTATTTTACAAATATTTGAGGTTAATGCAATTGGTCTATAATTTTCAGGTTTTGTATCAGCCATGCTACGTCTTCTTCTCGGAAGCTCATTATTGTTGGCTCAGCAGGTAACTGGCTTGTGTGCTGCCCCCTATTGCCCACCCCGTTTTACATAATATTGCTCAGTTTGGGTTCCACGCATGCGCTAGCCAATTTGCCCCGCCTCTTCCGTGACAGGTTGAACTCTCACACACAAGTACAAGCCTCTCATTCAGTCTGCTACGATATCAGTCACATACACACACGCGCGCGCGCGCGCACACACACACACACACACATATGTATAGCCTCTCATTCAGTCTGCTACGATATCAGTCACATACACACACGCGCGCGCGCGCGCACACACACACACACACATATGTATAGCCTCTCATTCAGTCTAGTATTAGTTCACACCCACACACACATATGCGCACACACACAAACATATGTATATCCTCTCATTTAGTCTAGTATTAGTGCACACCCACACACACATATGCGCACACACACAAACATATGTATATCCTCTCATTTAGTCTAGTATTAGTGCACACACACAGACTTATGCCCTCTCATACAGTCTAGTATTAGTGCACACACACACACTTATGCCCTCTCATACAGTCTAGTATTAGTGCACACACACACATAAGACATGTATTCAATTTTAGTTTTGTGATTGTGTGTGAGTGTTTCTACTGTGATGTGTGCATGTCATAGTAGTGTGTTTGAGAGGAAAACAGTTTTTTTGAGAGTGTGTGAGTGTTTCTACTGTGATGTGTGCATGTCATAGTAGTGTGTTTGAGAGGAAAACAGTTTTTTTGAGAGTGTGTGAGTGTTTCTACTGTGATGTGTGCATGTCATAGTAGTGTGTTTGAGAGGAAAACATAGTTTTTTTTGAGAGTGTGTGTGTGTCTACTGAGGTGTGTGCATGGTTTTATTGGTGTACGTGAGAGGAAAAATAGTTTCTGTCCTAAACGGCCCCTCATAAACATCAGAGATGTGTAAAATGACAGCAGCATGTTATTTAACTGACTAAGGTAGAGACAGATACAGTATGCTGAAAGCTTGTGAAATGTTACTGAACTATTAGCAAAATTGTGAACAGCAAGAGCAGCAATAATTTTATTAACTGTGAGTTACTATAAAGCAATAACTTTCCCTGCACTTTATAAATAAAAGTGAAAGTATTGGTTGGGTTTTTTAACTTTTGTGTGTGTGTGTGTGTGTGTGTGTGTGGGAATATAATACTGCCAAAAAGATGAAATTTTTAAAAAGTATTTCACCTATGAAATGAGTGCTTATGAATAGTGATATACTGTCTAATTTTCTTGTCTTGTCCTTTGGTACTAAAAAGCAGACGTTGTGATCTTGTTTTCCTCTCAGGCACAGTGACCTGTTCTCCAGGGTTGTTTAGCTGCCCTGGCTCATATGCCTGCGTTCCCAAACGCTGGCTCTGTGATGGTGAGAGGGACTGTCCTGATGGAAGCGACGAACTCGCTCCAGCTGGCTGTGGTGAGATTGCCCTTCTAAGATACAGAAATATTATTTTTATGACATTTCATGACTTAAAGCTATTTTTTATATTTTTTTCAAGGCATGGTGGGAAAAGGATTTATACAGACTGAATTAGTGGGTATTTGGATAATTAGAGGCTTTTACAGAAATTAAAACATCACTTAGTGGTATAAATCGAGGTTACCATGTCTTTGACTCAAACCCACTTAGCAGGGAAACAATATTTTAAAGGCATAAAGGGAAAACAGTGTTTTGAAACATTTATTTTAATACATTAGGGAAGGAAAAATGTCTCCATGCACTAGACTTTAAGTACTCTTCTTTTGACCATCAGCTCCCAACAACACATGTGATGAGAATTCGTTTCGGTGCCACAACAAAGCGTGCATCCCTCAGCGGTTCGTCTGCGACCACGATAACGACTGTGGAGATGGATCTGACGAATCCGTGGAATGTGGCAAGTAGATTTATCTTGGTTATTTAAGCTCTCTACATTAAACAGGGAGTATGGTAATACCTTTAAGTTCATCTGCCTGGCTGTGTGTTTCCTGGACGGGGCCGCCTGTTGCCTTTTGTATCTTTTCTTCTTTCTGCATGTCTGCTTCTGTCTCCTTGAACCCCAGTCAGCCTCTGCAGATGGCGCTCACATTTAGCCTGGTTCTGCTGGAGGTTTCTTCCTGTTAAAAGGAATTTTTTCTCTCCACTCTTGCTACAAGTATGCTTGGTGTGAGGGATTGCTGTTGTGTCCATGAGTCGACGCAATCAGCTGGTTTTCTTTAGATTGAAAACTTTAAACCAATCTGACTAGAAGATCTGGTTAAATCATCTCTATAAAGTGTCCTGAGATGACATGTGTTGTGAATTGGCGCTTATATATATAAACTAATTGAATTGAACTTGTAAATTTTCTTGACAGACCTTTAAGATTAGCCCTAAAAACCTTAATCCATGCCATGACATAATAGTTGGATCAATGCTACAAAAAGTTTCTCTGTGAAAACTTATTTTTGAATCATAAAAAATCAGATAAGATTCTAAAATAAACCACAGTTAATAGTGATAACTAAAAGTTCAACTCCTCTCCCCCAGTAAGTGGCAAACTCTCTAGTTCAGTTCTGTTTTTCAGTTTATATCCATGTCAAATAAAGTTGATGTTAATGTGGATTTGCAAAGATTTAAAAAAATTTTTATTGACAACATTTGGTCAGAAGGAAAGTGGCGACCTCTGAAGCCCTCTGCTTCCTTGAATAGGCACCAAGGCTCAAAAGCTTGACAGGTGTTCACTCTTCTTTTTTAATTTTGTTATTTAGTCTTGAATCTTAGAAATGAAACCTCAACAAAGATCAGTTTTTCAGCTTCATCTCACGTGACTTCAAATTATTTATTTATTCAATTATTTGTATAGTAGCAGAATCTTTTCGTGACAGCAGTTGCATTTAAAAGAGAACAAAATATTTATCCATCTGGACTTCTCAACATTTATAAAACAATTATTGATATACTATATTTTTCATTAAAATAAAACTTTTATTCTGATTTTTTTCATCTATCATTTTTATAGAAATTGCCAATTTTGATGGAAGGCTATGACCTTTAACCATATCTCTTGATAAATGTCATAAACTGAATCTGAAACTGTGTTTATTTTTAATATACATATTATGTGTCTGAGTCCCTTAGGTCAAAAGCAGATTGTGAAACAGTTTTTCATACTAGAATGATTTGTTTCTTCAAACTGCCCATTCAGGCTCCTAATGACTCCAGACCCACAATACACACGATATTCTTTTGTTCTGTCACTGATGTTCCTGGTTAAGTTTATTTGATGAATGGTCCCAAAACTTAGAGTAACCTACTTCTTTTCATCTGCTAAACTTTTTGTTGTCTCAAATGAAACCAAAGCTCATTCTTATCTCCAGAGAGAGCAAAACATGTTTTATAAAAGCTTTTATCTGTTTAGATATTTAGAACTTTTTTTTTTCCTGCTTAGAAAACTTTCCTTTTTCACCCTGTTCAAGGAGATCATACAATATTTTTTTGTTTGTTTTATTTTTACCTTAAAACAGACTTTTGGTGATTTATTGTAAGAGATAAACCAACCTTTTGAGTAGTTTGTTTTACAAGTTAGATATTTTATGCACTCATTTTATTTCAAGGTAAATTCATTAAACAAAGGTTGCACCTCTTTAACAGAAACAAGTGCATAAGGAGTAAAAGCCAAACATAAAAGCAGAAAACTGTTAATTTTGTAATTTTTATATGTAGTTTTTAAGTTACACAGATTCATCAACAATTTCTAAAGTTAAAAAAATTATGCAGAAATTGATTCTTAGTATCAGACTAATTAGCTTTAATCATCAAAAAAAAATTCATATTAAATAATTAGAAATATTTATGTTACAACATATTTAAGATCAAATCTGAAAATGATTAAAAAAAAGCTTTTTAACACTTTCAGACTAATAGATTTCAAAGATAGTTCCTCTATGTTCTTTAATTTATCTGGAACAGGCATCAGTTCTGCTCTTAATTCTTGAAATTAAAAGTTTTTCTGAAGCTTACATATTATTATACCAAACATTGACATAATACTATTTGTCTCAATTCTTGTAAGCATTCTGACACCCAAGTTTTATTCAGGGATTTACTTTCTTTGGAGATGTGGAAGGAATTCTCTGTTGCAGCTTTGATTTATGATGACTGGTTGGGAAAACGTATGTTCTTGAAATGTTGGCCGCTGCAGCTGTGAATACTATTACACCTCCAGATGGCTTGAATTGTTGATCAGCAATGATTCTATTCACACTCTGATAGTGCTTCATTATGGTATCAACAGCAGTCATGGATTTTTCTTTTCTGTAAATCTGTTTTACATAATTGACACTTAACTCTGCAGAAGTTCCAGCTGAACCGAAAGCTCTGAAACTGATAAGTCCAAGTGTAACTTGATGAGATGGTGTCTTCCTTTCTCTGTAGTCTATCGCTCCTGTGGATCTGGGGAGTTTCGCTGTGGGGACGGTCGCTGTCTTCTCAGCTCTCAGTGGGAGTGTGACGGTTATGCGGACTGTCCCGATCACTCAGATGAACTCCCTCTGAACCTCAAATGTCTTGCTGCCGGTAAGACAACATCTGGCTCTCTGTAAGAATCTCTTCATGCGTCAATGTGACCACTAGCATTGATCACCTTCAAACCTATTGGGTATATTTATGAACCAAAAAAGATCTGCATACCTAAATATCATTTGCTAGTTAATATTAAATGTCAGGTAAACAACTTTGAGAAGATCTCATAGCTGATCGTTGGGTGTTTTTCCAATTATAGTTGTCTTTTTTTTTGTTCTCATCAGGAAGCTTGTGCAATGGTTCCTTCTTCATGTGCTCCAATGGCCGCTGCATATCTCAGGGAAATCTTTGTGATGGGAAAGATGACTGTGGAGATGGATCAGATGAGAGAAACTGCAATGTGAATGAGTGTCTGAACCGCAGAGTCAGTGGATGCACACAGGATTGCCAGGATCTTACTGTGGGCTACAAAGTAAGTCAGCAACTTATGACTGTTTGAGACAATGCCTATCAAAAGTATTCCTAACTCCAAAAAAAAAATTCATTTGATCACACGAGAGGCACAAAAACTCATTGAATTTAATTTTGACTATATAGGGTGGATGTGAATTAGAAGACATATGATCTATGTTTTTTTTACTAACGAAAAAGTAGGTTGCAACAATATATTGAGACCTAAAAAAATCCAAAGGAGCTGCCTTCAAAAGCCACCTAATTACCTTACAGAATCTATCTTAAAAAATCTGTTCTGTGGAGGCGTTAGAAGTTTGCAAGAGACCTTAAGGGTACAGATACAGTAGAAACTTATTTATAAGCATATCTTTAAAGAGAAGTTGGGCTGTAAAAAGTGTGGTAAAAATGCATATTCACTTTAGCCCGGCTAAACTGAATATGTAAGAAAAGTGAATCAGTTAAGAGGCTCTAAGTTACTCAGCAGGCAATGCAGATATCAGTAATACTATACTATATGCTGATATAATGGCAAAAATTGATAATCTAAGAAAAGAAATTTGGTACTGTACAGAAGAAATACCCTTATGCAGGGGTGAAAGTAGATATAAATTCTTGCTAGTGTTATATAATAATGGTTTATTGGCCTATATTTCTTTATTACACCCTGCATGCATTTTTTTTATTTTTTATTTTTTTGGAAACAGAGAAACATTTTTATGACAATACAGGAAAAAATTTACATCTTTTTAAGTAGATAGAAGCAGGAACAATGAGAGAAATAGTCAAAGAAGATCTACGGGCCTTTTTCATCAGGGGCTCTATCAAAAAATAATCAGTAAGCAACAACATTTCTGTTCTAGATATAATTTAGGGATTCCTGTTTGAAATTAAAGAAAGTTTTGCATCACCTGTTGCGATCTGGAAGTAACAAAATCCCGAAAGCGAGACAAAATGACTTTTTTGCACTTGGCAGGTAGCGTTTATCAGCCACACATAGTTATATATAATAAGTAGCGAGGCAACTTCGGCTTACTTTCACCACTGCTCTTATGGAGAATTAGAAGGATTTTGTTTTCGTATATTTTTAAGGCATAAGAATTCTAATTTAGAGTTTACCATATGTCATGTAAGAGACATAGCAAACATATGGAATGATTAAAATAGATACAAGAAGAATATTTTGGCCAGAATGAAAACCTACGTTTGTAGAAAACTAAAACTTTCTAAAGATAAAAACTTTTTGATAAGCTCTAATCAGATAGATAGATAGATAGATAGATAGATAGATAGATAGATAGATAGATAGATAGATAGATAGATAGATAGATAGATAGATAGATAGATAGATAGATAGATAGATAGATAGATAGATAGATGGATAGATAGATAGATGTTGTGAAGAGGTCTGCAAGAGTATTATTGTATTAATGATTCATTCTCAAAACTTAGGTAAAAGCAAAATTGACAAAAGTTGCAAAAATAAAAATGTGCCTTGTAAATGTTCCAATACATTTAACAGAAACTAGGAACATTAAACAAATTAGATGTAAAATAAATACACTTCCTAAAGTTTAAACATTTCATGTAGAAAGTGATTCTTAGTGTAAGACCATTAAGCTCTAGCTAAAAAACTGCAAGAAATATGTATACAGGTAGATAACCATGTAAATTAATTTTGGATTAGATAATAAGAAATATTAAATATTGAAATAAATGATAATTGCTTTATTATTTACTTATCAATACAAAAAAAATGACAAATACCCAGTATTGAGGAGCAATTTCCAGAGAAAATATATTGCTGTGTAAAAGTGGAATATTTTGGCCACTGTGAAACCCCGAGTTTGTGAAACATGGTAGTGGCAGCAGCATGCAGTGTGCATTACATTATTAACAAGAACAGATAAGCTGGTCAGGCCTGGTGTGAAAAAAAAAATTAAGCTTAATACAAGACT